>NC_088605.1:6044755-6346755 GCF_036013475.1 Columba livia | reverse complement strand
AAGTCTGGGCTTGGTAAATCCCTTAAGGCAAAGTCATAAAGTTTCCAGTTCAAGGTACTAAACCCACAAAATGACACAGCCAAATTCTGCCCTCAGATGCCAACAGCAAACACAGTGTTTTAATGGGAAATAGATGGATGCACATGAATCAAGTGCCACAACTGCAAGTCCTCGAGAGCAAATATTGACCCACGTATTTTCTTGTTTTACGAGCCCTTTTACACAGCTGCCCCCCAGGAACATCTGGACTGGTACAAACAGTGGGTTTAACATATTTTACCCAGCTACTACCTGTCAGCTTGACAATAACTGAGAGTGCACGCTGGAGCCTGTCCTAGGCGCAAAGTAAAACAGGTTAATTGACATCACGCGTGCTATGTTAATTTGCTTTATTCTGCAAGAAAGGCAGGAGCCTGCACGCAGCCAGTAATCTCAGCTGTAACTTCATATGATGCGCAAACTCTGCTGCTTGTAATTAGGAAATTATATTCCTGCTCTGTAACAGGATGAAAGATGAACAAAAGCTTGAATGCTCGGAGTATCAGCTGAAACCGCAGGTGAACAGCAGCACTGGAATCCAGTTGCTTTTGGCTGCGGTACAGCTGATGAGCACGGTCACTGCACAGTGAGAGCCAGAAAGAAATTAACTCACACATCCAACTTAGAAAGGGCAACGTTAACAAACTTTAAAACCCTTATCAAATACACCGGACTGCGGTATCACAGCACTGTGCTCCTACGTGAAGGAGGCTGAAGCAGATTTCAATTTCTCCAGTAAGACGTTTCTCTGAGGAAACAATGCTGCTGTAGCACCAAATTTTAATTTTTCCAGTGAGTTTAGTCACTGAATATTCTTATGAATGATTTTTTGGTTTTGTCTTGTCTTCAAAGCTCCAGAAATAGTTAAAAACAAAAAAAAAGAGATAAAGAAATGCCAAACTGGACTCTTGTTTAGAAATGAATGCTGTTAATGCCACCTCTGCATAAACAGGTTTCATCACTCAAACTATAACATTTTTTCCCCGCGGAACAGTATAACTAGTTAACTTACAAGCATTTATATGCGTCTTTGAACGCTATGTGTTATCACAGATTTGACTAAGACACACAGTTAAGCCTGTACACACTCACAAGGCCTATGGAATGTATAGCTACCCTTCCAAAACAGGAGTTAAACCTTGTTCAAACCTTCTCAAATGCACAAACCAAACCAAAACAGTGTGAAGAGCCTTGATGGCCAGAAGGGTCTGTGATCTACCCTGACACAAGCAGCTTGGAATTGATGTGAAACACAATGCTCCACTTTTTGCCCAGGGTGAGCAGTAAACAAGACGCTTTGTCTGCTCTTGTAGTGCTCTGAACACAGGAAATATTGTAAAGCATTAAGATCGAAGTACAATACATCAATTGCTACTATTAAAATTAGGGTGTCCACTTCCTTCTCCTCACATCCCATCACATCCACAAGAGCTGGACCAGCCTGGAATGGGCTGTTCTGCTATTTTGAAAGTGTTCCAAATAATTTTTACTGCAATAAATTTCTCAGGACTTCAGAAAAATAGTATTTGATTTTTTTTTTTTTTTTTTAATTTCTGTGAGCATAGTTTGATCCAGCTGTGCTTTACTTCTTGAAACACACCATCAAAATGTGAATAGGATGCAACAGAAGACTGATGAGGTCTATACCAAACGGTTGGCTCCCTCTGAGGAAGAATTTAATGCATTAGTCTTCTTAAACACTGCCGGATAAGCTGTTAGTTTCCTTGAAGGCATTAAATTATTTCCTTAGGATAACAGACCCTTTTCCTTAGGATAATGGACCCTTTCCACTCCATTGTGGTTTAACCCTCCTGGGTCTTTAAGGACACATAAGAACTACACCTCCCAAGCCCCACTTTGTAAACTCTCTGAGGTGGGTTAAAACAAATTACTGACCCTTTTGCGCATCTCTCTTCTGACATATAAATGCTCTCATAAGATCGTATGATAGTGGTTTGTGCAATGTTATTTCTCAGTGTTATTTAAGGCAGGCTCATGTAACGTTGGGTGAGAAACATATAATCAATGAATTGGTACCCAACTCTTTATTTCCCCCTCCAGTAAGTGAAGAAGATACATGGAAAATGAGGGATGGGGAAAAGTAGTCATTTATAAAACGAGAGCTTTATACCAACTCACAAAAGGGGATGTATGGTTTTCACTACAGATTAAACTACACTCTTACAGGTACCAAGGGTTTTTATCCCATTGCCACTGAATCAAAAGAAACACCTTAGGCTAAAACAAAAAACCCAAGAGAGTGTGTGTTGCTACAGAAAGTTTCAAGTTACTGCTTATTTTGTATTTAAGAAAATAATACCTTTCCTCAACAGGCAACCAAACAATAAATTTCCCATAACATCCAGTTCCATAGCCCTGTTTGGCACAGGTATGAATTGAGAGAATAACCAGAAATTCTTGCTGTGCCTTGGTCACAACAAAACCAGCTGTGCACTAAAATTAAGGGTGTGAGTTACCTGTAAACACAGAGAACTTAATAAACACAGCCTTCAAACCCTTAAAATCCCTTGAAATTCCCAGGAGGTCAAAGTACTTTAAAAGGCTTCATTGCTAATGCAAGAAAACACATTTTGGAGTTCAGGAACATGACAACTCTTTTCAAAAAATATGTGTGAAAACCAAATTTAAACCTAAAGATAGTAAGACTGCATTCCTGACTTTCTCCAAGTATTTTCCTTTGAAGAGCATAGATATTTTTTCCCCCAGAAAGCTGACTGCTTAGAATAGCTGTCAGCTTTTCAAACAGCAATTAATTCAACCAGAGTTATTTCTGTTCATGAGCACTACTAAATTAAACTGACAATGGGGAAATCTGCTGCTAATGGATGTTTCACATATTTAACCAAAGCTCATGTTTTCACATTGCTAAGCATGTGGCCTTGTCTTTTTTAACTTAATTTTCATTATACAGCTGAAGAGTTAATGCTTATAAAACTACTGACGGAATCCTTTCAACACACACGTGTTTTATACCCATTATGAGTGACTTGCTGTTCCTGGAAGCTCAACACTTTTATTTTTGCGTGCTGTTTGCCGGATTTCAGCAGGATAACATCTCTCAGGACAGGTTACCTGGGAAGGAGAGGACACAGAAAGTTCCCATCACTTCCCAGCCACAACCTTACAATTCAGTTCCAGGGCTCAGTGTCACAGGTGTGGTGTATAAAAGTAACATGTTTATCATTTTGCACCCCAGAAGCATGAGATCAGCTTATGAAGCTAGGAAAAAACGTCTTTGCACTGAAAAATTAATTGTAAGGCTACCTTTTACAAGCAACATATCAATATCTGGATCTATTGCAAATACCTGACCTGCCTCTTCCACACACACACAACAGGGGCAAGACTCCCGCTGCATTTCGCTAATCAATTTCTGCCTTAGGCATTGAATACCTATTACTTTTCCACACGGACATCATGAGAATGTACTTTATTTCACAGAGAGAGCCGCACCACCACATTTCTACCCAGCCCCTGTCCTCACTTTTGCCACTCACAGCCCCACTCACCTTCGCAGCAAAAGGTTGTGGGGCCGCGTTCCCCCATCACGGCCGCTGCCCTGAAAGCCCTGTCAGGGCACCACAGTGGGAATTTCAGGGCCGGGACGCCCTTAAGAGGCTCCAGCTGCCACCTGCTCCCCCAACGAGCTCCGAGCTGCTGCTGCTCATCCCTCTTGGATCTGCTTTACCCACCCCAGGGGTCCACCATAACCCCCAGCCCGCCCTCACTGCCCCCTCAGGGCTCACAGCCCTCCCGACTGACTGGGGGCTGCTTGTAACTGCCTAGTAACTACTAGTAACTGCCTCATAGCTGCCCAATAACTACTACTAAGTGCCTAATTACTAATAAGAGCCTACTAGTAGCTGCCTAGTAATTATTAGTAGCAGCTGAGTATCTGTTTGGTAACTTCCTTATAGCTGTATAGTATCTGCCTAGAAACTTAATAGTAAAGGCAAGGCTTCTCACCTTGGGTGGCTCCTCTCTGCCCCTGACAGCCCAAAGCACCCTCAAAATCACCCATATTGCTGCCAATCCACCATCCAGCCCTCCCTCCCTCTTAAGTGCCAAATTCCTCCCAGTCCCTGCTACAACCACCCCCAGGAGAACAGTCAGTCTAATTTCTCCCAAATTTTCCCCACTGTTGCCCCAAAAAGGGGTTTCATTGGGCTGCAGGGCCCACCCTCACCCCACAGGTGGTGGCATTTAACATTTAAAGCTGAATTGTAATGACAGGTGAACCTGTCTGATGAGCACCCACCTAGGACAGTTGTCTCCCCCTCCCGACCCCCCCCCCCCCCTTTTCTTTGTCTCTAATTTATGGCTTGTTGAGTACTGCTCGCTACAGTCCAAAGCTGCAGCAATTAAATTGCATAGAACTGTGCTTTGGATAATTTTTCAGAGGGCAATAGAGGGTGCTGTTTGTGCTCCTGTTGGGATGGTGCTGCTCACCCCTCCAGCCCAATATCCAGACAGATCCCAGGTGCAGAATAACCTCAGCCCAAAATCTACGTGCCCCTCCGGTTTGCTTTGAAATTCGCCGTGTTTCCAAGAGGTTGATAGTAGGGTCACTGCTCCAAGTAGGTATTTAAAAGGCAGGAATCCCCGTTACCAGCCTCTTTTGGCCTTCTCCAACTTTTATTTTATTTTTATTTCACAGTTTTACCACCATATTTTTGCACACAGATGGGTTTGAAACTGTGGCACAGTGGTACCAAGGGTGTGATGTGCAGCCAGATAGTTGATCTCCTCCTGTATCATCCATCTGCACACCCACCACTGTGGTATTCAGTAGGCTGGAAAGGGAGAAATGAGACTTTTGTTATGCTTTGTCTCAGCCAGATTTATTATTATTATTATTATTATTATTATTATTATTATTATTATTATTATTATTATTATTATTATTATTTATTGGAAGAGATGAGAGGTGCATTGTACTGGGTACACCATGAATGTCTGCAAAGAGACCTGCTCTGTTGTAACTCTTTCATAGAAAGACTTTGATTTGTGGGTTTTATTTGGCTACTTTGAAAAGATATAATTATATTCTCTGTTGTAGTTCTATTCTTTTTATAGTTCTGTTCTATTCTGTATTTTTTGTTATCTGGGAATCAAAACCAGTATTTAGTGTGGTTAATGTCTGTCTTCAATGTAGCCACACTCTGAATTGAGATTTTTCGAGGAAAAAAAATCAGCACCTATTTTTGATGTGCTAAAGTACTGCTGTCTATATGTATATGTATAAATGTATCTAAAAGGCACTTACACCCTGGGTGCATTAAACATGGGTAACAGGTGAGAACAAAGGATGCTGACATCAGGTATCACACCTATAGAGCATTGCAATTAAAAATGTAATTACTTGTAGGGGCTAATTGCCTGTAGTGACTTTTCCATGCCGTGCAGTGTAGATGCTGGAGGTTTGTGCCGATGGCTCTGAGCCTTCTCAGCACAAGTGCTGGTTGTTTGGGGAACATTGCTCATAATCACATGAAGTCCTGCATCACCCGGAATTGATAGAGTTGTGGATTGACATCATTTAATGCTTGGCACACTTGAGCAAACTGTAACACGGGATATTTGTGATACTGTATTTCATTCAGAAGCAAGGAAAATTGCCAGGAGCTTTCAGCAGAAGATGCTGAGCAGTTCCGTGACAGTCTTGAAGAGCACGATGATACTTCCCACTGCCTTGACAAAATAAAGCATTTCTTTTATAGCCTAGGGATGTGCAGGAATGAACCTCTTTATTTCTCTGCTCCTCACTTTCCCTGTTAAATCAGACAGGTTTTTCTGTGCAGCACAGAGATGTGGGAAGAGGTTTGCAAACACTGTTATCTTTGAGTTGCTTAGAGATCTGGGAGGAAATAGCATCAGGTTTCCTGGGGGTGGAAGGGTCAGATTAGGAGGAACCAGCCCTGTGAAGTGCTATTAAAAGATAAAAAGTGCTGAACGCTAATCTGGGCTGGGTTTATTTTCTGCAGTGAGGTTCACTCTTGTACCTGGAGGCTTTCCCTTCTGTCCCCTCAAACTCGTACGGGCTGCTGGGGGCAGGGAGCAAAGCAAGGCCTTGGCTTCCCAGGGGTTTGATGTCACTGATGCACCCTCCTTTTCCACTCAAGTGGCTCATATTCCCCTTTCTTTTCCATGGCTGAGCATCAGAGGGGAGGGAAGCCCTTAAATGTAGGACGATTTCAAGGAGGTTTAGTACATCCAAAATCGTGTGAGTATTGAAGGTGTCCTCATTTCTGCAGCCCGTGCTGAACCGCTGCAGCCCTTCTTTACTGGGAGGTGCCAGAGCCCTGGCCCAGGCTGCCCAGAGAGGTTGTGGAGTCGCCTTCTCTGCAGACATTCAAACCCGCCTGGACACATTCCTGTGTGATCTGCTCTGGTGAACCTGCTTCAGCAGGTGGGTTGGACTGGATGATCTCCAGAGGTCCCTTCCAACCCCAACCAGTCTGTGGTTCTGTGATTCCAGCTCCTTTCACGCTTTTCCCCTTGCCACCAGCATTTGGGAAGTGACTCCCCTTTTCCAGGCTCTGGTGGTGACGGAGGATGCTGAGAATTTCAGGGTGTGTGTGTTTTGCTCTTATCTCTGCCTCTAAACACACCATCCATCTCCTGAAGGGTAAAAATAAAGCAGCATTGTTTGATTTCTGGAAAAAGCCAGATGACAGTGGAAGAGGTCGGAAATATGCAGACCAGCCCACCCTGTCCCACTGTCTCAGCTGTTGCTTCCTGAGAGACAGAAGCATGTGGTTGCTAAAAATACCGTGCAAAGAGAATACATTCTCTCTCCAATGGGAGACTATAAATTAATCTGAGTTGTAACATATACAACTGCTTGTGGTTGGGAGAAACAATTCCAAAAGTGGTTTTCAGAGGGGGTTTTCCTAATGAAGCAGTGGTCCCAGCCCTGTGCCTCCTCTGCGTAATTTGGTGATATTACGTGGAGGATCTTCCCCTCTCCTGCTCCCACCCCCTCGCTCTCCTATAGGAAACGGTGTGGCCAGGGGGTGGGGGTGGACCGGTCCTTTTATAAGCCTGGTCTTGCAGCAAGTTGAAGTTGACAGGAGTGACGGGACATTTGGCTGGCTCTGAGATACCCACCTCCCGAACCTTGGGGTCCCTTGGGATGACCAGAGGGGGAATGGAGTCAGTCGAAGTGTTCACAACTGAAGGCAAAGGCAGGGGCTTGAAAGCACAGAAGGAATTCCTGCCCGGGGATGTCATCTTTGCGGAGCCAGCCTATGCAGCCGTGGTTTTTGATAGGTAAGAGAAAAGCGCTTGTAAAACACAGGCTGAAAGTCGTCTCGATGGAAAATTTCATCTGGCTGGGCGGGTGAAAGTTTGAAAGCGTCTGGACAGCATCACAGGAGGGTGCAAGGGGAAGTCTTCTGTAAAGACGCATTCACAGCTTACAGGGAATGTCCTTCCCTGGTCTCAGATCAGCTTTTTTACTTTTGATACAGTGCAATCTGTTTCCAGGATGTGATCTTGCAAGGTGCTCGGTGCCCTCAGCTTTTACCAAACGTGGTGAAAGTTGCGTGTATTCAGTGCCTCACAAAACCAGACCCACGTTACACTCCAGTGAGCTGCCAGGACTTAGTGTAATTCAGGTACAGCAATCTCAGATGGATTTTGCTGGAGCCTCCTGTGTATAACGTGTGATAGAAGTGAGTTTTGTTGTGCTCTGCTCATGTGTTACCAGCTCCCAGCTGCACGCACAGATTCACTGCCCGCTGCCTTCAAACCTGAAGCCGATGGGGATCTGCAAATGATCTTGTTTCTGTTAAAGTGATTTTATATTTATAGCTGGCTGAGTTAACCGGAGACAAGGCTTTGCTTTCACTCTTGCATGAGACTGGTTTTAAAGTTTTATTCACACTGATGTAGCCAGAAACTGAATTTTTCTGCTGCTTGTTTCAAAGACAAACAACAGTCAATCAACCTGCACTGCTGGTGTGTCTGGTACATGCCCACTTCTGCCCTTCAAATCAGTGCAAGATTCATTTAAATACCCTGAAAGCTAAAAGGCACAAAGAACCCATTTCCATGTTAATCTCTTATGGGATAAATCTAGAATAAAGCCTCAGACATGAATGGAATTTGTTCACCCTTGTAACAGAGCTTAGTCTAAACTTTTAAACCAAGGAGCTAGATGTCAGCTGAAGGTTTCATTCTGGGCTTACGAAGTTTGTAAGCATTCTTCAAGGGCGTCATGGTGAGTCCTGAAACTGAATTATTTGCCCCAAACTACCAGTGACTTCAGTGAATGTTCTGCATACAAAATAGGGCGGTGAGTGATTCTGCCTCGCTGAGCTTTCCCTGATTGATTCAGCTCTGCGAACGAAGTCTGGGATGCAAGCAGAGCTCATGCTGTTGCTTTAATCTGGATCATCTTGTAGCTGAAGCTAATTCGTGATACTGTGTGACCTGATAATAGCAGAGAATTGGAGATTAAATGGACAGAGCAGGAAATAAGGGGGTTTTGTGTTTTTCATTCACTTTTTCCTTGCCTTCATACTATCAGTGGGTAAACATGTTCATGAGTCACTACAATAGCAGCAATGACACTTTCTAGTTGTGTTCTAATACATCATTGCAAGAGCTCATATTAAAAATGTTACTTTTTATTTTAAAATGTTAAGTTCTTGAATTCTTAACCCTGAGCCCAATTACAGTAGTTAATGATGAAACCATCTCCTTGACATGCCCTTTTAGCTCTTGTGCTTTAGTTTCACTTCTGTCACTAGCTGGAATCTGGCCATGACACAATGTTCGGTTCAGAAGTGCTTATGGACAACGTTTTCTCCCATATGCTTTATTAAAAACACTAACTGTCCTTTAAACCATTGAAAACATTTTACTTTTTGATTATTGGTTGAGAATTTGTTTTCTTGTATGTGAAATGTTGCGAGCATCAGGTCCAGAATAGAGCTGCTTGTGGCGAAGAGCTACAACCTCACTGCATTTTCAAATGTCACGGTGTAATGTGAGATAAGGGGAGAAACTCACCACACCGGGCTCTCAGGCTGCAGACTTGTGTCTTAGGCTTAGGTTTCCAACAGCAAACCTCGGACGGGGAGAGATGTGCTTCCCTCCCTCCCCAGGCTGGGTTTGTTTGGCAGGTCCAGGCACTGAGCAGCACAGTAGTAAAGTAAACACATCCCTGCTCTCGACCGCAGAGGATGGGGATGGCTTCAGTCATGTTCTCTCTGCCTCTTTATGCTGCTGTGCAGTAACAGACTCTTACCCGCGACGCATTTCATCCAAAAGCACTTATATAAGTGGTGAAATGTATTCCCAAAATCCCTGAAGCAGGTGGTGCCAACTAAATGCTCATTGACAGGTGATATCCTGGGCCTGAGATATATTTGGAACATACATTTTTTGTGTGAAAACTGCTCTGATGCTTTTCACACACACACAGAGCTTTGGTTTTGAAGGTACCTTCTACTGTTGCAGGGTACTTAATTGCATAAACGCTCATTGAACTGATTGCCATCAAAGAAGGGTAGCCTGGATCATTGTAGGATTTACAAGAATAAATCCACACTAAGCCATGGTGGCTGGTTTTGCACTGAAGGTTCTGCTGTTGCCTCTGCATGGATGAGGAGTCCAGTGAATTGAGAATCACAGAATAGTTTGGGTTGGAAGGGACCTTCAAAGTTCATCCAGTGCCACCCCTGCCATGAGCAGGGACATCTTCACCAGCTCAGGTTGCTCAGAGCCCCGTCCAGCCTGGCCTGGGATGTCTCCAGGGATGGTTCATTCACCACCTCTCTGGGCAACCTGGGACAGTGTTTCACCACCCTCAGTTTAAAAAATTTCTTCCCTATGTCTAACCTGAATCTCCCCTATTTTAGTTTAAAACCATCATCCTTTGTCCTATCACAACAGGCCCTGCTAAAAAGTCTGTCTGTATTTTCCTTATCAGCCACTTCTAAGTATAGAAAGGCCACAATAAGGTCTCCCCAGAGCTTCTCCTCTCCAGACTGAACACCTCAGTGTGAAGAGTCATGCGTTTTTCCCTGCCCACCAACAGACCTGTATAGGTCCTAAAACCAGTGTTGACCCTACACGGTTAAAAAGTGCCTCACCCTGCATTGGGAAACCCTAATTCCAGAGTCCCTCATCCTAATTCCATTCAACATCTTTGTCTCTTGCTGAAAACAGTGTGTATGTGTACTGTGGAAAGGCAATTCAAATATGAGTGATTGGTGGGCTCAGTCCTTTGAGAAATCTGGTTCCAGTGTGGGTGCTGAGCCCCTGAAATCCTGCCCCTGATTTTGCTGTGGAAATCAAGTGATGGAATCAGGTGGCAATCGTGCTATAGTGGCCACACTGCGATGTGCTATGTGGCTGCATGTGATGTGGCGACACAGCAGGCAAAGGGAAGGTCTCTTTGTCAGATTAGTAGGAGCAGATCATCAGAGATACAACTGTTTTCTTGGGTTGGCTGTATTGCAGGATGGGAAGTGGGTTGTGTTTGTGCCCGGTCACAAAGATGCCAAAAAATGGGAGTTGTTACTTTTTCAGAAACAGGAGCCCCATAAAAACTGATCATCATTTAACCTCGTGAAGAACATAATTATGAAATGAAAAATTTGCATTACTTGCTGTAGGTGTTTAACTTCAGGTGTGTAAGTGAGAAGCCCCTCCACAGGGCTGTTGCATAGCAGAAACTCTGAGGAACTATCAGAAGAACAAACCTTTTTGCCCCAACTGTACAGGGATCCAAGGAGCCTGGACAAGTAATCTCGGCACCCAGTGACAGGTGCTCACAGCAGAAAGTGCGGATACACTATGCTTTGGCCTAAAATGATGCCAAGGCCCTTTTCTGTGTATTGATGTGAGGAACTGCTGAAGTAATTTGGACCTGAGGCTGCCACCCAGCTGCACTGTATGAATGTCTGTACGAATGTCTGTATGAATGTCTGTCTTTTGGTGGGAGGTTGAGTTTGAGGAGGTGTTGAGAGTTTTATTTTGCCAGGAAAAGGAGAAATGTTTTCTTTGTCAAAATGCTATAATCATCCATCATACTCTCAACAAGTAAGACCCATTGATTTAACTGGACAAGATGATATGATGGCTTGTCCAGCAGCATGCTTTGGGACTCAGTCTGTGAATTAAGACACCCAAAACGAAGGTCTGTTATAAGTGTCTGTGTAGTGCTAAGGGCAGGACTTGGTGCCATTGGCATTCAGTGTCATTTGAGATGCCCCAGGGTGTCTCAGACATCCTCTTAGGGCTGACAGGTACAAAACAGGATTTATGAGAATCAGGCCTCCTCTCAAGCCAGATGGGTGTCCCTGCAGAGCCTAAAATAACACTAAACCCCTGTGTGAAACCACCCCTAAGTGCCCGTCATAATGAATGGAGGACTATAATGTGCACCAAACACACACCTACTTTTGAGTTGAACATCCTTCCAGACCCCACTAAGTGTTTTGATGCGAACTTGGACACTGAGGGTACAGATGAGCACATCTAGGTGTCTAAATTTGCAGACTGCATCCCACCCTGGAAGCTCCTGAAGGTCACAGGGGCCCTGAAGGTCACTGAAGATTCCCAAGGTCATTAAGGCTGGTGAGGGCTTGTACTCTTCAACCCAATGATGGTCACCTGAGCAGCGGTTTCTTAGCTGGTGCCACAGACATTGAGTCCAGAAGTTCATAAAACTCAAAGAGAAGCTAAAGAAAGTTCCTATAGACATCAGCCAGCTCATAGTTTCTTAGATTTCAAGGCCAGGGTATGACTCACCAGGCTAACCCTGCTCACTGCAGGGGGTTGGATAGGGTGACCTTTAAAGGTCCTTTCCATCCCAAACCATTCCATGATTCTATGATTCTAGAACCTTCTGCTTAATACATGGTCACTTGGTGTTGACTCCTACATCAAGCCTGTTATTTCTGCCTGAACTAGAGCGGGTTGTTTGGAGAGACAGTGAATATTGATTGAAAGAGGGTGCAGAACACAGTGTGATCTCCAGGATTTGTTGTTTGGATAAAGGGCAGACACACTGTCTGATCTGCATTTGAATCAGCCTCACTGTTACTAGCTGAAATAGCTCTTGGAAAACAGCAGTGTTAGGCTTGCTTTGCCCAAAAATAGATACAGAATGTCGTAAATATCTCTTTTCAAGGGATTCTTTGCCTTTGTTGGTGTGATTTTTGGATTAGCAAAGCCCCTGTGCATTCCTCGCTAACATTACCTCTCAGTGAAACTTTCCCTAGTGCTCTGCTTATGTGCTGGGGTTTAATCTTTCCCTCCTTCTTCTTCACTTTCTCTTTGAAGATCCCAGGTCCCCTTTCCTCTCTGCCACCTTCAGGCATTCCCGTCACCTGGGCTCCATGTACAGTATGTGACCTTTTCCTCTGCCGTGTCACTTGGCTCTGGAGCCCGTAGGAGTTTACATTTCCTACAGGCATGGGGATGCCTGATATAAATCTCTGCCAACCTTCGTCAAGAGAAGGTTTGCTCTTTAACCAGCGGGTTTTGAGAAGCAGTACTCAAGGCAAACAGCGTCATGTGGTAGAAAGCCACAATCACTTGAAGATCTGCTTGATGAGTGATCTGCAAATTGCTTAAAAACCTGAGATCATGCAATTTTTTGCTCTCTTTTCTGATGTATGAAGCAGGCCTAAAACATCTTCCAAGGGAAACGTGGGGAGCTCAATGATTGTAGCTGGGATGACTTATGGATACAAGAAATGTAAAATTTTCCATACCAGTATGACTCTGAAAAACTTAAGGAAGCAAATTCTTCTACACCAATAAAAACTGAGAGCTAATGTGATCATATTCACATTGTTTAAATTTTTCCGGGGTTTGATTTTTTATTATTTTTTTCATTTGCCCAAAAGCTTAAATAAAACCTGTGAGAGAACCAAACTTTTTTGAAGGAAACCACATCCACACCTCTTTAAAAAGAGGCTGAGAAAGCCTCTAATTAAAGACTAAAATTAAAATAGTCTAAAATTATTCCAAAATAAATCCACTACTCAAATCGGACAAACTGGGATGTGCCATCCCTGACATTTAGAGATAAATGTACTAAGTTCCAACCTCCTTTTTTAAAGGAGCAAAACGATTCTCATGCTGATAATTCACCATTACAGGTATCCTCAGTAGAAGCCAGATATACACTCCTTTTCCTTTCCTTGCTGAAAGGGGAGGTGCATTTCCTTAGGCTGTTGTGTTTAATAAAGTGTTTCAGCCTCTCCTTTGAAAGCCAAGTTGACTTTGCTTTCATCTTAGGCTATTCTTATGTTGTCCTCTGTAGGACATTGAGGAGAGAGATGCATAGTCAGCCAATAATAAATATGGAGCAGGTGGACTTAGATGTAAGTTAGGTCATCTGTGTGTGTCATCTGTCATGTACAGAATGGAATAAATTCACGTTAAATAGTTCGGCAGCTGCTCACCATGTCCATTAGCTATTCAATGAAATCCTCCTTTTATTCCTTTTCACTACAGCCATCTCACCTTGCTTTTCTAAGTCAGCAGAAGACACTGTTTGACAGGGCTTTGTTATTAAAATGGTTTTGTCTCTGGGACTTTGACTCTCATGCATACTTGGATATTTTATATTGGCTCTTGAATTTCAAAGCATATCTCCAG
Source organism: Columba livia (assembly GCF_036013475.1). Lineage (NCBI taxonomy): Eukaryota > Metazoa > Chordata > Aves > Columbiformes > Columbidae > Columba > Columba livia. Next base: position 6,333,069 of record NC_088605.1, on the reverse strand, counting down.
AATCCATGCATGATTGAAAAAGCCTCCATCTAATGAATGAAGAAGGAACTTTGAACATAAATTCATCTTTTAATCTTTCATCCTCTCCTATGAGGACAGGCTGAGATAGTTGGGTTGTTCAGCTGGAGAAGAGAAGGCTCCAAGGAGACCTTATTGCGGCCCTTCAGTACTTAAAAGGGGCCAGTAAGAAAGATGGGGACAGACTTTTTAGCAGGGCCTGTTGTCCTAGGACATGGGGTGATGGTTTTAAACTAAAAGAGGGGAGATTCAGGCTGGACATAGGGAAGAAATTTTTTACACTGAGGGTGGTGGAACACTGGCCCAGGTTGCCCAGAGAGGTGGTGGATGCCCCATCCCTGGAGACATCCCAGGCCAGGCTGGACGGGGCTCTGAGCAACCTGAGCTGGTGAAGATGTCCCTGCTCATGGCAGGGGTGGCACTGGATGAGCTTTGAAAGTCCCTTCCAACCCAAACTATTCTATGATTCTCCGATTCCAGATCAGTGAATGAGACACTGTGAGTGCTGGATGGGAGATGACTGGCAGATGTTTGGGTTGTGCATGTCTCAGAGATGAGGTTAATATATTTCCTGTGATGGTGCTCAGGCCTCTGTCCTGGCAGGTCCAACAGATCTTAATCCATCTGAATCCGATCCAAGCAGTCACAAGAGCTATTTGTTTCTTCTGCTTTCACCAAGAGCCGTGCTTGCAGAAGCCATGGTTTAGCTGACAGTGCTGTTACCTCTTCCATTTGCTGACTGGGACATTGAATCATTGCTTTTGTGACTGTAGCTACGTCCAGAATTAGTTGTAGTTGTGCGTCTCATCCACGTAACATCAGAGCTCGTGAGCCCCACAGAGTTCAGCTGGGCTGACACTTGGATGAGAGGCCAAGGAAACCTGAGGCTCCACAGAAAGTCATTTAGTGAGTCAGTCAGTGGCATCTGCCCTCCAAGTCAATCCTAAATCCCTGACCTGGCAAGGTTTTGAAAGGCTGGACACATCACTGTGCTAATGACGATCCTGCTTTTGGGCAGGGTGAAAAAAAGAAGTTCTCACTATGTGTGGAAGATGTCAATGAATGAGTGGCCGGAGATCACCCCAGAGGCCGTGGTGTACATGGATGCAGCAGAAAGCTGTTGTACTACCCTTGTGTTAAACCAAGGGAAACTGAGTTGCGAGTGTCTAAGGGTTCAAACCTTCAGAGCTCCTATGGAAGTGCCACAAATCTCTCCAGACACCTTCAGTGCCGCCTGGCCATCCATCATCCTGACCACATGGCATGGGCTGTTCTCTTTACAGGGGGAGAAAACTCCATCTGGGCTCCCTGGAGCCATTTTGGGTTGTGATAAACACTTTCTAGGCCAGACAGAGATTAGTGATTTCCACAAGCTGAAAGACTCAGTCTGCTCCCCCCATCCTTGGGAGACTTTAATCATTGCAGAGGGGATGACGGGGACACTGTGGACCACTGCAACACTTTGTTGTCCTTGGTGTTGTCTGCCTCCAGAACAGATGGCGTCAGAGCCTGTCAGAAGATCCAGCCCTGGGACCGAGGGAGAGACCCACTTTGCCATCCCATTTGGGGCGTCCTGCTCTGAGCACCTCCAGGACTGCAGGAGTTTGCATGGCCAAGCAGTGCTTGAACAATGTTTGGTGAAGATTTAGGCAACAGATCTCAAATACCTGTGTCTCTTGATTTTTGTACCGTGCCAGGAGTTGAACCCAAGCCTCTGGAGTCCTGGTAATGCACATTATCAATAACCCCAGTTTTCTTTTGTGAGAGATGAGGTATTTCTTATACCTGCCAGTCAGATTACCCTGTGAGTAGTTGTGTCTGCAGTATCAATACCACATGAACTGTTCCTTCACCTCCTCAGGAAGCCCCATATAACTTTCTGGATTTTTTTTGTGCATTTCTGCCTCTCCTCAGAAACAAGGGCTTTCCAGGGCTGTTGGTGAGTTCTACCAGCTGGGGTTCCTTTGGGAGCTCTGGGCACCCTATACGATAAACAGCAAAATGCAGACCTCACACTTCAGTATTTTTCCATTCTCAGAGAGCTGAGGGGAGACAAGCCCCTGTTTGAGGACTTGGGTTTTGAACACTTGGGTTTTCCTCTGACCTGTCATTCCTCTTTACAGGGAAACTTGTTTAACTGTCTTTTCTCTTTCTGACCACCCTCAAAACACACAGGCAGCAAGAGGGACCCCATCCCCTGCCCGAGATATCTCCCCGTGCTTCCCGGCACAACGTATCCACGCAAGTTTTATCGTCTCTCAGCAATCCTTTGCCTTACAAGGAGTGTCATCTCTCTGCCCCTCTGACTTGACAGCTGACAGAGCACAGCCTCACATTTCTCACCAGCTCCCAGCTCTTTCATTTGATTTAATGGAGTTGGCTGCGTCCCCTTTCCTGGACACGTGCCCCCCCCACCCCCATTCCAGATGCTGACCTGGTGTTGTGCTCCCTCCCCTGCACAGTCACTGCTCACTCTCACCTTCCAAACCTCATTTTCACACATGGTTTTGTCTGCTGTGGGTCTGTCCCTGCTCTAAATCAATGGCCCTCTGCTTTACATCAGTGGAGCTCTTTACCCTGCAAGAGCCAAGGCACAGGGCGGGTTGTGTCAGCAGCTCATGCAACACTGCCAGAGGAATGAAAGTGCATTTTGAGCGTACTGTGACAGATACAAATATGCATATGTATTTATATATATGTAGTGGAGAGGCAGGACAGTTTTGTGGCTGGGGACTCTGGAACTGTGGGTCTGATTCCCACCTGTGGCACAGCATCTTCATGTGATTATCAATATTTTTTTATTTCCTTGTGCCTCAGTTTCCCCACTATGGGCTGTGTGTGATGATAATGTTCCCTTGGTGGTGAAGCCTCTGTGGTCAGTGAGCTTTTGCAATGAGGAGAACCTCCCTCCTCAGACCAGCAATGTCTAAGTGGTGGGAATTTAAATTCTCCTGTACTGTCGAGCTTGGCTGGAGGCAGAGATAAAGTGAGCAGTTGCATGGAGAAGCAGATAGCTGGGGGTACCAAATCAGGCAGTGAAAAGCCTTCTCTAGCAGCAAGGAGAGACTCCCAAAGTTGTTTGGGCAGGAGACCAAAGTGTCTCCCCCTCCTTCCCAACGGATTAAGTCCTGGGAGCAAACAGCTGGACATGTGAAAGGGGTTTCCTCTTGGTCTGGGGCCCTGGAAACTCTGAGAGGAAGGCCATGAGGTTAGACTTCTTCATCAGTGTCCTCTGATGTGTTCCTCCCCCAGCCTTGGTTATACTTACACACATACAATCATAGGATGCTTCTTGGAAATCCTGTTTTGAACCCCCAAACAAGAAACCTGCTCCTTTTGAAAAGTATTTCCCAGTTATCCCATGACTGTCTAACTCACAATAACCTCTCAGCCAGTTAAACCGCAGAGCCAGGAGCCGGAATAGCTGGTTAGCAGCACTCACTGCTGCTGGCACCAGAGGCTTTTGAATTTGGAGGAGAAATCTGCACTGCTAGCCTGTCTGCAGGAAGATTTTAAGTGTCCTGAAGAGCACAGCACTAAAGCTGATGCTGGACTAAACAGGGAGGACTTCATGCCCTGATAGCAGAGAACATCAGGCACTGTGCTCATTATCTTTAATGATTAACGACACCCCCATGGGTGGCATATTCTGGGCCACTGACCAGCAGTGCATCATTGATGTTGTCTGCTCAGCAACACACCAGCCTCGTGCAAATGAAAGATCCCCTAATTTTATTAATAAAATCTTATGATGGTCATAAATGCAAGTACTGCTCCCTGAGCTTGGCATTACTGCCAGCTCACCCCATGTCCTACCCCAGCCAGTGCCCCCGAGGGCTCTTGAGAGTTCATCTTTCCTCTGTCTTCAGCTGCCTGGTGTTCCTTCAAAGTCCATTCATGCCTTGGCATTCATACTTGGGGGTCTGCTGGACAGCTGGCAGCCTGCCCTGGTCCCTCAGATCTTCACTAATCCATGATAAGTATCTGTCTGGTGTTACTGGGACCAGAAGAGCCCCAAGCCCACCTGGTCCAGGGCTCTGTGCTGCTGTGTCCTGATGATGGACAACCAGGAGACTTGTACCACGACCAAAGGAAGGAGAAGACATAAACCACTACGTGATGAGAAGATCTACCTTGAAGGTGGCAGATTTTTTTGTTTCCCCATGTGACTTCCAACAGAATGCCGCAAATGTCAAGTGCAATGCGTCCAGTACAGCTGCACCTTTGGCCTAGTGACAAAAAGAAGTGACAAAGCTGCTTTGTAATCCATAGAAACAGATTTTGGTTTCAAGCAGTGAAAACACAGGGTTTCCCTATGCAAGCACTTTGATCTATCAGTTTTCTTCCTTGTGCTACTCCTCTGGCCTGCTCTCTAGCAGAGCATTTCTGATGTATATTTTTATCCCCACACTGTGCCCAAGGAAAGCTTAGGACAGCAGTTAGGATGGCTCAGAGCTGTGCTTCATCTCACCCAACGTCTTCCTAAGTCTCAGGCATGGTGGCAGCCACTGCTCCGTTTTGTGAGCTGGTCCGTGTGAGGCCCAAGACAGCCTTGGTGCTCAGAGGGGTTCACTTCAGCCAAATTCAGAGGTTTTGTGGGCAGGTGGAGCTCTCAGGCTGGCTCTTTGCCTTTGTGTTCTTCTTCATGCTTGCCTGAGCCACAGGCTCATTTGGCATCTGCTTTCTGCTCAGCAAAAGGGTGGCTGGTGCATCAGCACGGGCCAGACAGAAAATAAAAACAGACTGAAGGTCCTATTAATTGTGGCAGTGCTGAGGAGGAGCAGATGGGCTGCAGGCACCAGGGCTGGGAGCCGGGGAATGCTTTACTGCTGTCCTGCTTTAGAGAAAATATTTGCCTCTTTGGTGTAGCCAAACAGAAAAACAACAGCAGCGGGCAAGCGCCGGAGGATTAAGTTGGGTGGGAGGGTTCTCCATCCTCCCAAAACTCTCAGAGGGTCCATCCTCAGTGGGTCTGGGGAGCCCAGGGATGCAAAGCTGGCAAGACCCTCACTGGGTGGAACTGGCCCTTCACTGAGGTACGAGCCAACACGTCCTTCTGTCCTTCCAGCCTGACGCATGTCATCTGTCATACCTGCTTCAAACGGCAGGAGAGGCTCCACCGCTGCGGCCAGTGCAAGTTTGCCTACTACTGCGACCGGACATGCCAGCGAGCGGCTTGGCTGAACCACAAAAATGAGTGTTCTGCTATCAAAAGGCATGGCAAGGCACCCACCGAAAACATCAGGTGAGAGCTGGACCCAGGTCCTGGCTCCCTGGCTCATTGTCAGGCCTGAGGACGGTGGGAGAGGACAGGACATCCCTCCAGAGTGTGGCAAGGAAGAGCTGGGTGGCCTGATTTGGATGGGGTGGCAGTGGGAGGTGGTTTGGGAAAAGCCAGGAGCATCCCTGAGCTGATGGGATGCAGACCTGGAGAAGCACCTGGCATGTGAGGGGGTTGTGATCCTCCTATTTTTTTGGTGCTGGGCCCCAGAAACTCTCCTGCAGATGAATGTGGTGAGGAAAACCTGCCTGAGGTTGTTTAGGTGTGGGAAAGTAGGGAGTAGGTGGAAAAGTGGAACAGGAGATGGACTCTTCCCCAATTTGTCTACAGGGTAGATTGATTTGGATTCACATGCTAATTTCATCATAAGAAAACGAATTAAATCCCCAAGGCAATGAGAGCTGCCATGGAGGGCTGGGGATCTGAAGGGTCTGCAGCACTTCTCCATATGAGAACATAGATTCCAGAGCAAATCTATGTGTCTCCCCTTCCTTCAAAAGCCCCTAGATGGTGACTAGCCACTGGCCACACAATGTTGAGCCCATCCCAGCCTGTCTCCACACGATTTTCCACCCATGATATGAATATTGATAGCCTTTTTGGTCTTTATCCTTGCACTGGGTGGTGGTTCTAACTCTGGTGCTCTCTCCTGGCCAGGCTGGCTGCCCGCATCATGTGGAAGATTGAGAGGGAAGGCAGCGGGCTGTCAGAAGGCTGCCTGGTCTCCATCGATGACTTGCAGAACCACGTGGACAGCTTCGATGAAGAGGAGAAGAAGGAGCTCCGTGCCGATGTGGAGAGCTTCCTCGAGTTTTGGCCGCCCCACAGCCAGCAGTTCGGCATGCAGTACATCTCCCACATATTTGGGGTGGTATGTCAGAGGGGTGGGAGAGCAAATCATAGAGTCATAGAACAGTCTGGGTTGGAAAAGACCTTTAAGGGTCATCCAGTCCAACTCCCCTGCCATGAGCAGGGACCTCTTCACCAGATCAGGTTGCTCAGAGCCCCGTCCAGCCTGGCCTGGGATGTCTCCAGGGATGGGGCATCCACCACCTCTCTGGGCAACCTGGGACAGTGTTTTACCACCCTCACTGTAAACAATTTCTCCCTCATGTCCAGCCTGAATCTCCCCTCTTTCAGTTTAAAATCATCACCCCTTGTCCTATCGCAACAGGTTCTGCTAAAAAGTCTGTCCCCATCTTTATTATTGTCCCCCTTTAAGTACGAAGAGGCCGTGATAAGGTCTCCCTGGAGCCTTCTCTTCTGCAGGCTGAACAAACCCAACTCTCTGGGGCTGCTTTTAATTCCAGCTTCCCAGAGAAAGCCTCCAGCTGGCCTGAGTTGTGGGCGGCTCAGTTCAGCCCTCTCTTGCCCTTAAGAGGCTGGAGCAATTTGGAGAGCTAAGACTGGCATTTGCTGCAGGCCATTTGAATTCTTCTGCATTCCCCATCTGCATCCCTTCTGCACTGACACTGGGAAACTGAGGCACAGCAAGGGCAAGGTCTGAAACTTTTTATTGGTCAAACCTTGCAGGGAAGTGGCCCACTCTGCCCTGGGTGCTGCGTGGTCATCACAAGTCCCACTGAGCATCTCTCTGCACCTGGAAGACTTGAGAAAATACATTTACATGTATTTTTACTAAATATACAGGGTGTTTCAGAAAGATGGACCCAATTTGAAATCACTATATCTCTGCAACCATGAACTACCCATGAATGAAACTCTTACAGTCCGTACAGCAGGTGGAAGGAACACAGAGCATTTATATAAAGGTTGCTACAACTTGATAACTCATTAAACTGTTCGTAAATTTTTGTGTAATTGTAACATGTTTGGGCCATCTTTTTGAAACACCATGTACTTAGGTTATAATTGAATATTGGAGATGTGGTTTAGTATATATATTAATCTTTTGGTACCCACACCACAAAGAAGATCCAGTTCACTGGGCACAGGGAGACCCAGGTACTTGTGACTGACATAACTTGCCTGTACAGAAGTAACGAAGTACAAATAAAGAACAGAATCAGTTAAGAAAGGAAATGAAACTGTTAACAGAGTGAAATAATTAGCAACTGAATTAATTATTTCCTTTAGTACATCCCATCGTGTTTTCTCTTTGTAAATACTTCCTTTGGTCATGGTTGTGACTAAAAACTATTTCACTCATATGTGATGATAACAATGTGCCATATAGAAAAGTATAATTCTTGGTATATATGTCATGCAAAACTAGTCATTCTGAAAACTGTTTGTGACTTGTTAGCAAACAGTAGTAATTGTTTTTTATAAGCTCTGTGAGCCACCCAGGAAATGTGTCCAGGTTGAATGCAGCTCACAAGGTTAATTTCTACCTGACACCTGTTTTAATAAGTGTGAACTTTGCTTTCTGCCAACGGTCTGCTTGAGTTGCCTCAAATTAATTTTCCTGTGACCTTTTTCTGAATTATTTGCAGGAAGCAAATATTAATATAAGGAAACCAACTCATGGTCAAACTAAATTTATCTTAGACATCCCAAATGAATATTAACAGCAATATTCTGCAGCATTTACTCAGCCCAGCTCTGAGTTGGTCCATCTGCTTGAGTCCTGCATCGCTTCTCTTCTGATATTTTATCCCACCTAAAGATGTGGTTTCTGCGAATACTTTCTGCATTAACCTTGTAGGCACCCCTCCTTTCTCCCTAAAGTTTGGAGGTGGGGTGCTCAAGCTACACCTCTTCTAAAGGATCAGTGGGAACTGAAAAATCATGAATGAGGCTGAGTTCAGTTTTTCTCTTTTAACGTTTCATCCCACCTGTGTTTTGGGACTAGATCAGCTGCAACGGCTTTACCCTCAGTGACCAAAGAGGACTGCAGGCTGTTGGTGTGGGCATCTTCCCCAACCTCTGCCAGGCCAACCATGACTGCTGGCCCAACTGCACCGTCATCTTCAACAATGGCAAGTGAGTGGGTCTCCTTCCTCGGGAGCAGTGGGGACATGTCCTAATGGGTAACTCAGCAGCCTCTGTTCACCTCGGTGTCAGGTCCCTGCCCCAGAAAATCTGTTCATTCTTGTTTCCTTCTCTAGCTCAGAAAAACCAAACTAAACCAAACTAAACCAAACCAAACCAAACCAAACCAAACCAAACCAAACCAAACCAAACCAAACTAAGCAGGATTTTCTTTCTAAAGAGGATCTGTTTTCTCTCTCATTATTGTTATTTTTAAACTTATCGTCTGATGCACTAAAGAATACACAAGGTTTGATCCCAAAGCCAGTGAACCAGCAAAGATTTTTTCCCTCGTTTCTACAAGTTTTGAAACCAGGCTCAAAATAGGAAGATAAAGTACTAAGTAGCTGCCTAGATCACCCCCTATATGAAAGCTTTATATGTAAATAATCAAGGAAAAGTTACAGTTAATAAGTTATTAAAGATTATACCAAATCCACAATCCAAGAGCTTCTTATAATCGAAGTTTGTGACCAGCTGTGTATCACTCTCTGCTGATGTGTTTATAACCATTCCTAACACAACCCTCATCTTTGTGAGAGTGCACCATCTCTGTTAATCACTGATTAACTCTTTAGCGACGGGATCTTAGTGACAGTTGTGACTGTTACTGCAAACCGAGTCACGTGTGAGTGCAGGATGCCCTAAGCCGCTGGCCATTCCCCAGTCCCACCCAAAACCTGTAAGAAAGCTTCTGTGGGATGTGTGAGATGTAAAGATGACATGGGAAATACCGGGATGTTCCAGCAGAGCTGGGAGTGGGGGCAGCTCCCAGGAGGGATGCTCTGCACTTCCCAGCCTGTGGGCCACAACAGATACAAACCACTGCAGATCCAGCAAGTTGCATCATGTAAAAGACATTAACTGTGGAAAACTGCTTTTGAGAAACTGCACAGCCACATTATTTCATCCAAATTTTCCTCTAGGTCTTAAGATTTTACAAATTCACTATATTTATGTGCTATAAGTTAACCCCTCCCACCCCAGCCTCCCCTTCTTTAACTAACACATTGCTTGTGCACTCCAGTTCTTGCTGCTGGTTTTTCTCGATAAAGTTATACCAGGGTTTCTCAATAAACTGGTAAAGGAGCAAAGAGAAACCAAAACTGCATGAGGATGAATCTTGTCCCAACCTTGTTGGGAAACAGGTTCTGATCCAAAGTCAGGTTGGAGTCTGTGCTCTGCTATCCAGTTGCCCCAGATCAGATCCATAGTGGGATGATGGAGAGAGGCTCCAGCCAGCCTGGGAAGTGGAGGAGTTCTCTAGCAGTTATAGCAACCTTGAAGTCTGAGTTTCTGGGCGGTAAGTAGAGGAATGGCGTTTTGTTTGCCAGGCAGCTTGCTGAAGCTCCCACATGTACCCTGGTAAACTTGACCATCTGGTAACTGGCCAGGTAAATTATGAAGTCTTTGTATGGAAAGATGATGATAAGCCCCTGTTGTATGAGCTGAACTCTCTATCAGAGTTCAAGGCATAATATTAGACTTGAGGACTCACTAAACTCCTCATGCAGAGCACAGTCCCTGTTGTTGATAAGCCAGTCTGATTTCCACTTCAATCTGTGTTTCGAAGAGCACAACTACTGGTGTCAGTGGAGACATTTCTGTGCAACAGAACTATCCCCTTTGTCCCTGTCAAATGTCAGAAGTGTGTTCCGCACACCCCCTGGCTGAGACCATTCTTAAAATCACAGTGCCAGGACAGTTCTCTGACAAATCCTCCACATCCCAGTGATGGGAAATTTGGTTATAGCAGCTGCAGGGCAAAAGCGAAGCTCTCATGCAGTGAATCACGAGCTAGGCACAGGGAACCCCTTTGTCCCAATGCCCTGTGTGCGTACCCTTTTTATGTTGTTGTTGTACTTGTACCTGTGCAAACTGCAGATGTTTGTTTTGTCTTTCAGTCATGAGGCTGTAAGATCAATGTTCCACACACAGATGAGGTGGGTCAGTCTTGAAAGCATCATCCTCCCCCCTTCCCTGTACCCCTCATGCCCCGTGTTTAATGGAGAAGCTGCGACCAACCCGAGGCTCTTCCTCTGTTTGCAGGAAATTTCACTTCCCCCATTTTCTGAATTGTAAAACCTCACTAAACCCAAACCTCACTTAACTCTGCATTTTGTAGTAAATTAAAATTATAGTGATAATACTGCAAATTTCCTCTTTGTCTTCCCACTCTCTGCCTTGCCTTCCTCCCTGTCAGTATTTCCCCTCTCCACTTCTTATTTCTCCTCCCCTGCCCATGGCAAGAGCATGAAAGTCAGAACAAGGTCTCGCTAATCTTGTACAGCCCAAAATAAAACCTTGCGTATTAGGAATGAGAAATGATTGCATTACTGACATACTAAATAGTCCACGTTTCTTCTGCAGCAAACGGTGCCCGTTGAATGTGTTGACTACAATAGTCATACCATGAGATGGAGGCTTCATCCTTTTTTATCATAATACTTGATTAATGTTTTACCTTTTAATGATGCCACTGTTACCTGATCTAGACTATAGAAATCATGAAAATATATGAAAATAAAAAGTTATCTGCTTAGCTCACTGCACTTGGTATATTGTAGTCAGTCCTGGTAAAGGGACACTGTTGTCTTTAAACTTTAATTTCAGGCAAACTTGCAATTTCATCAAATAAGTTCTCTTTTTCACCATTGAAAATGCTTTGTAGATAGGACCATAAAAACAGACAAATGAGTGTCATTTCTGATTAGAGTTGCTATTTTGGAGCAATTTGAGTTTGGAGCCATCGGGCACTCCCTGTGCCTATGTGTGCATCTTTCAAAGTCCTTGGTGCTTGGGGCAGATGCTGGGAAAAAGCACGGGGAGAGCTCAGTGTGCTGCTCTGGGCTGACAGTGTCTCTTTAACCGTAGCTTTTAAAATATGCCATGTGTTTCCAGCCTTATCCGGAATGCTGTCAATCCCCTCGACACAAGGGATGGCTGCTTAAAATACACCAACAGTGCCTGGGCTATCAGGGGCATCATAAAAGTCAGAGGCTTTGATTTTGCTTCTCTGGTTGCATGACTCCCTTTAACGAGGATCCTGTTAAGTGTGAACAGGAATGTTTATACGTGTAAACCTTTCTGATGGGAATTGCTCTTTTTTTCACGCACTTTCTCCTGGAATAGCAGGTTGCACCTTTCTCTGTCTGGCATTATCCTGTTGTTGCAACATAACTAATAGCTGCCCTTTGTGACGATGGCATGTTTAGTGAAAAATTTGGTATTAAATATGCTGTTGATATCATCTGACACCCAGAGAAGGTCAAGACCAGCCTCAGAGAGTAGTTTTCACAGCAGCTTTTGTACAGCTGAAAGGCTCAGATGTACTGAAAGGTTTTAACGGGAATTACAATCCCTTTGCAGAAATATGATCACTCAGAAGAAGTCTTGCCCTCAACAGAAGACTTATTTTCGATGCACCTGGTGAGATCTTTGGGTCCTACGCCACCACCTGGCCTTTGGTGAGACCTTCACTGGGTCCCAGCTAAAGCCTCTTGTGTTCAGGTGGGAGCCAGCAGGTCCCCCCAGGTCCATCTTGTAGCAGGAACAGTTTTGAGTGTCCGCATTATTCAAGACCTTTTGCGAAGAAAGACATGAGAGCAAGGCAGGTGCCAAGACCTGGCTTTCCAAAAGTCTGACATTAAGGACTTGCTGTAGATTTTGGTTTAATAACGTAGACTGTCAGTTTCCTTGGATTTAATATTAGCAATATCAGGTCAAATGGGCCATATATAAAAAACAGACTATTAAAAAAAAATGGTTTCTAAGCCTTTATGTAGAGATGCACGAACAGGGTGAGGGAATCTCTCACCAAGGACCCAGAGAGAATGTGCCGTAACTTTTCTAAGTGAAAACGATACCGAAAGCAGCCCAGCTTGGTTTCTGGGAGTCTAGCCAGGGATGTGTGGGTATCATGCAAAGCAGTACTTAAAATAAGACCCGAAGTCCAAACTCAGCATTTTACAAGGTTCGTTGTGTATTTCTGATCTCCGGGTTTTCTTCTGGTGAGATCTACTGCAACATAATAAAACTTTATGCCTAGGTTCAGCCTCTACCCAGATCAAATAATGGGGCTGTAATCTGTTTATAGCTCAGACCCTTACGTGTCCCTGCCAGGGACTTGCAGAGGGGCAGGAGAAACTGGTGTGACTGTAGTTTTGCTCTGTGTTCAGTTAACCAGACTGCTGCCCATCTCTGCATTTGCCTCTCTGAAGAGTAAGGGCTCACCCCTGCAAGGCAGGGGCAGGTCGCAGGATTTGTCCCCGCTGGCTCTGTGGTTGCATCTTCGCTTCTGTTGCTTCTCCAAGATCATATATTGTCTCCTTTGCACCCAGGATTGAGCTGCGGGCACTGACCAAGATCTCTCCAGGGGACGAGCTGACTGTTTCCTACGTGGATTTCCTCAACGTGAGCGAGGAGCGGCGGAAGCAGCTGAAGAAGCAATATTATTTCGACTGCACCTGCGAGCACTGCAAGAAGCAGATCAAGGATGACCTGATGCTGGCGGTGAAGGAGGGGGAAGGCAAGGTATGCTTTGTCCTGCTGTGTCCAAACCCAGAGACGGCTGCATCTCCTCCACCAAAGGCATCTTTGTGTTTCTGTGACTGTGGTTCCTTAGCCAGGGGACACTCTCAATAGCAACAGAGTCAGATCTTGGCAGAAGCCTAACCAGCGACAATGTAAAAAATGAGAACAAAACTGAACCTTGATTGACCACACCAATTCAAGCCCACCACACAAGGCCAGTTTAAACCCTATTATGTAACATACGTGCAAGTTTTTTTAACTGAAAAGAATTCATAGTTTTGAACAGCAGAACAGAAAATGCGCTGCAGGTAGTTCATGGTGACGGGATTCAGCAGGGTCTGCTGAAGTTGTGTGGTTTGTAAAGTGTGTACCATGTGTCATCACATGGGCTCTGGGCAGGAGGGAAGCCTGAAATTCCCGTCCCTCCTTACAAAGGCCTGTCACAGGGAGTTTCATAGAATAGTTTGGGTTGGAAAGGACCTTCAAAGCTCATCCAGTGCCACCCCTGCCATGAGCAGGGACATCTTCACCCAGATCAGGTTGCTCAGAGCCCCGTCCAGCCTGGCCTGGGATGTCTCCAGGGATGGTTCATCCACCACCTCTCTGGACAACCTGGGCCAGGCTCTCACCACCCTCAGGGGCAAAAATTTCTTCCTCATGTCCAGCCTGAATCTCCCCTCCTTTAGTTTAAAACCATCACCCCTTGTCCTATAGCAACAAGCCCTGCTGAAAAGTCTGTCCCTATCTTGTACCACTGCTTGACATTTCTCTGTGTGTTGCTGCTGTGGGCAGACTGACTGTGAAGATTTAACATGTTGCACCTTTCATTTTTGGGTAATTTGTGTTTTCCTTGGAGGTGTCACAAGTCATCGGGTGGGGGGATGTAAGTCTATGTCCTGCTGTTGGCAGTGGGATGTGTTGCTTCGCCAGTGGCTCCAGTTTATGAGCACGCTGGTAGCTCTAAGAGTTTGGTTTTGGTTCCTCTGCCCAAGGATATAATTGCTCATTTTTTTTTTCTCTCTGTGAAAGTGTTAGCTTAGGAGGTTTCTACTCCTGCAAGCTTTACAAAGTGTACAAGGGAAGACAAGACAAGGCACGGCAAGAACATTTTAATGTATTATCAGATCATTGAGTTGCACAGTTACCAGAAAACCAAGCTTAGTCCCATGACTCTTTTTTCGTATAGGTGGCAGTCAGGAAAGGCTGGATATTGCAGAGCAAAAGTCTGTCCTTGAGAAATGTTTGGAGAAATAGGATCAAACTGGTATCAGGGAGCTCCCATGGGAAGTAGGACACTGGGCTAGATGAAACTCTTTGCTTGTAGGGTTCCCCACTAGTGCCAAAGACCCTGCCAGACAATCCCATTACTAAATTGCCAAAGCTTCATCTTAAAGCTAAACCTTGAAGTCCCTACTTCTAATGTAAACTATCCCAAAGTTCAGTCCTCTGATGCAGAATAATTTTCATCTGACTTTCTGTACAAGTATTTTTGCATACCTCCTCCAGTGGATGGCATAAAAATATCCCAGCTCTCATTCAGCACCTGCTATCAAGCCTTGACCGAGCAGTGAGATGCACCATCCCCTTTTCATGAGCGTTAGAGGTGCCCTACAGCATGCAGTGTGAAGATGTGCACTTTTGGGTAAATGTCCACCACAATCTGAAGTGCTTGTCTAGAAAAAGCCTGTAACTATGCAAGGTGCATGATTTCAGATATTAAAAATACACTCCCTCCACAGACAATAAGTATCCAGACTGACCTCACCCGCAGAGCACGTTTTCTGGACACCGGCTGTATCGCGTTTTTGGAATTCAGGCAGCGCTCGCAGCTGCGTGGAAAAAGTGCTATGAATATATGCAAGATTGACAGCTTACATCCTCAACAGCCGCTCCGACCTCCTGTCCTCCATCCCTTCCAAATAGCAGCAAAGTTCCTATTGTTTATAATGGCAACAGGCTTAGGGAGTCTAGTAAATGCAAGAGAGGGTTTTTATTAGACAAAGCTGCTGCAGAAATGCTGGTCAAAGTGCCTATTCTAGGAGTCTTTACTCAGCCAGCACAGCGATGTGATTTGCCCTGACGTTAACATTGCCTTTGCACACTAGGACACACTGCATGCTGCTCCAACAGCTGCCAAAATCTGATTAGCTCTGATAGCTTTGGCCTAACAATATAGAATAATGAATCATAACACATACATATGTATCCATAAATAGATGAGGGATGTATTGCTCTGAAAAGCTACTGGTTTTGCTTCCATGCTAAACTTTCAAGAGCTGTTCACAACTAGCTGAATTTCACAGATTCCTCAGAAATCTGATTGACCAGCTGTGGCAAAAAAACAACATCAGAGGTCCACAGCCCTGACTCCAAATCTGTGGTTCCTTCACTGCAATGTTGGGTCTCTGCTTTTGATTGGCACCCAGAGGTCCCTGTGCTCCGGCTCCACCGTGTGTCTCCAGACCAGGCTCTTCCTGCAGGCTCCTGGAGTCACACAACTGGGAGCCAACTGCAGATTTCCCATTGACCTAAAGGAAGGCTGCAATGCTAGAATAGTTTGAAAATGCAAATTTGAAAGGCTCAGAAAAATGGAAGAGAAATGATGGTGCTGGATATAATACTACTATATTTCAGCATTAAATGGAGGGAGAGGAGGCAGCTAATTAGGAGCTGGTTAATGTTTTGCCAGGCATGACTAGATGTGCATCATGCTTTCAAACACATGGTGAAATCCAAACTTCTTTCAGGGGTGTGGGAAAACTCATCTCACTCTCTGGATGTGGCTGAAATCTGAGGTCAACCATCTTGTGGTGTTTGGACCTAATGACAGCATTTCTCAGAGTGGGTTACACTTAATGATCTTTGCTGTCCTTTTTCACACAGCTGTCATTCAGGAGCCTCATTTCACAGAAATCATAGAGTAGTTTAGGTTGGAAGGGACCTTCAAAGCTCATCCAGTGCCACCCCTGCCATGAGCAGGGACATCTTCACCCAGATCAGGTTGCTCAGAGCCCTGTCCAGCCTGGCCTGGGATGTCTCCAGGGATGGGACATCCACCACCTCTCTGGGAAACCTGGGACAGGGTTTCACCACCCTCAGTGTAAATAATTCTTCCTCGTGTCTAGCCTGACAGAGGCTAGACATTTCCTTCAAGCAACTGCACTGGGAGCACCTGCTACGCACTGATCAGTGGCTTTCACAGCCACTGTGATGTGTCTCTTGAGACCTTTGGTGTCTCTTGAGACCTTTTGGTGTCTCTTGAGACCTCCCAGTTGCAAGGCCAATTCTGTCACTTTTCCAGAGGAGAGAAGTGGAGGGAAGAGTCGAGGAACCTGTTTAGTTATGGATGCCAGATGTACAGGGTTGCTACTCTGATGAGCAACACCCTTGCCAAAGTCAGCAACACCTCTCAGCTTGGTAGTGGGACCATCTCAGCCCAGTCTCGGGCAGGTCTAAGGGCATACTGGGATATACAGCCAGTGGTAGGAAGGTTGCAGGTAATGTGAGAGGCATTTCATTGAGCTGGTTTGGGTTTCCAAACTGCAGAACAGGCATTTCTTCAATCAGGTTATTTTGGCATGTATCAGGTAGTGCATTTTCCTCACTGGTTTTCCTGATGTTGTCCCCAGCCTTCTGCAGAGACAGTGAAGGAGGTCATCCAGTTCTCCAAGGACACGCTGGAGAAGATCAGCAAGGCCCGCATGGAAGGACTTTACCATGAAGTGAGTCCTGTTGCTTTTGCTCTCTTGCTGTATACGCACGGCCGGGGAAATCTTGTCCTGTCCCTCTCTGCATTAGTTATTTAAGGATGATACAAACCCCCATTGCTGTGACCTGATTATCCACACATGCTTCCAACCCTCTTATCAGCTCAAAATGCAAAAGCTGACACTGGTTTCTGTCCTCTGTAAAGCACAACTGTGTCTGAGACAATGTCGCAGACTGGTTTCTTTCATAGTGAGGACACAAGGAGATTGCAGTGACTTCCAGCACCTCCGATTGACACCATTGTTGAACCAACTGTCTTCTGGGCAAAACCCATGAGTTACTGGGAAGTGTAATGAGTCAGCTCTGCCAGGTGGCCTCAGAAAAAGGAGGACAGTGGGTTTGGGAGAGGGACAAGACAGTCAGGAGAGTTGCCATGTTGAGCCATGGGTTGTGTTTGCCTGTGTTGGTCTCCTCTTCACCTCCCGGCTTCTGCATGATGTTCATTTGCTGACTGCTGAGGTTGGGTGTGTGGTGTGGGAGACCTGTATCCCACCCGGAGCGCAGATCAAAGTGGTGAGAGAGCTCAAGTCAATTCTCCCTTTCTCCCTATTTTGCTGACTCATGAAATATTTAATTGTTCCCTTCAGAGTGTAACAGCTCCAGGAAAACACTCCAGGTTGAGCAACAGCCTCTGGGTTTGAGCTTACTTGTGAAAAGGTTGAAGTCCTCCAGAGCAGAGATCTGGATGTTGTGTCAGGGGTCAGACAGAGCAGTAAAGCATGGGACAGTACAGCTGCATGTCTCCAGCTCCATGGGGTCATTAAGAGCATTTATTGCATCAAGTGCTTGTAGCAGGTTGAGTGGATGGTGTTGAGGTATAAGAGTCCTGTAGGCACTTGGTCTCTGACAAAACCAACCTCCTGGTGTCTTTCTTCTCCTGAGCAGTAGACATCTGTTTTTCCCCACCAGTTTTATGAATGCAACCCTGGGAGAAAAAGCTCTGAGCACCAAACATTTTACTATGCTGATGTTTCCTGACACATCAAAGCATATTCTATCATCTCCAACCTTCATGGAGGATGACTTGGCCTCTGGGACTGGTATGGACCATGCAACCCACAGGGCTTTGGTGTGACAGCTGTGGGGCCAAAGTTGCTCTGACTTTCCCTTCCTCTGCCTCCTTCCCCTGGGTGCAGGTTGTGAAGCTGTGCCGTGAGTGTCTGAAGAAACAGGAGCCTGTGCTGGGGGACACCAACATCTACCTCCTGAGGATCCTCAGCATTGCCTCCGAGGTGCTCTCCTACCTCCAGATGTTTGAGGAAGCAGCTGACTACGCCAAGAGGATGGTGGACGGTTACCTGTATGTCTGTGCTCTGTTTTGGGTAGCTCTCTCTGGTTATTCAATGTTAGGCAGTGTGTTATAGGAATAATTTTCTTAGTCTTCTCCTTAGTCTGCATTCAGATTGGGGCCTGATTATATCACCAGACCCTTCCTAAATGCACAAGAGCTCCTAAACACCTTGATGTACTGAACTGTAACCAGCAAATGGCTTGGGTACCTCTTTCATTTACCTCTTTGTTTTGTCTCAGAAGCGTCTCAGGGCTGCCCTGGTAGCAAGACACAGAGCCTGGGTGTAGGACAGAAAGGCTGTAACTGCAGGAGATGGTCTGTTCTCCTGCACCCTGCGAGAAGGGGGATCTGCAGAGAAAAGAGAAGCTGTTGTCAAATGGCTGTCACTCAAGATAACCCTTCACTCATGAATAATACACAGATTTTTGTCTTGGCTAATTAGTATGCACAAATTCTGTGGTAAAGGCTTGGTGAGAATAAAGAAATTCAGGCTTAGTTCACATAGATCCAGGGCAAACCTCACAGTAAAAATTATGTACTTTATTATTACTGAGGTTTTACTACAGGACTGATGAGTATTAATTAGAAGAAAAAAAAAAAAAAAAGTAATGCAAACCATAGAGAACAGAAGAGAAATGCCCATTTTGTCATTTCATTCACCCTCCTGGTGAGACCATCTCATTCCCATCACCTGCCTTTTTGGTCAGTTCTATCCCAAAAGGCCTGCGATATTTTTTTCTTTGTCAAAGGGGTGACAGAGTCTAGAGTGAACCCTCCTGGCTTGCAGGCCTGACAAGCCACTTCATGTCCCAGCCCTGGCACTGAACTCATTCAGTGACACAGAAGAAATTGCTTCCCCTCCCCATTTCTCAGTTTCTCAGTCCAGAGTAGGGACGGCAGTAATTTCCCTGAAGATCTGCCAATTCAATATACCAAATATGCCCTTGAAGTCAGGTTTTCAGGTAAATCAGCTTCTAATTTTGCCTGAGCTTCTGAAGTTGGATGTAGAGGCCAGGATTCATCCTGCCCACCTGGGGTACTGACTGTAGGGGAGAGATCTGGCAGTCCCTGGAGGCAGAGACACATCTCCGTTGGGTGAGATAAACATTTCTGGAGTTTCTGGAACCACCGGTTTCTCTCCCCACTTTGAACGAGAAGCTGGTGTTGTTACATTAACAATTTAAGCACTTTATTAAGTGTCTGAAGTCAAGCTGGTGCCATCTGGGCTGTTGGGGCAGATCCGGGTTCTGTTTGTTTCAAAATAATGTGGAATGACAGAGCTTGGCTTTGTCCCACCCAGGTGTCCAGCGTTCCACACTCACAGGTTGTTCATCCTCTTTCACAACAACTCATGTCCTCAGATAACCTGTGTCCTCGTGTCACTCCTGCCCCTTTCTCAGCAGGGCTGCATGTTTGTGTGGCACTGAATGCAACAGGCTCTTCACTTGAGTAAACAATCTGCTCTTTGGCAAACATATCACTTCTCTGACAAACATTTGGGAGCCCAAATCTTTCCTGAACTAAAATTACTCAATGTTGTTTGTTTGCTTGTTTGTTTTTCCAGGAAAATATACCATCCCAACAATGCACAGCTGGGGATGGCCGTGATGCGGGCAGGAGTGACCCACTGGCACGCTGGTCTCATCGAAGCTGGGCATGGCTTGATCTGTAAAGCCTATGCCATTCTCCTGATAACCCATGGACCTTCGCACCCAATTACCAAAGACCTGGAGGTAGGTGTCGTCTCCCGTGTTGTTTCTGCTGTCTGTCTGGGCAAAATTACATCCAAGCTGTAGAAACAACCCATATGTAAGATCTGAGAGATGTATCAGGTACTCACTGCTTCTTAGTAGTGCTGTGGTTTTCTCTAGATTATGTTACAGTCTGATGAAAAGCACATGTCCCTTCCTATAGGGAATTTTAATCCCTGAAAAATAGCTTTTATCCTGCACCAGGACATACATTACAAATGGCCACTAAGCTCCCTAGAATGTAGCCTCTCATTTTTCCAACAGCCTGATTTTGCTTCACTCAGATGGACATGGCGTTACAATTTGACTATATCAAATTGTGTGTGGTGGATATTCCCAGTTTACCAACCCCTTTCCTTTATTGGTATCAGTTTTTCTTTATTCACCACTTCCCAGTCCCTCTGAGCTGCGATGTATTTTCTTCTCAAATGGCTGACAGGTGTATTTCCCACCTTACAGTCCAGAGCTGCAGATCCCAGGGAAATACATTTGCTCAGCTATGATGAGCTATTTACAATGGCATCTACGGATCTATAATTTCTTTAGCCTTTAACTCACCTGATGTGACCTGTTGGCTTTATAGCATTCTCCTTTATTAACCAAAAATATTACATGGTACCAAATGAAATCCTTTATTGATGTCTAGTGCCTGGTATAGCAGAGCTATAACCTTTACTAGTGCAAATTTATATAATCAGAAAAATGAGTATCTAGCACCTAAAGCAAACCTGTCTGTTGACCGTTTGCCTATATATAGAACAGTCCGAGACTCCAGAACCTCCATTTGTGTATTTTGTTTCCCACTTCAGGAGAAAAATAGCAGATATATGGCACATGCTTATTTCTGTTCTCCTAAACCAAGGGTTGAATAAACTCACAGACAGGTATAGAAAGTTTTCCTAGAATCCCTCCTGAGCCTCTGCTGTAATGCAGCACTAGGAATGACTCTGTTCACGGTGAATCCTGGGATGCAGGGGATGCAGCTGTGACATGGCCCAAGAGGTGCAGAGCATCCCCCTGCTCCTCTCCCGCCTTCTCCCATGTGAGTTGACCCCCACCCCGGTGATGGATCACACCACAGGTCAGGCCCAGCACAGGAATGGGAAGCAGAGTCATTCAGCGTCACTTCTGTGTCCTGCATTAAGTTTGGGAGCATGAGGCACCCCAGCAGCCTGTGGAAGAGCTGAGTGCAGGAAAGGCCAATGTCTTCTTCACCTTCATCATACACAAGCAACCAAGTTTGAGGAAGTATTTTGGTATTTGTGTCAAGCTGGCTTTGGACTAGATGATCTTTCGAGGTCCCTTCCAATCCCTAACATTCTGTGATTCTGTGGTCTTGCTGGTGGGACACCTAGGTTAAGTTGAATCAGTCATTACATGGCCTAGGACATCCCTGAAGGACGGTCCCCATTTTTAGGCAGTGCTTTTATTCCCCTGTTTTGAGATTCCCTGTGTCACAAGTTTCGTAACCTGTTGTGTCCCTCAGGTCATGCGTGTCCAGACAGAGATGGAGCTGCGCATGTTCCAGCAGAACGAGTTCATGTATTACAAGATGAGGGAAGCTGCCCTCAAAAACCAAAAGATTCAAGTCATGCCTGAACCCAGCAATGAGACCTCACCAGGCCTCTTCCACAAGAAGGAATGAACCCTGAGCTTGACACAAATTTGTGCCTGTGGGATAACATCACCTGTGGCACCTGAAGATGTGGGGAATGGCATATAGGAGTGTGATATATCCATAAAGATTATTTCCAGTGGCACCAGTGAGAGCATGGACGTACTGGAGGAGAGTCCCGAAGAATGTTCTGAGGACTCAAAACAGAAGAGATCTTGACAGAAACAATGTCCTTTTTTCTACCACTAGTATTAAAAATCAAAGCAAAACCCTGTTATAAAATTATTTACATTCTGACTGGGAGCCTGTTTCTCTCTATGTGAGTCCTGATGCTGAAGTCCTTCCCCATCACTTCCTTGTGATTACATCTTTTTTTCCCAGTGGTGTCCATGGGTGGTTGACCAAGGGATGGTAGAAGTGGGAAGCATAATCTACGCTTGTGCACATTGAGAGCAAACTGAATAAGACTCGCAGACAGTGTTTTGTGTAAAGTGGTGTTTTTCTGATGAAAAACTGCTGAAAAACAATTCTGCAGCTGACATGGGTGCAACATCAAACTGTGGGCACTTTGTAAGTGGGATTCCTACGTCAGGATAAAATAATTAGGGCAAATTAGTCTCCCCAATTAAAAATTAGAGAACATCTGCAGTGATGGCAGCAGATGGACATGAGACAAGTCCGTGCTAAGAGCAGGTTCCCCTGGTAGGATGCGCTGGCTGTGCACAAAGTTCTAACTGCACAAGCCGTTTCCAGGGAGGGGATGCAGCTTTGCTCATCTTCAGGGTGAGCTGGGGACTCTGATGCCTTTCGGCTTAGAAAGGTGCTTAATCCATTTTGCACTGAGCAAAAAAAAGAATAGGCTGCAGTTCAGCTGTCAGTGGGTGGCCAACAGAGCAAAGGAAAAGTCTAAAGGCAATGGTTGGATTTCTAGATAAAAAAGATCTTAGATGTCTGCCCATCTGCCTCAAAATCTAATGGGCTTGCTCCAGGCCTTCAGTGGCAGCCAGGAGAAGAAAAGGGATGGTCTGTTCAAGAGTGCCCTACCTGCTCTTCAGCAGAATAACAAGAAAACAAACCCAGGGCTTTTCCTCTTTCACATTTTTCAGTGTTTTTGCTGTTTCACCAGATCTAAGATGACTTCACTGGAGACCAACATCTGCTCTTTAGGCGCTGTTGAGCTAAGCCATTCAATTTGCCCATGGGTTGCCCAACTGATGCCCAGTATGATGATACACATGGGCTCAGTTCTCAGCCAGAGGATCAATGTCAACCTGTAGCATGAAAATCTTCCCTGAGGAGAGAGGAGTAATGGGAGACATGCACGTGAGGACAAATTGGTCCTTTAGTGGCACATTTTGGGGTTGCAGGAGGAATTGAGGAAGTGCTTGTGGTGTTTTCCTAACATCCTGATGAGCTTTGAGTGGTTGTAAGAACATCATCCCAGCTAGATACGTCACACCAGCCATATATCCACTTGCCAGTGATGATTCCCAACAACCATTCAAGCACAGGGCTCAGAAAAGGCATTAAAGAAGGAAGAGTTACCTCTCCTGTGTGTGTCAGAAAACCACATCTCCACCCAGCCTGCAGCACCAAGTGGGAGTGTGGGAGATGACTTTGGTGGTCTTTCTGTGTCTACACTGTGAACAAACAGCATTTATTTCCTGCCAGGAGAGAAAACCTGTATTTCACCCTGGAGGGCAAGTTCAACTCCAGTTCAACTCAAGTTATCAGGTGTGGTTTGGGGTGAAACACACACTGGACACCGTCAGGCTGTCCGGGACCCTCCTGCTGGTGGGAAGGGATGGGGAGGAGGTGGGGATGGGGTGGCCCGCCCTGTAGGGCTGGATCCTGCTGCAGAGGTGGGAGGACAGGTATGGTGGTTGTGACATTCGAACTGTCTCCATGCTAGTTGCTTCCTCAAAGCAGCTTCCTCGGCAGGATCACTGCAATCTCCTTGATCCCACCTGAACCTCCACATGCTTCGGCCCTGCCAGTCGCCTTGTGGTGACTTGCATATGTTTGTAAGGAAAGGGCCTGTTGCCCAATTTCTACGTGAGCTTGTGTGGGTTTTGGAGACTCACACCTCTTTATAGCAACAGCAAAGACACCTATGATAATAATGAAAAGGCCTTTAATACTTTAATGAACACATTTAACTCAGTAAAATGATGGGCATGCTCAGGGTCTCTAGATTCTCTTGCTGATTCTCTTGCAGGTGATGTCTCCTATGGTCATGGTCTGAAAAACAAATGGAAAAAGTTAGGTTTTCACAGCGCTTGGCTCCAAACTCTACTTGGAAAGGATCTGGTCTTGCAAAACGTAACAGGACTAATCCCCAGTCTGTCTCCTATAAACTGATTTATTAAAGCTTTAGATTTCATCATGAATACCCCAAATCAGATAAGGATAATCTGACATTGCTCAGCTGGGATTAGTCTGCTGCACCTCTCTGTGAAAGTGCCAGGCCCAACCACAAACATGTATATCTGGTTGGGTGAGAACATGCCTTAATTGCACGAAACTTTGATCAGAAATGCCTACTGGGGTTTCAAAGAATGCTTTTTGGGTCAGACTATAAGGAAGAACCGCCTTCGGTGCCTGCCCACTGACCAGCTTTGGCTGCAGGGGCCAAGTGCAAGCACATGCGTGTCTCCAGTATCTCTCTGAGGTAACCAGCATCTTGGCAGGCTTTGTAGGACCAGAACCCTGGAGGTAGCTGTAGACAATGTTATTCCAGCCATTGCTCCTCTCTTTGACACTTACATTGGTGATGGTGTCGCCGTTAAGTTCAGTGACAGATTGCACTCCTTTCGCGGTTCCAATCAGTTTGTTGTCACCTTCCATGTGAACAATAGCCTGGTAGAGAGGGGATGAGAGAGAGACATTCATGTTATCACTGCAGACCTTATCACTTCCTGCGTTTTGTCCTTCGCCTTCTGTATTCAGCTGCCACTGTCCCCTCTGCGAGCTGTTTGGAGCACACTGCTTCCTCAGAGGTTTCCCAGGAGGAGTTGGAAAGAGGGTTGTGCTGGTGGTGACTACAGCACAGCAAGGGTGTGGATGTTCACTTCGGGCTCTACAGTGGTGCGGTTTTGCTGCCATACCTACCTGTCTCCCCTCCAAACAAAGAATCCCTCATGGCTTCTTGCACTGTTAGATGCCAGAGCAGGGATCCTCAGCATCACACCAACATGAGTTTTGGGGAAGAAGATGGACAGCTTTTCACCCTGACAGTTCTTGTGCCTCCATGCAGCCCAGCTGCTCCTTGGGGCAACTCCTCATGCAGCACCAAGACCAAGACGACCCGCACGCCTCCAAGGAGGGGACTGCTGAGCACGCCAGATTGTCTCCTCTCCACCATCCACCCAGTGCACATTGCAGCAGCAGCCTCTCTTGGTTTGGCCTGATGGGGAGCTAGGCAATGGCGTGGGGCTGGGAGGAGTCACTGTCAAGGTGGGAGATGATTAAAAGAGATTTCAGAAATACAGTCATGGCTGGAAAGTTCTCAGGGGCACAGGCACACCTGCTGAGTCTCTGAACCTCTAAGGAGCTGCACATCTAAAAAGGCCACAGACAGCACCAACACCCCCAGGGCAGCTATCATTGAAATGACTCAAATAAATAACTCAGAAAAAAATGTTTCTGTTCATCTGTCTGCCCAGCTGTAAGACACATTTGTCTGCCCTTGAGCTGCTGATTTATAGAGGGTGAAGCTTTTCTAATAGCTGTTTTCCCCTAGTTTTTTGCACAAGGGACATTGGTGATGCTGGAAACCATGATACAGTCAGTACAGCTATCAGAGCCTGACTCACAGGGGCATTTCTTTGGTGATCATTGCTCCTCCTTTCAAAAGTCCCTATAATATCATCTTCTGTTGAAGGTGAGAGGCAATATTTGCCAGTAGTGCTGTCTTGACATTTTATGAACCATTGGAAACTAATATCCAGGAACGGGAGCTGACCCAATTTCAAGGGTGATAAATCCTCACCTTGCCGAATCATCTCACCTGGTGTAAACTGAAGCAGTGGAAAAGGCTAGCAGAGAAGCAAACAACTTCTGGGATTTAAAAGAATTTATTGTTTTATAATTCATTAGCTGACCTTCCTGCACTACCTTTAAGTCAACAAAATGAAAGTGGGGGTATGCTTCGTGTTGCAACATCACAGAAATTCAACCCTTTTCCAACCCGCATCTCTTAGACTTTTTGCTGTCAGAAGGATTTACCAAAGCATCTCTATTACCCTTTTCCAAACTGGCCATTAAAGTAGCTTTAGGAATGCAAGGCTTTGTCAGCAGAAGTGCTGGCTGGGGAGCTTGCATGGTGTTCTGTAAGAGTGAAAAGGGGAGGTGGGAACTTCAGAGACTTGGGCTCTGAGTTTCTCAGGAAGGTGGCTCTGAAACACACTGTCATTTTCTGAAATGTGTCCCTAGGAGCCTTGCTGAGGACCTGCAGGGAGCAGGGCAGTGGGTGTTACATCTGCGGGCTTGGTTACAGCGATTAACCCCTTCCCGTTATATTCAATTATGTGTGCAAACTGAGAGAGACAGAACTGGGCTGGGGGATTATCCAGGTCTTTGCCCTGTGTCAGCTTTAACACCCATGGTCTGGTAATTCCCTTTGGCTCAAGTGCAGAGGGAATGTCTGGAAAGGAAACTTAATGTCCCTTAGCCCCTGTAGCCCTGGCAGAAGAGGAGCTGGTCACCCACCTTGGCCTTCTCTCCTGTCATCAACTCCATATCGTACTCCTGCCCGATGGTGAACTCGTTGTGAATTACTTTGGAACCAGTGGTCACGGTAACCTTGAAATGTTTCCCATCCTGCACTATTTCCGTGATGCTCTTGAGGTCTTTTCCCTTCTGGATCTGTTCATCAGGAAGCCCTGTCCAGGAACAAGAGATATTAGGTATATCTTGGAGCCATCGGCGAGCAGATTCCTGCTGCCAAATGAATGTGGCAGGACTTGGGGACGCCCAACTGTGAGGATTTCTATTCCAGTGTGGAAAACCTTGCAGTGATGATGGTTTCCTAAGGACCACAAGGCCCTGAGTCTACTGGGGAGGAAGAATAACAAATGCTGTCAGTCTGAGTTTTGTGGGGGAACGAGACATCTCTCTTGTCTCACCCACCTGGCTGGGAGCAGAACAGCTACCTCTCTGGGTAATTATCACATGGAAAGAAAAAATCCTGTTTTACTTTCTTTGCTGGGAGACAAGCAGAGAAAATGGAATAAATTGAGGCAGAATGATAGAATCAAGTGAGTTTTTTAAATGAGAATCAGGGTCCCTAAGAACCAGTTCATTAAACTCTTCTCCCAAAGCCTGAAGCTGCTCTGACAGGTAAAGCACATCTGGCACATAACTGTGCAGAAGGGGTGCAAAGCCTCCTGAATCCCTGCAGGAACATGATCCATGTCATGGACACTGGTGGAAATTCAGCTAGCCACATTCACCATCAGGCATTTAAACAACCCCCACTATTTTTCTGATGAACGGTGGAATCTGGGGCTTTGCAGCATCGTCGAGCAGCAGCGCTGTGGGCTGAGCGATGTCCTGCTCACCCTCAAATTCACAGCCCGATGGAGCAGATCTGCAGCTGTCTTAAGCCACCAAGGTCCCGCTGGCTTGTCATGTGTCTGCTACACTTTGCTGTGCTGGCTGCAGAGACTGCTGGGACCATTTTTCTGCAAGTCACAAAATTTCACCCAGCATCTCCTGACCTCCAGCCACCAGCCAGAGAGATGCTTTCTCTTCTGAGATCGCATCACCATGCTCATGCATTAAAAAAAAACAAACCAAACCCCAAACCAACAATTGCAAGATGACAGACAGAAACAGGAATTCTGAGAGAAGCTTTTGATCTACATCATCAACACATTTGGACTCCCAAATGCCAGTGGGATCTGCAGAGGCAAAGCAGCACATCCAGGCACTTACCAAGGGCTTTCATAAAAGGCTCAAAATTTTCCTGGGACTGCAGTTGGTATTTTCCAGTGAAGCTCATGATGGAAAGGCTCTCTGTGCTCCCAACACAAGAGAAGGTGCCTTGCTGGTGAGCAGAGCTTGGTTTTATAAGGTCCTTTTGCCCTGAAGGCTGGTCAGAGGTAAGATGATGTAATTTTATGGCTGTGTTCAAACATTAACATAAAACTGGGCAATGGTCAGTGATAAATTGCTTTGCATTTTATGGACAACACGGGGGCAGGAAAAATCCCATAAACCCATTTTATGGAGGTAGCAACGTGGCATCCATAAAGAAGTTATTAAAAAAATAATAGTACAAAGAGATTATTATCAGAGGAACAAGCCAAATCATCTAATCAGTCTGGAAGCACTCATCTGGAAGAGGAGAAAGTGCTGGAAGATCATGGTCTCCTCTGGAGATGACAGTGGGGATGTTTCTCCTGGTTGATGTGTGCACGCTGGGTCTTGAGCACGAGCATGAAGAATAGTGGCCGCACACTAGCTGGGCTTGCTTGTGACTCCAGATACCTCTTGGTCCTCTGTAACAGTGGGTTTTGGTGTAGCAGTAGAACCCAAATCATCACTGTCGCCTAAGGAAAAAAGCATAACTCAGAATCAAATTCTGGGACTGAACTGGTCCATGCTAAAGGCTGTGGTTTAGTTCAGACTTCATCACTATGGCCTCGCCTCCAGAAAAGGGTTTTGTGTGGAGAGATGGACCAGTGATGCTAGTGATCAACCCAGGCTACAGCCAGGAGCCACCACTGAAACCCCCCTTTCCTTTCCATTCCGCAGAGGAACCACAGTCACTCATTCACCGAAGGAGCATCCCAGCCCTTGGAGCTGCATTTCTCCCAAGTGCTACATCAGCAGCCTCCAAGCCGGCCCAAATTTCTCACTCCAAGGCAGGACTCAGGTCCAGGCTCCTCTCCCATTGTGGTCCCCTTGGCCGAGTGGGTTGCGTTGCTGCATGGCATCTGAGCATCCGTCCTCTGCCCAATGAATTCCCCCTCCTTCCCAAAGTCACCAGCTCAGGGATTTTCCCCCTTTTCTCTCACATGACTTCTTCTTTTTGCAATTCTTCCATTCTACCTTCTCATAGCATCATAATCTGTCTCTTTCCAACTTGGAGATTCTGCCAGAGCCCTCTACAGCCACTTGCGTACACTCTCTGCTCTGCCATGGAGCACAGTGATGCTGCCTGGGCCAGATTCAGCTTCAGTTTCTGGTTAATTAGTACAGGCAGAGTCTGCCTGATGAGGCAGGAGAGGGAAAACCTCTGCTGGAGGGGCAGATGAAGTTGCCTGGGGCAGCACTCATGGGGGAGATCAGATCATCCCTCTGGGCAGGTTCAGAGAGCACTCATGGTGGGGTGGATTCAGCAATTTCTCCAAACAGCTTTTCAGCTTTTTTCCCTTTTATCCTGGGCTTCCCAACACGAATGATGTCGCCTTAGGAACTGCATTTCATTTTTTCCCCTGCCCTGGGTGTGACCCTGGGGTCACGCAGGGCTGTGGCGCCACGTCTCTTTTCAGTGTCTTCTTCATGGGGACAGTGGTGACTGACCCCTCCAGCCATGTCCTGGCAGCAGATGGAGCTGGCAGCTCCCTGACTCCTGCCAGGTAATGTCCTCTGGCCATGGACCACCTGGGACCACATGTGTGTCTCCCATGCAACCACGTCCTGGACCTCTGGCTGCTCCTACAGGCAATTCACATCCCCTCATATTGCATAAGGAGGAAAGAGATCCAGTCACCCGACTCATTTTGGAGCCCAGAGCTCCTGATGCGTTGTGGAGTGGTAACCACAGGAAAGGTCCTGCTCTGCATGGCTCATTTTCCCCACTGTCATCAACAGGAGCTTCCTGAAATTGCAGTTTTCATTGATTTTTAAAGTGAGATGCACGCTCAGACTGGCCACGTTTGACCATGTTAGATTGGATATCAGGAAAAATTTCTTCCTGGAAAGGGTTATGAGGCATTGGAACAGGCTGCCCAGGAAGTGGATGAGTCACCATCCCTGGAGATGGGTGGACTTGATGTTCTTGAGGATCTTTTCCAACCAAATGATTCTATGATTATATGACTCTATATCCTGCTGCTGGTGCAGATGCCCACTCCTCACCCATTTCCACATGAGGGATAGCGATAGGGGCTGGTCACTATGTCAATGCGGACAGACCTTTCTCAGGTAACTCCAGCCACATCCAGTGCAACGATAACCTTTAAGCTGATGTCTAGATGAGCCAAAGAAGAGAAATAGGAGAAACACCTCGTGACCAGTGTCCCAGGGGTGCCTATCCTCTCTGGCCTCTCCAAAAGAAGCCCACATTTCATATTAGCCAAGATTAAACCAATCTTAAGTGCCTGAAGTGACACCTTATTCTTCCTGGCCCCCAAGGAAGCTGGATATCTCAGCCACCACAGACTTCCCAGGCCCACACTCTGCCTGGGAGACCCATATCAGCTTGAAATGAGATACAACCACCCAGCTAATGAGCTCTGAGCTGGGGAAAGGATTAGAGAAATCCCACTAGGTTTTGTCCCACAAGCTCTTAAACAGTTATCATGCCTGATCTGGGCAGCTGAACCACTTAAAAAACCACGAGAAATTGGGTGAGAACTCCCACTGGACAAGCCAGGCTCCTAAGGTCTGAATGTGACCCACCAAATGTTAAAAGGAGAATAGAATTGTTCAATGCTCTCTCAGAAAGTTGTCATAAATGGGCAACTCATGAGACAATTCACCCCACTTAGGACCAAACTTGTTTTCCGCAGGTATCTTCTCCTATTCTCACTTACTGTGGATAGATATAATGCATTTATGCTCACAGCTTCGGCGTGTTGGATAAATGTGGACTATAGATCACTGTGGTTGGGAAATGCAACCAACTGATTTTTGATCAATGATCAAAAATAAAACTTTTTGTTTTGTTTTTGTCTGCAAGTGTTCTGTTGGACTCATCTTCTTTTATTTCCTGTAGCAAAGAAATGCAAAAGTTCTTATAGAAAAAGAAGAAACAGTTACTGAATTAAATTTATCCAGGGTAATTATTATCTAGCCACGCCTGCTGGGCAAACAGCAGGTGAGATAAACTTAATCTCAATAGCAAAGTTCAGAATCCTTGTACATCTTCCCATCAGAATACAGGGCCTTTTAAAACATGACATCACTTTAACTTTCCAGGGCCAAAAATATACACCTGACTGCATGAACAAAAGACTGAGTCAGCTGACCGTTTGATTAAAACTAAATCCATACCATAATAACTGGACCTGGTTTGTAGAAAGAGAAAAGGCATAGGTCATTTTCAAAAATCAAAACTTCTCAGCCCCCTACTAGCCATGGAAGTATCTTGTGTCCCAAGGTGATGAATTGGTGAAAAAACAGTTGTAAGTGACCTCTGAAGGTCTCTGTTTCAACCTCCTGCTCAAAGCAAGAACATCACCAATAGCAGAGCAGCTCAGCCATGGCCTTACTCAAATCTCAAAAGCCACCTCTCTGGCTCTCTGGGTACCATCCTGGGGCTGCACCACCCACCTCTCAAAGAAGAGGTGTCCAACCCAAACCTCCCAAAGGGCAATCTGTGGCTGGTGCCTTCGGTTATAACAACTGCTATAACCAAAAATAATCCCCTTGCCTGGGATGCCCCATCCTGGCTCCCATTAACTAAACACTTTCACTCAGTGTCTGCCAGGGCACTGGAAATCCTCCTCCTATGTGCACTGCTTCTTGACAATTTGGATGTTGTGGTGGGGAACAGGATTTTGAGTCTTAGGGCTCCTGCAGCGAAAATCACAGAATCATAGAAACATTTTGGTTGGAAGAGACCCTCAAGATCATTGATTATTAAGCTAATACTGTCACTAAACTGTGCCCCTAAGAACCTCATCTATGCAACTTTTAAACACCTCCAGGTATGACGACTCCACCACTTCCCTGGACAGACTGTTCCAATGTCCGACAACCTCTTTTGTGAATAATTTTTTCCTAATATTCAATCTAAGCCTCTCCTGGCACAACTTGAGGCCATTTCCTCTCATCCTATCACTTGCTACTTGGGAGAAGAGACCAACACCCTCCATGCTACAGCCTCCCTTCAGGTAGTTGTAGACAGCAATAAGGTCTCCCCTCAGCCTCCTTTTCTCCAGGCTGAACAGCCCCAGTTCCCTCAGCCGCTCTTCATCACACTTGTGCTCCAGACCCCTCACCAGCTTCGTTGTCCTTCTCTGAACTCCCTCCAGCACCTCCATGTCTTTCTTGTCATGAGCGGCTCAAAACTGAACACAAGGTTTGGTCTCACCAGTGCTGTGTACAGGGAGATGATCACTGCCCTAGTCCTGCTGGCCACACTATTTCTGATACAAGCCAGGATGCTGTTGGCCTTTTTGGCCACCTGGGCACACTGCTGGCTCATGTTCAGCCTGCTCTGCCTCCTCCAGTTTGAACCAAAACTTTGATTTAAGCTCTGAAAAGGACTTTACAGCTGGAGCTCTGTGTGGGGATAGGCACTTTGCTGTAGCCTGGGATGGGGTACCTGGCAGCCCTGTGGAGGTCTGGGAATGTCTTCATGTGCCTCTGCCTCTTCTCTTACTCTTCTTATCCATCCCACCAGTGACTCCCCAGGCTTTGTGAGGCCTTTGGTTTCACCTCAGTGCTTTGGGAAGCTGGGACTGGACTCTACAGCAGGATTTTCTTAGCCAAAATGTGAAAGGCTACAAGCCAGGTCTCTTGCTGATTCAGTCATGGATTTCTCCAATGCAGGTGCAGTGGGAGACCCCAAACGCCCTAGTCACTTTTTGAAAACCTTGATCACAAGCTTGCCAATCACAAATCCCCACATGGCTTTCCCTCTGCCTCAACTCATATTATTACTTGGATCATCCCTTTTTCTCCTGTGCTTGTACCTGAGAACCTGGTCCACTGCCCAGTTTTCACATCTTTGTTCTGATTATTTTTATCCTTGAGGAACAAAGGTTTCTTCCGCAGGCCACATGGCTGCATTACTTCAAAAGGTTGGATGGGATGGGAAAAGATGCTGCTGCTTCCATTAACTTTCTCTCCCTCTTAGTTTCCACCAACTTTTCATCGTGCTGCATTGCCAAGACAGCACTGGGATTAAATAAAGCACCTTTCCCAGCTTTTTCTCTTTTTGAAATGTCTGTGGCAGTCTGCTGGCGGCTGCCTGCCTCCAAGCTGTAACTTCTAAGCTGTAGACATGCAAGTGCCGGTTCATTTTGGTTTAGATTAGATATGCCATTATCAGAGCCTCGATAAGACTGCCGAAAGCGGCAGCTTGTACAGAACACTGCCACTTGATAAATCTTTCCATTAAGGCTAAAATTCAGCGAAGGGCAGCCCTCAACCCATGTCATCTTATCACAAAGGTCCCAAAGGGAGTAAAGGCTCAGTATTGCTTATCCAGTGTCAAGACAGTT
Source organism: Columba livia (assembly GCF_036013475.1). Lineage (NCBI taxonomy): Eukaryota > Metazoa > Chordata > Aves > Columbiformes > Columbidae > Columba > Columba livia. The sequence goes on along the minus strand of NC_088605.1, from coordinate 6,300,416 downwards.
CTTTCCTTGTAGGAAGAGACCTGTCGCTGCCTTGGTTTGCTTGCTGATGATCACCTGAGGAACAGAGCTTGCAGAAGAGCTGGCCTTTGGCTTTGGGGTCTTGTCTTTCAGCAGGACCAAAGCTGCTGGCTGTGACACTCATACTGCCCTCTCTTACCTCAAACATCTTCAGTGCTGTGCTGTGACCTCTCTCTGGGCACATGGACCCCTGCTCATGCCCTCAGAGGGCAGGTAGTGCCCTTGCAGCTTGGCCTGTGGTGGGATGAGGCTGTCCTCCAACCCACCACCCACGTTATGGACTGAAAACAGTGCCCATTAGTTATGGAGCTAGTTTGTGCCAGGGCAGGGAAAGAGGAAGTTGGGAAAGAAATGGAACCATTAGCAGTTAATGTTCTTGAGTGGGGAAGATCTGGAAGAGCTAAAAGACAACCAACAAATGGTTAACCAGTGCAGATGTGTTTCGTCTCACCCCACCACACATCTGCAGTGCAGGTGTCTGCACCTGATCCAGGGGCATGAAGAGCCCCTGAGTCGGGATAAGCAAAGCTTCATCTGACCACAGGGCGACGTGCATGTTGGGATGCAAAGAGCAGCATCCTCCAAGTGTCTACAGGTTGTCAGATGATCTTCAGTCCTGGAGGGACACGTGGCTGTCACTCTGGGCCTGTGCTCACCTCTCCAGCTGGCCTGAGCTCTCCTCAATCATGCTTTATGAAGCACAGCGGCTCACTTAGTGACTGCTCACAGTGGGTTGCAGCTAATTAGTCAAGAAGAAGTTCTCAGGCCTATACAGGAATGAGGAGAAGCCTGTGCATCTGCATGACCTGCTGTTTGCACATGAGTCCTGATGTGCATCTCACCACACACGTGCACTATATGAATGTCTTGTGTCCCGAAATGGCTTTTTATAAATGTAATATCATTGTCAAAGCAATTGACATGGTGTCCTAGACCCATGACATCTAGCAGAGCCTCACACTCTGGGATGATCATCACCCTGGTAGCTTGACAGCTCCAGAGCTAATGTGCAGATGCGCTGTGCCAAAGACCACTGTTCCTGTCTCTCTCTGAGCCAAATATGTAACCACAGTTTGCATTTAATTTAAGGAAAGTCTAAACAAAATCCCCAGAGACCTTCCCTAGCAGATGGTGCTCCTTGACTAGGGAAAACAATGACACAAGAGCGATGTACCGACCAGAGGCTGAGTGCTGAGGTAAAATGCTGCAGCGAGGATGGCAGAGAGATTTCAGGAGGTCTGAGAGCACCTGAGTTTTCACCAGGTTCACAGCCAGGGAGATGCTCCATGGGAAACAACCATGGTGCCAGCAAGGCCAGAGCTGTGGACAAAGTCCAGGATTGCCACTGCACATGTCCTGCTTGGTGATGCCGCCATATTTGCTACAAATCATCACCCTGAGCACAGGTATCCCTGTTTTGCACATAATGGAGCACAGAGACTGAGTGGCTTTCCAAAGTCACCTGGAGAAGCTGATAAAGCAAACGTGCTGTAACTGCTCAGCCACCACAGCATCTTCCTTGTTGAGTCCCTAGTGGGTGGTCATAGACCCCATATTCTTTGGGACTGCAGATTTTGAGATAAAATTTGTCCCTGTGGCTTAATGTAAACTTTGACGTACTAGCACCAGATTGCACAAGCTTTTCCAGGTTACAGCATCTTCAGCGTCCCACCACGGGAGCCAGCATTGCACAATCCCATCCTCGTGGTCTCTTTCTCCTCTACCTTTATGAGTAGGTCTTGCACTTTGGTCTACAAGACCCAAACTACAACACAGGTGTCCATGACCTTGTGGAACACCTCACAGTAAGGAAAGAGCATTGCATCCAGCTATGGGGAAAGGGGCAGAGTGTTGGAAGCTTCTTGCCCTGCAAAATCACCAGAGGTGGAGGTGGAAAAGTGTGTGTGTGTGCACATTTGTAGGTGAGAAGGGGTGTTGTCCCATGTGGAAGTCCTACTTCATGTCAGCTGAGATACTGACGACTTATATCAGACTTAGAAAGAGGATAAAAGAGACACATTTGCTGTAACAAAGGGACACCTTCATTTCTGCCTAACAGCTCCTTGACAAGAGACTTGAACAAATTATTCTGGGTGTGCATTTGCCTATGCAGCTGCAGACTCTCTCTGCAAACTTTCCTGATGGCCTTCCTGCTCTGGGTCCCCAAACCTCACCAAGTCATGCATCTGCCTCTGAGAAAGGCAGAACTGAAATAACAGTTTGATTTCTGGCCAAAAATTCACAGTTTTTACCTGGAAACTCCCATTTTCTCTGTGAAAGCTCATGCTTCTGCACATGAGAAGGGAAGAGGACACACAACTTCTTCATTCACCCCCAGTGACAGCCTTGGATATTTTTTCTCAGACAACATAACATGCTTTCCACTGGAACTATTCTGTACAGAGTAGTAAATGACACTGAAAAACCCCAAACATCCTTGTCACCCACTTACTGGACCTGCCTGGAGTTGCTTGGGTCACTCATCGACCTGAAAGCTTTTGTTTGTGTATGGTTTGCAGACACTGGCCAGCTCATGGACAGAGACAGGACTGGGAGATACGGGGAGATTTTCATGCTGGTCAGGCTTATGTGATGCTTTTCTATTAAATTTGGAGCATTCTGGTCCTGGTTGCGAGTTGGGGTCTTTCCACGTGCCCCATTCTGAATCTTTCCAGGGGATCCAGAGACCCTCCAGGGAGGAGGGACCAGGCTGGAAGAATGCTGATAAAACCTCAGGATGGACCTCAGGGAGAAGATGGGATGAACGTGAACAACCTCTTTTCTCCCTCAACGAGCCCTTGCATTGGCTCAGGCCACCCCCCTTGATAGCCTGCCATCCTGCTGCAGGACACTGCCCCTGCCTCCTCTTCCCCAGCTCCAAAATGGGGCTCTTTGGAGAGGTGTTTCCTGGCTGCTGCTTGAAATCGCAGTGGGATGGCTGAGTGCACGTGGCCCAAAACACGGAGGAACCTGTGGGAGGGTGGGAAAGGCTGGGTGCAAGCAGGACAAGGCTGCCCCGAGGCTGGTGTTGTGCATCTGTTCCATGAATGTGAGGCATTGCCGCCATCTAGTGACATAGGGTCATAGAATTATAGTTTGGGTTGAAAAGGACCTTCAGAGCTCATCCAGTGCCACCCCTGCCATGAGCAGGGACATCTTCACCAGCTCAGGTTGCTCAGAGCCCCGTCCAGCCTGGCCTGGGATGTCTCCAGGGATGGTTCATCCACCACCTCTCTGGGCAACCTGGGCTGGTGTTTCACCACGCTCAGCGTCAAAAATTTCTTCTTCATGTCTAACCTGAACCCCCCCTCCCTTAGTTTAAAATGATCACCCCTTGTCCTATCACAACAGGCCCTGCTAAAAGGTCTGTCTCTGTCTTTTTTATTGGACCCTTTTAAGTATGGAAAGGCCACAATAAGGTCTCCTCAGAGCTTCTCTTCTCCAGGCTGAACAACCCCAGCTCTGGTGGCTCTGGCAGAGCCTCTGGTCCCCAGTGCTCCTGGACCTGGGGATGCTCTGCTGGGGTTATCAAAAGGGGGCCCAAACTCAACACCGTGCTTGTTCTTGAAACATACAGAGGGGCCCATTGGTGGAGAGGACAGAAAGCTGCTCAGCAAACACAAAGCTGAGAGTGTCGCAGTGATTTCCTTCAGGTGCTGCAACACTCTGGGGTGAGACCTGAAATTTTGGGGGAACTTGTGAAGGAAACAAAGTTAACAAAGCTAACAAAGATGAGGAGAAAGCTGAGGTACTTAATACCTACTTTTCCTCAGTTTTTACCAGTAAGACAGGTGGCCCTCAGGACAACTCATCTCTGGAGGTGGTTGACAGAGATAGGAAGCCAAATAGGCCCCTTGTATTCCAGGAGGAAATAGTTGGTGATTTACTGAGCCATCTGGATCCTCACAAGTCTATGGAACCAGATGAGATCCATCCTAGGGTGATGAGGGAGCTAGCAGAAGAACTTGCCAAGCCGCTCTCCATCATCTTCCAACAGTCCTGGCTCACTGGGGAGGTCCCATATGATTGGAAATTGGCCAATGTTACCGCAGTCCACAAAAAGGGCTGCAGAGCTGACCCTGGCAACTACAGGCCTGTCAGCCTGACCTCGGTGCCTGGCAGGGTTATGGGGCAGATCATCCTGAACGGAATCACACAGCACCTTCAGGATGGACAAGGGATCAGACCCAGCCAGCATGGGTTTAGGAGGGGCAGGTCCTGTCTGACCAACCTGTTCTCCTTTTATGATCAGGTGACTCACCTGGTGGATGAGGGGAAAGCCGTGGATGTGGTCTATCTGGACTTCAGCAAGGCCTTTGACACTGTCTCCCATAATATACTCTTGCAAAAGCTGGTAGCCCATGGCTTGGACAAGTGTCCTCTACGCTGGGTTAAGAACTGGCTGGAGGGCCGGGCCCAGAGAGTGCTGGTGAATGGGGCTGCATCCAGCTGGCGGCCAGTCACTAGTGGTGTTCCCCAGGGGTCAGTGTTGGGTCCAGTCCTGTTTAACATCTTTATTGACGATTTAGATGAGGGGATTGAGACCATCATCAGCAAATTTGCTGATGACACCAAGTTGGGAGGGAGTGTCGACCTGCTGGAAGGCAGGAGGGCTCTGCAGAGGGATCTGGATAGGCTGGAAAAATGGGCTGATTCCAATGGGATGAAGTTCAATAAGGCCAAGCGCCGGGTGCTGCACTTTGGTCACAACAACCCCCTGCAGCGCTCCAGGCTGGGTGCAGAGTGGCTGGAGAGCAGTCAGGCAGAAAGGGACCTGGGGGTACTAATTGACAGGAAGCTCAACATGAGCCAACAGTGTGCCCAGGTGGACAAGAAGGCCAACGGTATCCTGTCCTGTATCCAAAACAGCGTGGTCAGCAGGACAAGGGCAGTGATCCTTCCCCTGTACTCTGCATTGGTGAGGCCACACCTGGAGTATTGTGTTCAGTTCTGGGCCCCTCAGTTCAGGAAAGACATTGAAGTGCTGGAGCGGGTCCAGAGAAGAGCAACACGACTGGTGAAGGGACTTGAACATAAGACCTATGGGGAGAGTCTGAGAGAGCTGGGGTTGTTTAGTCTGGAGAAGAGGAGGCTTAGAGGTGACCTCATCACTCTCTAGAACTACCTGAAGGGAAGTTATAGCCAGGTGGGGACTGGTCTCTTCTCCCAGGCAGTCAGCAATAGGACAAGGGGGCATGGGCTTCAACTCTGCCAGGGGAAATTTAGGCTGGATATTAGAAAGAAATTCTTTACAGAGACAGTGGTCAGGCATTGGAATGGCTGCCCAGGGAGGTGCTGGACTCGCCGTCCCTGGAGGTTTTTAAACTGAGATTGGACATGGCACTTAGTGCCATGATCTAGTAAACGGACTAGAGTTGGACCAAGGGTTGGACTCGATGATCTCTGAGGTCTTTTCCAACCCAGTCGATTCTGTGATTCTGTGTGAAAAAAAAAACTGGTTTCTCACTGCTGTATGTGCTCTTCTGCTTCCTTGGTCCTCAGCACACTTTGGGATGCTTTTGGTAGGTGGAGAGGCTGAGGAAATTGTGTCTGGAGGGATGAAAGATGTTGCAGTGGGAAAAAAACCAACAAAGTTGTAGAAGTCTGACAGCTGCCTTATCTGGGGTTTGCAAATACAGCTGATTTCTGACAGGTGAGTCCAAAGGGCATGAACTGCTCAGAACAGACAAAGTCCAAAGTGGAAATGCAAATCCTGGCAGGAATACGGAGGCAAGACTGGTTTAATGAAAACCTGTTATGTTTTCCAACTCTTGATCTGTTGCTGCAGTGGGTAAGCCCTGGTGGGCTGGTGTGCAGCAGCACGGGCATGCTGTTCCCCTCCTTTCTTTTAAAAATCAAAATAACACCAAAAAAATAGTGCTCTAAACAGCAGTGCATGGAAATGACAAGGCTGGGTATGGGAAAATAAACGGCACTGTGTTCCTGATGCATGTCCCTAGTGTTTCCCCTGCGCTCTGCACTCACCTGTGGCTGCCACAGAAGCCATCCCTGCCATCACAGCATTAACCTATTAGTGAGGGCTATCACTGCTGAGAGGCCCAGGCCATAGATAAACCTGTGGCAACACCCTTGCTGCTATTTCTGTCTGTGAACACAGAGCAGCAAATGTCCTGGTATAACCCTTTTTCTTGCAGAGTTCTTGCATGCACCCAGGAGGGATGTGATGCTGAAGGGCTCATTGATCTCACTGTAAGCACTTGAACAATAAAAGATCTTTTTTAGATGAATCACTGCAGTTATCTCACAGAGCTAATGCACACATTGAAAGTATTAGATATACAGTGAGTAAATGCCCAGAGGCATGAAGTCCCATGGTGCTGGGAGTAGGTAAGGTCCCATTGGGATGTGTCAGGTGTCCCTTGTGAAGATGCTCAGATGCACATTGGTGATGGCTTTTATTACCAGTGCAATAATTTAATATCAGCTTGTGCAGCTTTTCCCAGGGATTTGATCCTTTCCTCATTCTGGCCTAAATTTGGGCCAAAGTGTGTACCTCTGCATGGGCAGAGATTGCTGCAAGGATGGAAAATCCTGAATTTAGCTCAACATGTTGTCATGGGAGAGGTTAGAGTAGAGTAGATGAATCATGTATCCCACAGCTTTCAGTATTTTATTTATTTCTATTACCTCACTACTTCTTCAGAAATGCTTCTTGAATTTTTTTATGTCAACTACCACAGGATCGCAATGGGGAAAAAACCCTTTCAGAGCTGGTAGATGAGGAAGGGACTAATAACTAACCCAGCTGGGTATTAAAGGGTCATTTACCTTCCAAAAAATACACAGGGCATTAAAACCACATGGGACTGAGAACATCATCTCTTTATACCACTTTGTCAAGGTGGGATTTGCCCTGTATGTTGGGGGTCATGATTCTATGATTCTAAGCTGAGGCGAGCGGACGATGTCCCCGAAACGGAGCTTTAGCTCCGTTTCGGGGACATCGTCCGCTCGCCTCAGCTCGCCAGGTGACACTGGAGGGTTTTGGTGACTCTAGGGATGGCCCTGCAGAAGTTTCACCATTGATTTAACCATCAGCGGTTCCTGAAGAACAAGGTCCATCCCTGCTCCCTGTTTTTCCAGCGCCTTGTAAAAGGACTTGGATGCCACTTTGGGATGGGGACGAACCCCCATTCTGGGGTCAGCACCCCTATGTGCCATGAGGAGCTGGTGGCTGCAGGTACAAGGAGGACCCTGGGGCTACAGCGGGTTTGGGTGGCTCATAGTTCATCTTTGGAACATGATGAGCAGAGATCTCCTTACAGTGGGAAGATGCAGGCTGGTTGGGTGATATAATTGATATAATTGTAGATAATTAGATCCCTAGAAGTTCCTAGAGGTGGTCAGAAAATAGAGACTATTAACACTGCTCTGGCCTACTGGATAAGCCCAGATATATTATTAAAAAGCTGCTGTTTGCTTCCTGCTCTGCTACTGCTGCCCTGTTCAACCTTGAGCAACACCATCAGGGGCAACTCTCACGCCAGAGCCTGAAGTTTAGCTTCTGTCTCCTGCTGAGGAGCTTGTAGTAACAAGCTGGAGCTTGTTACTGGAGCTTGTAGTAACAAGCTGGATATTGGGTGTAGAAGAGGTTTTTCATGTTGGTGCTGAGGGCAAGGTCTGGACCACTCTCCGTGGAGATTTTTGTCATGGCTCCGGTTACTCTCCAGAGTAAAAGAAGCAACACATGGTGGGTTGGACTCTGATGCCTTGGCGGGCGATGTGTCCCCTACTGCAGACGTGGGCTTCCTTGCTCATGGCTGGCTGTTATCAGCCATCCTTTGTACCTCTGCCCCTTGCCCTCCCGGGTTGAAGTCCCTGCACATGCTCCAGGAGCACACGCTGTGCTGCACCCCAGCTCCGTGCAGCCACCGGTCCTGAGCTGACCTCGCCATTCGAAAACCACTATTTATTAAACTAAAAAGTAAGGAAAGGGATGCACAGCCCTCCCCTACAAAGATGAGCTGAGGCTTTTTGCACAGCCCCGCACAAGTCCCCTCTCTCTCCCGTGCCTCAGTTTCCCCGTCAGTGGGGTGGAGCTGTCATGACATCCCAGCCTCGCAGGCTGCAGTGGCTTTGCACAGCTGAATTACAGACTGATTTTGTTTGAAAGGGACTTTTGGAGATTTCTGACCCAAACCCTGCTTTAAGCAAGTTCAATCTCAACTTTAAAGCCAACTTCATACTTAAACCAGGTGGCTCAGTTGAGTTTGCAGTTTTTCTGTGGTTATACTGGAGACAACAAGCTTTCTATGCCCCATGCTTGATCAACCTCGTGGAAAAAAACTATCATCTCCTAATATTTAACCAGATTTCTCCACAGCCCGTGCCTGCTGCCCCTTGCCCCCGTGCTCAGCACCACCAGCAGCGTCTCAGCTCCCTCTTCCCCACATATTCCCAATTCCCAAGCTGGGTGCAGGGCAGCCGGTAGCACCGCAGCGAGGGGAACATCAGCGGCGTGCAACGGGGACAAGTTTTCCACGAGCACAAGCGCAAAGGGCGGCCGGGTTGCAAGCGGCGGTGGCGAGTTGCTCAGCTGCTTTGTTGCCTCCGCGTGGGGCCAAGCGTCCTGTGGCCATTCAGAGGGGCTGCGCAATTAACTCCAGCGCCCGAGGTGAGAACGGCTGTGGGGGTTCACGGGATCGGGGCGGGGGGGGGGACCTCTCCCAGCAACGCTGGTGGCTGCTCGGTGGGATTTGCATGAATCCGGGGTAATTAGCTCAATCTTTCCTACACTGAGTTAAATCCTGTCCTTAGTTTAACCCCTTTGGACAGAATCAGCCTGCTCTAAACACGTACTTATTTCCTTTTATTTATTTATTAATTCTATTTTTAATACTCCAGCTTTCGCAAACGGCCTGTAGGGGACATGACGTGCCTCTGCAGCGACTCCTGCGCCGGCAGGGCTTTAGCTCCGGCCGGGAAGTGTCTCCGGGGCAGGGTGGGAAGGACGTGGGGAAAGAGGGGCCGGGAGTCTCCAGCCACCTCGGGAAGAATCCCAGGTGGCGTTTCCACCCTGTGCACAATTCTGTGCACCCTTCCCCAGCCCCGGCTGCTCCTACTCCCCGTGGCGTTCTTTTGGGAGGGAGTGGTTTCCACCCTGAGGAGCTCTGCCTATCCACATGGGAAGTCTTGGGGGGAGTCAGCCTGGGATGTGGGGATGTCCCCAGTGAGGGGATGCTCCGGGGTCCCAGCAGTGACTGTGGTGCCTCCACAGCACCCATGGAGTACATCAGCACGCGGGGAGGTGTGGGGGCTGTTGACTTCGAGGGAGCCCTCTTCTCCGGCTACGCGCCCGATGGGGGTCTCTTCATGCCCCGGTGCATCCCCACGCTGGACCGGGACACACTGCAGAGATGGAGCCGCCTCTCCTACCGGGAGCTGGTGAAGGAGCTCTGCTCCCTCTTCATCACGGCCGAGCTGATCCCGCGGGACACGCTCAACGGTGAGCCCCAGCCACGCAGGGAGCTGCTCGCGGTGATGTGTGCGAGGATTTTGGGGTGTTCAGATGCACCTGCCTGCCTTCACCACTTCACAGCCCCCAGAGTATGGAGCGCTGCACCTCGCATGCTCCTTTCTCTATTCTCTTCTTCTCTCTCACCTTGCTGGGGCTTGTTACCTTCTGGAAAAGGTGTCCCCTGTGCAATAGGGATGGCTGATGCTGTGGTCCTGCTCACTGCTGGGGGACACTGCTGCTCTGATGGGCTCCAGACCTGTCCTGATGCCACAGCTCTCTGCTGCTCCACACTCTCATTGAGATTAAATCTTTAATGTTTTTTACGTTTAACAGATGTCACTTCCACCAGAGGGCAGCTGCAACCTCTGTCTAAACAGCACGCATTCAAAACATTCCAGTTTCCTGTATTTTACATTGTAACACAGTCTGCTCTGATTGTGTCAGGTGTCCCCTGGGGTCTCTTGCCATAGAGCTATTGAAGATAATAAATCTGAGATGTTTTACTCCTAATAACTAAGAATAACTTGTTGGATATCTGTCACCTCTCCAGCAACTTAGTCTTTGGTTTTGCAGAGAGATTCCCAGGAGCATGAAGAGCACAGATGCAGCAATCATAGAATAGTTTGGGTTGGAAGGGACCTTCAAAGACCATCTAGTCCAACCCCCCTGCCATGAGCAGGGACATGTTCAGCTAGAACAGGTTGCTCAGAAAAAGAATGCTCCTCTACCTAACAGCCTCTTTAACGATTTTCTCTCTAGACCTGATCGACAGGGCCTTCAGCAGGTTCAGGCACAAGGATGTTGTCCATCTGTCCAGGCTGAAGGACGGGCTGAATGTGTTGGAGCTCTGGCATGGGGTTACTTACGCATTTAAGGATCTGTCCTTGTCCTGTACGGGGCAGTTTTTACAGTACTTCTTGGAGAAAAAGCAGAAGCATGTCACTATTCTGGTGGGTGAGTATGCCTCTTTGTAGATGATGGAACTTCTGGGCAGGTCTTTACCTTGAGAGCCATTATTCCACTGCCCTCCTTATGCCAAAGGGTGGTATTGCCTCGTGGGTATTGGGTGAGTGGTCTCTGGGCAATGCCAAGGTGGCAGATCTAGCCAAAAACATCTCACGGAGCTTCTCTGCAGTGATACGGGTTTGACTGATGAATCAGTTTTTTGCTTTTCTTGGCTCCTCCTCACTTTGAAACAGGGACTTCAGGGGACACGGGGAGCTCGGCCATCGAGAGCGTGAGAGGGCAGAAGAACATGGACATCTTCATTCTGCTGCCCAAGGGCCTCTGCACTCAGATACAGGAACTTCAGATGACCACTGTCATTGAAAACAACGTCCACGTCTTTGCTGGTTGGCATTGCCATTGCACTGTCCACTTCATGGCCCTGCTGTGACCGAACTGTGACCCTAAAAGTCTCAGGGGGTTGCTGCTTTAGCAGCTGCAGCCAGCTGGGCCATTGCTATCATGGCCACCGTGCCCAGATATCTGGCTAACAGGAGCCTATATCAGATGTCCCCACTTGGATGAAAAGTGGTTCAAGGCATCCTGTTCTCCTGACCACAGATCAGAGCTGTCTCCATGCAGGTGCTTGATGTTTAGTTGCACCAAATTCAGCACCATTTCTTGGCACTAAAAGGATGGAGAGTCACCCCTTCCCTCTGTCCCCTCAACTTCATGGGTGGTCCATCCCCTCCCATCTCGCCAACCTCATGGTGGGGATCACCATGGGGTGCTTGAGCTGTGCCATGGACTCCTCTGCTCAAACAGGTCTCACCTTGGCCTATCCTGGCAAATATATATTCTTGGCATAAGCAAGATCCCAGAGTGCAACTTCTATAGAAACCACCCGGCATCCACGTGGTGCTACTCAGCCCCTGGCTCCTGTAGCTCAGGACACCCCAGAAAACCCCATGGCTTGAAACTGGCCCTATTTTTGAGCAGAAATACTTTATGTCTGATGCGCTGATGTTGGCAGATCTAATCTTTCCTTTCTCCTTTTGCCAGCTCCTGGGAACAGCGATGAAATTGATGAGCCGATCAAGGAACTGTTTGCTGATGTCGATTTTGTCAGAAAATACGATCTGATGAGCCTGAATTCGGTCAATTGGTCTAGGATTATGGTCCAGATCGCTCACCACTTCTACGCCTACTTTCAGTGTGCCCCGTCCCTCGATACCACCCCTCTGCCAGTGGTGGAAATTGTTGTGCCAACAGGAGCAGGAGGAAATATCACAGGTGAAGGGAAAAAAGATAGGTTAGATAGGGAAGAGAGCACTGTGACCTATGGACTGAAAGCACTTTGCAGATGCTGGGTATTGTTATTTATTAAAACACCCACTGTCTGGTAGGATTTCTTCAGAACCACTTATATTTTATTACTCATGCATGGTTATTACTAATTTAGGTGTCACTGATGCAAGGTGCAGAAAATCCCAAACCACCTTCTGATGATGACTGTAGCTATCTTGAGGATGGTCACTTTAGAGGAGGACAGAATGTGTTTGATCCAGGAAAGAGGGAAAATACTGTGGCTCTTATTTCCTAAGTGAGACATTAACAGAGGTGTGGAGTCCTTCCTGGTCCTACTCTGGTTTGCGTGGTAGTGTGCAGCCAAGAGAACCACTTTTAATTGCATAGTCTGGCCTTCTAAATGTGAGTCCTTGATTGCCTCCATCCAAAACAGGCGTACAACTGTCTCATGAAAGCGATAAAGGATTCCATGCACCCAACTACATTCACTGTATTTCCAGGCTGCCCATCTGAGGCAGCATTAATAAGCTGCAAGAGCCCAAAAGCTTCATCTCCTGTGCATGAACGGCAGCTGCCTGACCTCTTGGTCCCCTCTTGGTCCCCATCTTCAAATGTGGAGATGCCCAAGGGTCGGCGTTCGATGGCAGGTGGAGCATTGCATCCCTAGTGCTCTACCAAAACATTAAAGACATATATCTTAGCATCTACTGGGGACTGCCATTTGTGTCTGCTTCTGAGCTATGTGCTCAATCAACTTGTACAGTGACTTCTTTACTAAATCTCCTTTGAATGTTTCTACATCAAGCACACACATATTTTTTCACTTTTTTCCTAGCTGGCTGTATTGCCCAGAAAATGGGTCTCCCAATTCGGCTTGTTGCCGTTGTTAACAGCAATGACATAATTCACAGAATTGTTCAACATGGAGATCTCTCAGTGTCAGAAAGTGTGAAGGCTACATTAGCATCAGCCATGGACATTCAGGTATGTAATGAATTGATCAAAATGCAAGAATACCAAATGTTATATATTTTTGTAACTTTTTTTCCTCGTACTCTGTTTTACGTGGTTTATGAGAGCAGAATTCTGCCGCTGGCAATGCCTTTCAGCGATGCATTAAAAGGTGTGACTCATATTCAGCATTTATGCTGCAGACTGCTGAGCTGGGATAGATCAAACACCTTCTTCCTCACTTTTCAGGGCTTGACTTAGTAATCTTCATTGTTAAATGCTGGGTTTCTGGGATTTCATTATGTGCAAAGTTAGCAAGAGAGGGATGTTTTTTCTGAAAATGTGAGACTTAGGAAATTATAAAGCCCATCACATCTCAAGGGCTTTTTTGGTGCTCCTGAAAGGCTCCACCAGGAGCAGGAGAAGAGACCAAGAAGAACTAAGGGAAGCCCAGAAGAAATGCCTCATCTATGGCCATCTGCAGTTTGCTCAGAGCAAAACAAGTCTCAGCAGGCAGACAGTGGCCTCAGAAATGAAAAGTCATGAAGGTGCAGAAACCAAACACCTGGAAGCAAATACCTCCCATTTCATACCTACCCTGTGATCCACAGGAACTGAATCTACTTCCAAACAAATGACCAAAATGTGAAACAGTTGGGGTTGTATCACTGTGGCCTTAAGCTACCTGGATTTCCCAAAAGCTGTTCAAACACAGTGGGAGGATCTGGGAGCCTGGAGAAACTGCCATGCTTTGCAGAAGTCCTTATGCCCCTGTCACCAGGCTGCTGTGGTCTGCAGCTTGACTTTCCTCCTGTGATGGGAATTTATGGGGCTCCTCAGAGCTCAAAGAGTAGTTGGGCTCCTGTGTCCCTTCAGTAGCACTGGTCTGTTGAGACATCTAAGCTTGTGCCAGACTTTGTGGTCATGAGGGAAGGCAGCTGGGTGAGGTGATGTCCAAAGATTTCCAAGGAGCTGGATGGGTGTATCCTTCTCCATGGCTGTGTGGGACATCATCATTCAGCTCACATCTGAAGCATCCATGCAAATATTTCCACAGCTCAACAGATCATTCATGCTGGAGGCGACTTCAGGAGGTCTCCAATTGGGACCTGCTCAAAGCAAGGTCAGCCCAGATTCCTCAGGGCTTGTCCTGTCAGGTGTTGGAAATCTTAAAGAATGGAGAGTGCACAACCTCTTCAGGTTGCCTCTACTGCAGTCAGGCCAAAGCAGAGAAAAATTTCCAGTTAGACACTAACTGAGGACTTGAAGCAGAAAGTCTAGTGTGAATGAGCCTTGCAATTTCAGGAGAAATTCCATGAGAATCACAGCAGACACTGTGTCCTTGTGGTACCTGAAACCAACCAGGAGCTGTTCTCTGGCCCTAAGGTCAGGAAGCACCATGTAACTTACGTTCATGTGCCAAAACTTTCCTTGGGAACAGTCTCCAGCATGATCTGCCCTCCGAGTTGGGCCCCAGTGTTCTTCTGGACAACTCTAATGGCACTGGGCAAAATCAGCAGCAAGACCAGTACACACACCAGTGTCCTGGCCCAGTTCAACTTACTGGTGTCAATGTAGTAATCTATAGTGGAAATGGTAAGGCTGGTACAAATGGATGGTGAAGGCTAAGGTCTAGATGTGGAAACAGTAGAAGGAAGGACAGGAGAAGGGATGTCAGCAGGATGGTACTGGAGGCACCTCTGGTAGCAGGTCACTGAAGTCCAGACATGATGACGTGTAGCTTCTCAGGACAGCCAGGTCGGGAAGCAGAGGACAGCCTAAACCAGGGGACAGCCTAAAGCAAAGGGCAAGCTATGCCCAGACTAGACTGAAGATTACAGGCTGGAGGCCCTTGGAAATGATGGTGGGAAGATGAAGAATAGGACTGGGGTCATAAGCCACCCAAATAAGGACACTAAAATCTGAGTAACTCCTGATAAATCTCTGAGGTGGGACAGGATGGAGAAACAAAAGGTCATGGATACTGTCAGCTGCTAGAAGGTACAAAGAGCTTATCCAAAACCAGCACTGGAACCCAGGAGATGCGATGAGGACTCAGTAGTCAGTGCCACTTCTCCTGTCTGTCCCTACAAGGTGTCTTGGCCAAACCACCTGGATGAATGCTTCTTGGCACTTGTGAGCGTGCAGAAATGAGGCAGCGAGCACTGAAATCAGTTTGGGACCCTCCTGCATGGTCTTGCACGGAGTTGTAGTGTTGCAACACCGATTGCTACATGGCCGTACAGGCCAGTCAGGCCCTATATGTACATTATATGTTCATAAATCTTATCGGTTAGACCCGCAGGGAGCTGGGTGTCTCATTAAGTCACGCGGAAGCTGGGTGACTCACAGCAGCATCTGCAACACTGAGTAAACAGCTGGATATTTCTGGTTCTCAAATACATAGTGTGTTATTAGCCCGGGTTCCTCAAGGTGATTGTACAGATGTGGTCATGCCATTGATTTATCAGTTGTCCTTTCATTAAGTTTTTTTTAATCTGATGGTCACTGCCAGACTGCTCTGACAGGTCAGAGGTCTGAAGGTTGCTGGGTTCCCAAAGGCTTGTCTTAGGATGTAGGTGTGCAAGGAGAAGACACAAAGCCCACCTCAGACTCCATCAAAAAAAAAAGGGTGGCAATAGGACCTCAACCCTAATTAGACATCAGAGAATCCACACAGGTGCTATTCCTCTGAGATATACACTTGAATTTCCACTACTTACCTGTTGCGTTGTTATCCCAGGAGCCTTACAACATAGAGAGGATCTTCTGGCTGCTCTCAGGCTCCGACAGCCACCTGACGAAAATGTTGATGGAGCAATTCAGCGTGTCGAAAAGCCTGAAACTGCCAGAGGATTTGCACAGGAAGGTCAGTTCCTCACGCGTGTGGCACCATGTGTGTGTGGGTGTGTGAGTGTGCAAGGAGATTTACCACTACCAGTTGTTTTCAACTCATATTCAGAATAAAATATCATAGTGGAGACTTTCCAACCAAAAACTTTAGCATGAGGCCAGAGAAGCTATATAGCAACATATGTGCATAGAGATGTTAAAAGGCCGTTTTAAATCATGTTTTTTGAAAGAAAGCTCTTTCTTCTTTGCAAAAATATTTTTTTAAATGCCTACAATTATTTGAGTAGGATATGAAACCTCTCCTTCCTTGACCACTCCAGCTCTGGCATTGGCCATGCACCAGGGCATCACATTGTGTGTGCTGGCTTGAACCTGATGGGGCGCTTTGGAGTGGGTCTGCTGGGTTTGTTGCTGTAATTCAGCCTCTGTATTTCGATAAATGCAACACAAAGCAGACAAACACAAACACAAAGCAGAAAGAAATACAAGAGGAAACCGAACATTTGAATTGTGAGGCTCTTTGGGCCAGATGCAAAGTCCTGACTCTTCCCACTCAAGGTGTGCTGTCCCCTACTGTGCATCCTTTGCCTGTCATACACTCCTGCTTGCACAGGGGCAAAATAAGTACTTAAAAATACATTATTCAAAGAAAGAAGAAGTATTACACTGAGGTGCATTTTACAAGCCCTCAGAAACTCCCTTGAAGCATGCAAATAGCAGCGTGGAGCTGAGCAGCTGAGTTTCGGCTCCTCTCCACCCACACTCCCAGCACCTGGGGATGGAAACCCCTCACTCCTGCCCTGACCCCGTGGCAGTTTCCATCAGTGCCTCATCCCCTGGCTGCATCACTAACCCCTTCTCCTTCAGTCCCTGGCAAGTCTCATCCCCCAGCCTCCCTATTTCAAACTGCTTTGCTGGGTGCCCCTGCTGGGAATGCCTGGGGTGGTCATGTCCTGAGCAAACCTCCCCTTTTCCCCCGCGACTGCAGCTCTCCAAGACCCTGCAGTCGTGCTCAGCTTCTGACGAGGACATTGTGCGGGCCATGCAGCGCTGCTGGGAGAACAACCGCTACCTGCTGTGTCCCCACTCTGCCGTGGCTGCTCACTATCACTACTCACAGCTGGACAGGTAAGGACAGACATGGTCCAGGAGCGTTGGGGTGCGGAGCATCACTTCTCCTTTTGCTCCTGCCGCACCTCCAGGTTGAGTTTTGCTTCCATCAAAAGTTTTCTTGCTTTTCTTTTCCTTTCCAGCACGCCCCGGTGTTGCTTAGCTTCAGCCTCTGCAGCCAAATTTCAGGATGCCGTGCTCCGAGCTGGGCTGGCTGTCCAGCTTCCCCCTGATATCACCACCTTAACGTCTATGGAGACCAGGTCCATCCCCTTGGAGCCGGGGCAGGACTGGGCACAGGTGCTCCGGGAGCGGATCAAAGCCGTGGCACAGCGGTGGGAGACACGGGGGGGTCAGTCAGCGCCCCAACGACAAGGGGAGGTCACCAGGCAGGGAGTCACCCGGACCTGAGCTATCAGGGTACAGCTGGTCAGTGCCTCCCAGGGCTCATTTTCCATTCCCAGGAGAGCCCTGTGTTACACTGGGAGAGGAGCCTACAGTCTCCATGCAATGAATTATTAGCAAGAACACACTTCACCATTGAATTACGTAGAATATTTCATAATGTTTCCAGTGAAGAGCTCTGCAATTGTATCCTCTTTTCCTTACATATTCATAAAAACTGATTGAAACTTTGAATAAAGCTGCCCGTTTCATCATTACATGCTGTTACGGAAAGTTCTCCTAGCATTACCCAGTTACCATCTTCCTGAGCATTTTCTGGTGATTCTGGCTCCGTGCTGGGATGCTCAGCAGCACCTAACATGCTAAACAGGAAAATTATGCAGAGCTGGAGGGGATCCGCTTTCCCCGTCCCTATAAATTAAGCAGTGCCAGAGGTCATTCCTGGGCATTGAAAGTTGTTCAGCAATAGTGTTAAAAAGCAGTAGTTTTCCATGGATGTGTTTATTTTAAGGAGTTGCTTTCCAGTGCTGTATTTCACAGCTTTTGGTCCTCGTCCTGCTGCAGACTCTTCCACTGAAACAAATAGGAAATGGGAAATTCCCCTTCAGCCCGAAACTTCAGGTCTTTCAATACCACGTTCTCACCATACACATATAAATATATAAATACCTCATGTGGGAGCTGCCTCCACAAGTCATGCATCTGGCAGGGATCTCTTGTGCCTAAAAAGAGGGCGAAAAAAATAGGAATAATTACACCAGGGGGGAAAAAATCCCCCTTTGCCATTAAAAAAAAAAAATTCCCCCTTTGACATCAAAAGAAGTCCCGTAATGGGAGGATTAATTTGAATGTTTAGTGGCATTTAGCGGGGTAAAGTAAATTCTGTGAAGTGCATCAGCATGGGATGTTGCAGAATGTGCGGGAAGAGTGGGAAGCTTTGCCTGGGCTGTGAGCCGCCTTGCTGGCACCTGGGCAACCTTTTCCTTGGATCCCCCTCGCACCGCCTCCTTCCATCCCACCGAAACTCTGCAGGAGAAAAGAGACCCATATTTCCACCGAGACAGGGGCTGAGGCTGGCCCATCCCAATTCACAGGCGTAAGGGAAGCAGCTTAGTTGAAAATAAAGCAAAAAACCCACAGTGCTTGGATGCTGAATATTTTTAATGCTGACAGCTCTACTAGTTGCATGGATGGAGCAGTTGAGAGAAAAATGGTGGTGAGGTCTGGGGAAGATCTGTGTTTTGCGAGGCTACCATTCATCCCTTTTTACAAGCCAAACCAACCAGAAAATATGTCTTATTTAAGGAACAATGCCGTCTTATCCTCAGGAATAACTTTCCCCTAAAGGATGGCTTTGTGCTGGGGGCTGATGCAGCGAGTCACTGGTGGTGTCAATGAGAAACTCCCTGATCCCATTTGATCCCCATGATCTGCTGCCCCTTTCATTGATGTACACGTTGTATTCGTTGGACTCCACCACCTTAATAACAAACTGCCTCCCCAAATCTTGCGGTTCTCAGCCAGGGACGGCTGCCCGGTTGTAATTTAGCTCTTAATCATAGCTTAAGACACCCTGCAAGGGAGAGAGGCCTGAAATTGCACCCAGCTCCACATCCAAGTGAGAGGTTGCAAATCCAGCTTGTTGGTGGGGACCGGAGCAGGAGGGGGAGGCGAGAGGGTTAGGGGCTGGACATGGACCCTGTTCGGGGAGCACGGGGATGGACTGGGTGAGGGGTGCCGGGCTTGTGGCCTGCCAAATCATAGAATCATTGAATAGTTTGGGTTGGAAGGGACCTTCAAAGGTCATCCAATGCCACCCCTGCCACGAGCAGGGACATCTTCATCCAGATCAGGTTGCTCAGAGCCCCGTCCAGTCTGGCCTGGGATGTCTCCAGGGATGGGGCATCTATCACCTCTCTGGGCAACCTGGGACAGGGTCTCAACACCCTCAGTGTAAAGAAATTCTTCCTCATGTCCATCCTGAATTTCTCCTCTTTTAGTTTAAAACCATCACCCCATGTCCTATCGCAACAGGCTCTGCTAAAAAGTCCATCCCCATCCTTCTTATTGGCCCCTTTTAATTACAAAAAGGCCACAATTAGGTCTCCCCAGAGCTTCTCTTCTCCAGGTTCAACAACACCAACTCTCTTAGCCTGTGTGTTTTGCAAGCAGCAAATTTGGCAATTACAACCCCATGTTCTGGGGGTATATTCCATCCAGCAAGCAGCCGGATGGAAAAGGATCCAGCCTCACTGAGGGAAGGCGTCAGACAATGCCCATGTGGAGTGAAAAGGGGTTTCATTCTCAGCCGTCCCTGAGGGTACCCCTGTGGGGTGAGGGTGCTGCTTCTCCCCCAGTCAAAACCAGATTTTTTGGGGGCAGGACAATACAAAACTTCTCTCTGAGATTTCCAGGGCAGAAGCGTAGCAGGAAACGCCTGTTTCACACCCGGAGCAGAGTCGGAAGGAGCACGAGCCGGCTCAGCTTGCAGGGCGGTTATGCTTCTGCAGAGGGCAATGCATGGTTGCCCGTGGCAGCCTGAGTGGAGATGTGGGGATGGATCTGGGTAAGAACAACCCCAGCTTCCATTATAAATTGGGGAATGACCTATTAGAGAGCAGCGTAGGGGAAAGGGACCTGGGGGGTCCTGGTGGACAGCAGGATGATCATGAACCAGCACTGTGCCCTTGTGGCCAGGAAGGCCAATGGTACCTGGGGTGGATTAGAAGAGGGGTGGTCAGTAGGTCAGAGAGGTTCTCCTGCCCCTCTGCTCTGCCCTGGGGAGACCACACCTGGAATATTGTGTCCAGTTCTGGGCCCCTCAGTTCCAGAAAGACAGGGAACTGCTGGAGAGTGTCCAGTGCAGGGCAACAAAGATGCTGAAGGGAGTGGAGCATCTCCCGTGTGAGGAAAGGCTGAGGGAGCTGGGGCTCTTGAGCTTGGAGAAGAGGAGACTGAGGGGTGACCTTATTAATGTTTACAAATATATAAAGGGTGAGTGTCAGGAGGATGGAGCCAGGCTCTTCTTGGTGACAACCAGTGACAGGACAAGGGATAATGGGTTCAAATTGGAACACAAGAGGTTCCACTTAAATTTGAGAAGAAACTTCTCCTCAGTAAGGGTAACAGACACTGGAACAGGCTGCCCAGGGAGGTTGTGGAGTCTCCTACTCTGGAGGCATTCAAACCCACCTGGACACCTTCCTGTGTAACCTCATCTGAGTGTTCCTGCTCCAGCAGGGGGATTGGACTGGATGATCTCTTGAGGTCCCTTCCAATCCCTAACATTCTGGGATTCTGTGATTCTATGTGACCTGTCCTCATGAAATTGCCGTGTCCCACCGCCTTACTCAGGAACCATGGCATCCCCGGCAGCTCCCACAGCAGGAGCTCCCACTTCTACTCCAAAATGTGTGGTCAGGGCTCTGCTTGCTCCTCTTCAGGTTTCTGACTGAGAGGGAAGGTCAGCTTTGTTTGATGGAAAGATGGAAAACAAGGAGGAATGTCATGCAGAAAGGCGGTACCTCCTTGCTCAACATTTCAATAGGCTCTGCAAGCTTTGACAGCTTGACATGTTCCCATGTTAGCAATAGTTTACTTCTGCACCTTTCAGAGCTGTTCAAGTCAGATTTGTGGAATAATTAATCTCATACATCAACTGCTCACACTTTTGCCCAGCAAAAATTCCAGTTTCAGGCTCCTCACCCTGAGCAAATCTGACCCATACATCCTAGAAGACAGCGTTGCCCACTGGCCAGTGGCCATCGTCTGCAGGGACCCCATGTCTTGCCAGAGACGTTTCTTTATAGGTTGGGACTCCCTTCACACTAAGGGACAAGGCTGGGATGTGGTCCTATCCCCTAAGTACCTCAAGTAGGAAGCATTGTATTGGGATGGAGATGCAAGGTATTGGGATGGAGATGCAAGGTATGGGGATGGAAATGCAATGTATTGGGATAGACGAATAGGGTTCCCCATGGTTCAGCTGGAGGTTTCCACCCAAGAGCTTAGACATACCAAAGCATCTTGCTGTCCTGTAGCCATTTGTTGGTTTGTCCAGCAAGGGATTAGGGTGTTTGTCCCAGCATGGGTTGGGATCTGTCTGGCTACACATGGGGTCTACCCTTTAAACCATCTGTCTCAGCTAGCGGTCGTCACCTGGTGTTGCTCCCCATGGAGACATCAGCAGCAAAGCCACACTGTGGTTCATCACTCCAGCCACTAACAGTGCCGTTGAAGAGTGCTATTAATTAAGGGGGGACACAGTATGACTGTCTGCCTGCAGTGTTGATTGAGCTAAAATTGGGGGGATAATACAAATCCCCAGTGAGCTGTGGATGAGGATGCTGCTTTCCATGAGCAGAGCAGTCCAGCCTTCTCCTGTGCTATGTCGTGGTGTCCATCCCCATCTTCCAACTTGTGGCCACCCCATCCCTCCCACCCAAGGAACTGATTTTGGGGCATTTCCTCCACTGAGCAGGGTGTCACGTCCTGCTCCAATGTCACCTTTATGGCTTGGGAGGAGGAGTTTGCAGTAAATTCTAAGCCAATTCTTTAAAATAGTGTTCTGAATGTTTGGGAGTTGAATTATTATTTATAATGCCCTGAGGGCACTGTGTAATTTATGGACAGGTATGAAGACAAGTAGGCGCTCAGACAGGGGGATGAGCCCAGTGTAAATGCCAAGATAGAAAGATAGATAGATGGATAGAGGAAGATAAGCTTCTTGGCCAAGAGAGCTGGAGATTGAAAAGCCTGTTCTCATAGATCTCTGCTGTCCTAGGGTAATACCTACTATCCCAGTACTCCCACTCCATAGAAAGACATCTCAAATCTGGTGCAAATGGTTTGTTTACTCTTTTTTAAAATTAATTTATCCCAAGTGCTAGGGAAAAAAAAAAGGAGTTGCTTTGTTGTTGCAATTTGCTGCTAGGCATTCCTATGTGTGCTAATGATAAGTATTAATTAAATAGCTTGCTGTTGTCTTTTAAATGCAGTTCTTTCAGGCTGTAATTAAAGACAGACACCCAGCCCTTTCTGTCTGCATAGAAAGAGGCAGGCAGGCCTCTGGAGCTCTGCACTTCTTTCCTTGTAACAGAAGTGGAAAATGAGGCAAAACCAGTTTCCATTGAAAACTCACCACTCTGTGCATGTCCTTCACGGGGAAAGCAACCAGCTCAAGGAAATTAAAGGAATACGTCTTCCAAGATCTCAGCCCTGCAATCAAAGTAAGTTGATATGCCCTTAAGATTTTGCAGCTTCATACATTTTAAAGGCAGAGGAGATCACTTTGTTGGATCTCCGATGCAACACAGGCTGTTGAACATCATTCTGCCACGTTCATCAAGCCCAGAAAAAACTTGTTGGCTTATGAACATCTCAATCTGAAGATCTGGAGATAAGAGGCCATCCCTCCCACTTGCTTTTTGGTTTCCTCATTATTTTTTTTCACCCTTGCTGTGAAAAAAAACAGGCACTGCTGTAAATCCCTGTCCCTGTGCTGCTCCCGTGGGCAAAATTAATCTCCCAACCCAGGGTGGGCTTCCCGAGGAAACCTCAGCCTCCACCAGCCCTGCTGCCCTCTCGCCTCCCTGGCTTCAAATAGAAACTCAGCACTAGAGCCCTCTAGAAATGGAAATAAAAAAGTCAGATGCTCACGTGGTGGAAGGCAACCCCCAAGTAAAATTTGCCATATGCCTGCGATGCTGAATGGCAGCTGCTTCCAACATTATTACTGCCCTCAAAGGCAACTGGGCTTCACTTATCCAAAATGCTGCTGTTAATCAATAAATACATGGAGTGACATTGGCCATCGGCTGTATCACTTATGAGAGCAGTGGGGGAAGATGCAGCTCACCCGGAGGATGCCCTGGTTGGTGCTGGGCTATGAAAGACAAATTTCTGTCCTATAGCCACAGCATGGAGCAGGGGAGGGAGAAGAGGAGGTGCAGGGGGAACAGAACCAGCTGCTGCTGGTCACCCCAAATCAGCAACAGCATCAAAGAGCTTCACCATGGCAAAGACAGTGGGGAACCTGTTCAAAAGCTGCACACATACTGCTTTTTTAATAAAAACATTTAAAGATGCATATGTGTAATTCATAAACTGAGATCTGTAGAGTATGTGTAATAAATATACGGAGAATATAAGACAGTTGCATTGCCTGCCTGAGAAGCGGTCCCTGATTTGGGGCAGCACGGCCCTTCAGGCCCCCCAAGTGATGCTCCTCCACCTTAACAACTCCTTACGCATTCCAGAAAACAGCCATGGTGCTTTCGGGGTCATTCCAACCCAAGACTGGATTGGTCATGGGACTTTCTGTCCCCTCATCGCTGTGGACGGGTCTATCCCATGGTTTTGACGCAGCCTGACGGGTACGCATAGGGAGTGAGGAAGGGGATCTGGGACCTTCTGCAGGGGGGACCACTGGGCTGGGAGCATCCTTGGGAATGTCGCTGTCAGCAGCAGCAGAAGAGGCTCAGAAGAGGATTTATCCCAACTGTTTGCATTTTAGAAATAAGGAAGGGAGAGAAATGAGGAGGCAATCAACTAAAAAAAAGAAGCTAACTCGTATTCAGAATTTAAATATGTAATTGAAAAGGAATTTGAATTCGTTTGGATTGTAACAAAAGACTTTGTTCTACAAAAAAAATGAGCTGATTTTGAGCACAAACATTTAAAAATTATTTAAAGCTGAATAAGAATAATATTTGAAAGCTAAACTGACTCCGTTTTATTCCAAATGGTTAAAACTGTGTTTGAGTTTTACAAAAGGAAGCAAATTTAGGAACTCTGGAAATTCTAGAAATCTTTAAAACACTGTATCATGAAAAAAAGGTTGTATGGAGGAGAGGAAAAGTGTTGCCTTTCTTGAGCAAGAGGGTGGAAAAAGAGAGGAGCCAGCGGCTGCCCTGCACGGCTCTGTCCTTGCCCTGACACCCCCGAGATCACCCCGAGCAGTTTAAGATCACGGGATACTGAGAACAAAGAGTTTGTGTTCTCCTTTTCGCTCCCTAGCTTCCTTGCCTTTTGGGGCTCCCAAAGCTGTTCAGTATTTTTAGGGTAGGTTAGAAACCACTTCTTAAAGAAAGCAGAGTGGAAAATCACATATAAATTGGCTCCAGGAGGGTGATACTTTGAGAAAAATAGCAAAAAGTGATGATTCCTGGAAAATATATAAATAATAAATGCTGAGTACAGGAGGACAGTGATATTTCATGCAATTCGTTGCTATCCATCTTGTTGCTTTTGCTTTGGGACTCCTTGAGCAGAGAGTATTGTGGATGCTTGCACAGCCTTTTGCAGATGAATGTGAAACAGCAGCAGGATGCTGCAGCACAGCACAGGGAAGGCAGAGGGGGCTGTATATAAACAACATTATTTTGGCACCTGCCACACGAGGCGGAGCGGGACTTGCTGTGCTAGGTCCTGGACAGATATAGAAAAAGAAAAGTGACCTTTTTTTTTTGCCATTGAAGTTTATAATCAGAGCTTTAAGCAAAAGCTCTAGCTTTTGGTGATGGGGTCTTTGCTGCTGCTGACTTTCTGAATAACCCTGGGGAGCATCGAGATGGGGTGAGGATTGGGGGTACACTCCTGCAGCCCATCCAGTAGGGTGCTGCCAGACGGGCAACCCTTGGGGTCCCACACTGGTGGGGACTGGGGTGCTACCGCCTCCTCACCCTGAGCTTGGTCCTCTGCAGCTCCACTCGGTCCCTACCTGCCCCACAAAGCACCAGCGTCCAACCCCTGGGAGCTCCTCGCTTCCGCTGCGCCGGGATGCTTGTGGGGATTAGCCGGGCTGTGCTCCCTAAACACATCACATGCGTTTCAATAGTTTTAATTGTTGCCTTTAAGATAATTACAGGCTGGAGAGAGAGCGGACAGGAAGAGCCCTGTGGATTCACACCAGGGCTTGGGCAAACCGTTGTGTATGGGATGGGAGATTTGCTGCTCGGCTGTGTTTCTCCTGCTTGGGAGAGTGGTTTGCACCCTGCAAGGAGGGAAGGACCACAGGTTCCTGCTCTCCATGGCTGGATAGCTGTAGTAAGGGGTTTTCCTGGCACCCCACTCTACCTGCCCCAGAGGAGAGCATCCTCCAGGACTGGGATCAGCAGATGCTGATTCTTGTTCATACAAGCCACAGCTTTTTCCTCCCTCCTAAGCCTTTTCAGAAGGGAATCCACACCTGAAGTGAACAGCGTGCCAAAAATCAGACTCAGAGTGGGAGACCTTGCCTAGAGATGAAGTGTCAACTTCACCCAGCCCCAGCACTCTCCTTGGCTCTTAGTGAGGCAAACCATAGAGTGGTTGGGGGTAAAGGGACCTCTGGAGATCATCTAGTCCAACCCACCTGCTAAAGCAGGTTCACCAGAGCAGATCACACAGGAAGGTGTCCAGGTGGGTTTGAATGTCTCGAGAGAAGGAGACTCCACAACCTCTCTAGGCAGCCTGGTCCAGGGCTCTGGCACCTCAAAGGAAAGAAGTTTCTTCTCATATTCAGATGGAACCTCCTGTGTTTCAGTCTGTGCCCGTTTCCCCTCATCCTGTTGTTGGGCACCACTGAAAGGAGTCTGGTCCATCCTCTTGACACCCACCCTGGAGATATTTATAAACATTGATGAGATTCCCCTCTCAGCTTCTCTTCTCCAGGCTGAACAGACCCAGCTCTCTCAGTCTCCCTTCATAAGGGTTATTTTGGGATATTATGGTTTGTGCTGGTCCCTTGCTGTGTGCACATCCTCCATGGCCAGACAATACATTTTTCTGATGATAAAGAGAGATATCTCAGTCCCTCCCATGGCCTGGAGTAATCCAATATTGCATGAAAGTGACTCCTTTTTCTCTGTTTTCACCTTTCCTGCAATGATTTTGTTAGAGCTCCCCACCAGCTGTAGGGGTCACACAACTTCCCAGGTGCTGCCTGGCTGCAGAGAAGCCGGGACAGCACCGAGGAACCCTTTTCGAGGAATAGGCTTTCCCCCGGGTTCACTGTGTACACAGAGTTTCTCTTCTAAAAATGCTGCAGTCTCTTGCACTCCCTTAACGAAGTGCGGCTTGAGCGCCCAACCTCAGAGCATCTGAGTTAATCCGTACAGACTCACGTGTCTGAGGGTACCAGGGTGATTTGCCAGTCAGGCCGTTGTTTTGCCATGGTTTAGGGTGGTGCTGCTGCTGTTCATGTCCCTTTGACGGATGGGACAGCTGAGCAGCAGTGGTGAAGCATGATGGTGAGCCTGGATGGCTTCGCTCTCATCCATCTGACTTTGTGCTGAAGAGGATGAGGACCGTTCCCTGCCCTGTCCCGCCACCTTCCCCAGGAGATGAGAAACTCCCCATCTCTCAAATATTTCCTCCCCAAGTGCAAAAAGGAACCCAAACCCCGTTTTTTTTCTTGAGATCTTCTCTAGCCTGATGTGTCAGCATGAAATTCAGCAATGGTTTCTTGCCCTTGCTTTTGTAGCAACCTCTTTACCAATGATGCATTTTTGAATGAAGAGAAGATTTCATCTAAATGCAAGAAATCGCTCTAGTTTGTCCTGCTGGTTGCAGGACATCTTGTGGCTGGTGTGGTTCAGAGGATCAGGCTGGCTGCTTACAGAGTTGAACACGGCAGTTAATGAAGGGACAACATGGGGCACAACGCACTGAAGGTGTGATTTGGTTTAATCCATAGAAATCCATCTAATAGCACTTCCCCTATACTTCTGCCCCATTTTCCACTCTAACTCCTAACGTGGAAATAATGACAGCAGGAAAAAAAAAGGAAAATGGCTCAAATATTTAAAAAGTGGTGAAGGTGAACAGGGTCCTGGGTGCAGGCAGTGATGAGAATGGGTCCCACCGTTGCTGCCAAGGTGATTTTTGGGGTCCTGTTCTGCCCTCCTTGTGGGGTTCAGACCTAGTTCTGCAGGTGATGGGTCAAGTCCACCTCAAATCCAGGCTGAGCATCCCAAGGGGCACCTTGAAGATGGGATATTCCCCTCCAGGAGCTCCTGACTTTGCACCAGCAGTCCTTCGCATCCCAGCCCTCTTCTTCCTCTCCCTTCACCCCTCCCTGCCCTGTGATATGACACATTGGCAGAGAAATGCAACAATCAGCTATTGCTTTATTACTTTCCACCCGTACTTCCCTCACGGGCACCTGTATTTCTGTAAATGTTTTTAATATTTGTTAATAAAAGCAGCTCCGGTAATGACATGCTTGCTTCCCAAGACAAAATTGTCAGGACTGGCGTTATCTAACAAACTAGTTTTGGCACAAGCGCCATTTCTGCCCATTCACGGGATTATCAGCCATCTCTGCAGCCAGCCCCAGCCCTCCTCTCTCATTCCTAGTTAATTGGTGTGAAATTGGAGCAAGTTCTCAGGTGATAATGTGTTTGCATTTACTGCTTCACTGAACCACCCTAGCCACTCAATCCCAGCTTCATTAAAGCCTCAATCTCAGCTTTTGCTCCTGGCTGTGAGCTTCAAACCCTATTTCCTGCGTGGCAAGACATACAGCCTAACACATGTCAGGAAGACAGCTTGAGTGGAGCTGCTGGGAACAAGCAAAGCGACTGCCCGGGCGCCACTCTGGGAAAATCACGTTCGCGGCAGGAGAGATACTCGGAGTCCCCGCGATGGCTTCACGCTGCATTGGTTGGCTGCCCGCACTTGGAAAAAAAGAAGCGTATTTATGCCCTTTAATTATCTTTGATTAATGAATTATTATTTTTTTTTTCTTGCAGCACTTTGAAGATAAAAAGCCTTCGCCTGAATTCTGTGATTAGTATTTAAAGACACAAGAGAAATATTTGTAGGCAGAAAAACCTAACCGAGGAATGCCTGTGTTCAAACATTCAATAGGGCCTATTCACAGGATCGGATTCCAGGGTTATTATTAGCAATAAGGTTATCTTTGGCATAATCTTTTTATGCACAACATGCTATTGGATTCCACCCTCCCATTTCGCTCAGGCCCTGGGGCAGACGGTATACAAATTCGACCTGGTTCAAGCCTTGCAAGTGTTTTTCATGTGAAGTCTGATGTGATTAAGTTTAGGACCATGTGTAAGGGTTTTCAGTGCTAAACGTACTCCCGGGGATGCTCCCGCTTTGGGGAGATGTGTGTTGCCCCTGAGGTAGCTCCAGTCCTGTCAGCACATGTTGCTGTGAACCTGCCGTGTATTGGGGACTTACGTGACACCCCATGGGCTGGCCCTTCAAAAAAGGGATGGGTCAGGCTGGTTCTACGCCTGCAGGTCGCGGAGGCGGCTCTGAGCATCTCCCCAGTGTGTGAGATTTCACGGGTCCAGACACAAGTCTGGGCTCAGACATGTCTGGACGCAGCCAGGGAGAGCAGAGCCCTGCCAGCCCCACCGCTGGGTCAATCTCAGTTTTTGGGGAGCCGAAAGGTCCTCTCTGATGGGGTGGATGTTCCCAGGGGTCCCGCCTGACCCCAGACCCAGCTGGGAATGCTGAGACATGAGCAGGGTTGGATGTGGGCTCTTGGGAATGGGTTGATCTGGGCATGAAAGCAGAGAGCAGCTGCCACCCACCTCTTAATTTGGTTGTGTTTCCAGCTCTCGGTGAGTGGCTTAAAGTTAAAAGTAGGAGTTGGAGTTTTGTTATTGTTGTTAGGTTTTTTTGGTGGTTTTTTTTTTTTTTTTTATTCTTTTCTTTTTTTTTAATGGATGGTGGGTGTGATTTTTTCAAACGTGCTCCCCTTTGGCACGTCTCTGCCGGCAACGTCAGCGAGAGCCCCAGGACGTCTCTGCCTGAGCCCAGAAACACTTTCCTTTGAAACCCGCCTCGCGTGTCTCCCCAAATCCAACCCCCGAGCATCGCGGGTGGGAGGAGGCGAGGCCACATTCGGCGCCGGTCCTCCACCCCAAATAGCTTGGCCACTGTGCAAGGTCCCCAGATCACCCCAAAACCTGCTCCGAAAATCCATCAGGTCTTCTCATCCGTGGCCAGGGTCCCCAGCAGAGCAGGGCAGAGCTGAAATACATAGAGGCACATTAAAGGCTGGCTGCTGTGGCTTTGGAATGGCACGGCAATCCCCTGTAGCCTAGTTTTTAGAGAAAGTATTTTGTAGCTGGTTTTTCTCTTTGTGACTAAACACGGTTATTAGGCCCCGAGTGCATCATTAAACCTGTTATTAAAAGTAAGCATGTTGAGGAGAATATACTGGTGTGCAGCAAGCTCATCCAAGGCGCTGAATCCTCTGGAAAAGTCATTAACATTTGTATTTAAAGTGAACGTTGTTAAGTACATATTGGACTAATTCAGGGCCTTAGAGCTATTAAAATGACTACCATTAAAAATAAATATGTTAGGCAGAATATGTTGCATAATTAGAATTATTGCAGTGTTTACTCTGATTGTTTTTTATACTGGCCTCTCATTTAAAAGGTTACTTGTATGTGTATATAATATACATGTGTTTTTTATATATGCACATGTATGGTAATGTTTATAACAATATATATTTGGATATCTGTTATGTTAAAATGACTCTGTAAGACAAATTTTACTTCCTCATTGCAGGATGAGACAGAGCCCTGCTGGGATGAAGTGTTGGATAAAACCGTGAGGAAAAATAATAAATAAATCTTGTCTGTATGTAAGTGTCGTGGCCACGGTCCAGTGTCCATTGAGTTCAGTGGGAACCTTTCCTTGACTTTGGCGTGCTGGGTCAGACCTCAGGAATGTGCCTTCTGCTTTGATGATTTCCCTATTGGTAGGTCAGCTTGGAAAACCAGCAGCTTCGCTTTTCACAGGCTGTTCCCAGGCCAAGCTCCATCAAGCTTCGGCAACTTGTCACAGCTCACACCATGTTCTTTCAGCCCAGTCTTCTGCAACTTGCATCTCCCTGTGGAGGTGGTGGGTTGGGATCACCTCACCAACACGGGGCTCTCCTCACCCAGGGTCCTTGGTGTCTCCCTTCATGGGAAGGGATGTTCCCACAAAGGAGTTTCTCCCAGCAGTTCTAGCCATGAGCAGTGACTTTGGCCTTGCTAACGTCTGAGACTGGTGGTGTCTTCTGTCATGGTGCCTGCGTGAGAAGATGGCCTCAGCGCCAGACCAAAAGAGTGGGGCTGGTCTATCTTATAAATACAATCTATATATAGTGTGTGTATATATATATATATATATAATGGAATCAGAGAATAGGTTGGGTTCAAAGGGACTGTCAAAGCTCATCTAGTCCAACCCCTGCCATGAGCAGGGACATCTTCACCCAGAGCAGGTTGCTCAGAGCCCCGTCCAGCCTGGCCTGGGATGTCTCCAGGGATGGTTCATCCACCACCTCTCTGGGCAACCTGGCCCGGTGTTTCATCAGTTTCGGCGTAAAAAATTTCTTCCTTATATCTAGTCTGAAACTTCTATAGGGATCATTGTGCTGAATGGAGCTACCTCCTGGGGACTTGGATGGGAGCTGAGGCTTTCATGAGTCTGGGAAGGACCGTTAAACAAAAATCTCAGCCACTACCACAGTGGCAAAGGGACTTTGTCCAGTAATTCCTCCAGGAGCCCCAGTAACTCTGGCACCTCACAGGACCAGAGGAGACAGGACCATAGATCAGGGAGGAAAAAGATGGACTATGGAATTGTATGGGATGGGGGATAACCCTTGAAGAACAGCCTGTTGGAGGGCTTTAGCTTTGATAATTAATTACAATGAAGGGAATAAGAAGTTGATTTCCCCTCCCGCCCTTCTCCTGGGGCTGCTTGGGGTCTGCATCCCGGGTGCCAAGACCACCCCAACCACAGGGTCACCCTGGATGTCTGTGGTGGTCTTGGGCTACCTGTGCACCCCACCATTCACATAGGTCACTTGTGGGGTTGCCCCACCAGTATGGCCCAGTGTGTGCATTTCTTGGGCTGGCATGAGCCCAAATACCCATCAGCATAAAGGAGATAAGCATCTGCCCCTCGCTTTCTAGGAAAAGAATTATTAATGTCAGTAGATGGCACTCTTTCTTTTGTGATAAATGCAGGTGGTTCCCACCACTGCTCTGAACCATGAGGTGGACCTGGCAGAAGAAGCACCAGACAGAGGGCGAGCTGCTTCCCAAGAGCCCCATTGGCCCCAGGAACCAGCCATGGGGTCCATGGGGGACTGTGGCTAACCGATGCCAGGAGCTGGGCAGAGGGTCTCCAAGGTCCCTGTGGAGTCCTGTCCTTCTGGAGGTTGCCTTCCTCTTGGGTTCAGCGCCCAAAGATGAGTCAACGATCATCAGCCCAAACCTCAGGCAATGCTGCCAAACCACAGTGCTCCTTGTTTTGTATAGGCTCTTTTTTTAGGGTTGAAATTTGGTGTTTTTTGCTGATTCTTCAGGTGGAAAGGGAGGAGAAGACAGCTTTTGTGTCCCTGCCTTCTCCCCTTTGCCTGCATCCAGCCCTAGATGACACAACTGTAACCGCTGTCCCCTGATGTTCATATCTGGAGAGATGCCTACAGCCAGGGGTCTCATTCGGACAAGTCCCACGGAGGGGATTCACCGCTTTTATAGGCCCTACAAGCTTCTAATATCAGCTGGAAAACCCCTTGCCCAGCCCTGCCCCAGCCCTTGCGGAACGGTAAGGCCCTGGGGCTGCTGCCTCCTGCTCCATCCTTGCTTTCACCAGCACTGAGACAAGTGCCAAAGGGCTCCTGGCTGACCCTTGCTGCAATGGTGGTTGCCAGTGATCAACCAAGGGGTCATTCTCCACCTTCCCGAAGCAAACTGCATCTCCGAGAGGTGCTATTGAGCATAACTGAATATCTAAATAATAAAACAAAACCCTGCTGGTGGGAGTACAGCTGCTATTACACTTATTATTTAATTGTGGCGGTGTTTCAGAGCCCTAGGCGTGCACCTGGACCCCTTGTGCTAGGTGCTGTACAAACAGGATGGAGGAGAAGACTTTGGCGTTTAAAGGCATTGAGTCATTCCTTCGCCCTCTCATCTGAAACCTCAGCTTTGTCTAAAACCTTTAGGATTTTGTTTAATGGGTGCAGCTAATGGTGAGGTAATCAGGGAGCCTTTTGACACAAAACTGAGCCATCAGTGGGCTGGATGCCTTTTGATCTGGCTGCGGAGCAAAGGCATTGAGAGGAGAAGCTGCGTGGTGGGGTATCAGGAGATATTCTGCGAGTGGGTGGCTGAGCCAGGCCCGGGGCCACGTTTCCCACACTGAGCCCCTTGTGTCAGGATCTGGCCAGGGACCATCACCCTTGTGCCATGTCCTGGTGAACACTGGGGACCTGTGGGCATGTTCTCAACACTGCTCAGATGTTGCCCAAGAGGAGATGGGGACCACTGTGATGACCATCCTTCTTCACTTCCTGCAGAAAGGGGATGTCTGTCCGAGGCTTTCTGCTGACAGGACACTGATTTCCTCCACAAAGGCACCCAAACTGGGAAGTGGATGCAAGCGGTGTCCTCC
Organism: Columba livia; assembly: GCF_036013475.1. NCBI lineage: Eukaryota > Metazoa > Chordata > Aves > Columbiformes > Columbidae > Columba > Columba livia. The sequence continues at coordinate 6,267,928 of NC_088605.1, read as the reverse complement.
CCAGGCTCCTGGATGTTCTGCTTCTGTCTGGCCAGCTCCATAGCTTTGCTTCCCAGAGGAAAATCATGGGAAGAGGAAAAGGTCCCTGGCAGGTTCCTGCAGCAGAATGGGGTCTGATGGATGCCCTAGGTCATGGATGGTCTCTGCTGGGTGGTTAGTTGAGGAGCCTGGGTTGTCCCTCCCATGGCCATGTGCACAGTGAGCAGCCAGGCCAGAGCAGAAGTCCTCTTGGCTTCTCCTCTCAAAAATGACTTCACCCAAAACATTTGCTGTGTGGCAACTTTTGGTCAGGGCGTGAGCTGAGGCGATAGTTCTGCAATGACAGAGGCCCTGAGGTCAATTCGTGAAGTTATACTTGTAGGTACATTCTTTTGCACTGATCTTCTGCCTGGCAAGCTGGTACAAGCTACACCTGCAGGACTCCTTTCCCTTCCTGCTGGTGTGAGTTGGGTCTATCTCAGGAGATCAGTGCCGGCATGAGGGGAGTTGATGGGGGGACTCCAGGGTGGTGCTGCTCCTCTCCCATCATCCGGCACGGATGTTGTATGGGCTCATGGGCCATGTTCACAGCCCCCTGAGGTCCCAGCCTTGTAGGAACAGCCCTTTTCAGGTCAGCAAAAGAACTGAGATCAAACCCTGCCATTTTACTGTTCAGCTGAATGGGTCACTGTGTGATCACAAGGAAGAGGACAAGGAACATATGGATATGGCAGGAGACAGACTTGGATTGAGAACACAGCCTTCTTCTCAAGGCTCGTGCTAAGGTAATATCCTTTGAAAGGACAGTACAGGAATATGTTTAGAATTGCTACATTAGAAGCAGTTGCATCGAGGGGTGCCCCCTCCTTTTCAGTGGTGGCCACCTTATTGGAAGGGGAAAAAGGGACTGATGGAAGTAGATCTGCTCCTGCTGGTGTCACATTACTTGACATCAACATCTTTGGGAGGTATAACATAAAGAATAACCTCCCCTACAGCCATCACACCTGACTGACAATCAAGCATAAATGATAAAATACATCAATGACAATTTTATCATAAGGAAATGGAATAACAAGATAACAGCAGGAGTAATCCAACAGGTTATCAGCAACAGCCAAGTGCAAGAGCACCCTTTTCAGCACCAAGAAGGAAGATTCGCTGCTCTGCTTCGCATTATACATCATGTGTCTACAACAGATTGATGCCAGGCTGGGAGACCAAGCTACTCACAAAGATGCTTCTAGAGCAAATGTCAAGTTGTCCTGAAAAATGACATCTCCCTTGGGCTGCCACCAGCATGCTGCGTTGAGTTGGTGCACTGGTAGGTTAGATAAGTAAAGCTAATGCCACCAATGATCTGGCTTGCTGTGTCACTGCATGGCAGTGCTGAGAGCCCAGGGATGTGCCACTAACCCTACAGGTTGGCTTTAGATGGAGCAAGGACCTGGGACTAAACATCCACCCTGTTCTGGGAGCTGGCATCCACCGCTGAGGTCATCTCTGCCCTGAACAGTCGTCAGCACAGATCCCAACCAAGTAGGGCCATGTCTGTGAGGCAGATAATTTTTTTCACTCCTAAGCCCATTTTGCTGATCTTTCTCCTTGTTCCATCCATAGAGGTGTCACACACCCTGTTTTTTCCTCCATTAATACAAATTATTACTGTATCTCACTCAGCTTCAGTCACCCAGGGGGACAACCATATGACTATATGCAGACAGGTAGAAGACCTACAGGTCTCATTACGCTCCCTTTATAGTTGATGGAGATCTAATCTGTACATCCAAGGGAATTTAGGGTGCATTTCATCTTGTTTTAAAGCAGTTCTGAGCAGGCTGGGCAAATTGCACCTCCAGAGGGTGCTGAGGTATCCGCTCATCTCCAGAAGTCAACACTGCAGAGGCTGACTGGTGAATAATGGGACCAGACTCCTTTCATTGGTGCCCAACGATATGATGAGGCGCATGGGCACAGACTGAAGCACAGGAGGTTCCATCTGAGTATGAGAAGAAACTTCTTTACTCTGAGGATGCCAGAGCCTGGAACAGGCTGCCCAGAGAGGTTGTGGAGTCTTCTTCTCTGGAGACATTCAAACCCGCCTGGACACATTCCTGTGCGATCTGCTCTGGTGAACCTGCTTTAGCAGGTGGGTTGGACTGGATGATCTCCAGAGGTCCCTTCCAACCCCTACTATTATGTGCTTCTGTAAGGTGAATGATGCCCTGGTCTCACCTGGCTGCCTGGGCCTGGGTAGTGAGTGGAGCAAAACAAACACACCCACAAGGCAACTGCTCCAGACATGTATCAGAAGATGGAGCAGGATGGTCCTCTGAGGCACCTTGTCTCTTGCCGTGGACTGTAGATATGCTGTGGGTAGGTTCTAGGAGGTGTTAGCAGATGGGCATCCTCCCCCAGCTAAGCCTAAGCTCACTGCCTCCCACTAAGCTGCTGGAGAGCTCTTCAATATAGGCCCACCACTGTGGCCGCAAGAGGATGACTGCTGGGCAGAGCAGCCCAGGGCTGTGTGTTGGCTTCTCCACTGCAGGACATTCTTGTGCCCCACCAACATGCCCAGGGTTTCCTGAACGGGGCTGTGGTTGTGGACCATGGGAGAGGCCACCTGCAGAAATGGAGCTTGTGGCTCAGAGCAGGGTGTGAATGTGGATGGAAATGTCAACTTGTTGGGACACAGCCTATCACAGTCCAACATTTCCAACGGAGAAAAACCTGGGGACCAGAGCATGCTTGTAGTGGACGGCATCTTGTACCTGTTTCTCCCTTGTGTTTGCTTTTCCTGAATCCAACCAGGTGAGACTTCACAGAATCACAGAATGTTAGGGATCGGAAGGGACCTTGAAAGATCATCTAGTCCAATCCCCTGCCGGAGCAGGAACACCCAGATGAGGTTACACAGGAAGGTGTCCAGGCGGGTTTTGAATGTCTCCAGAGTAGGAGACTCCACAACCTCCCTGGGCAGCCTGTTCCAGTGTTCTGTCACCCTCACTGAGAAGAAGTTTCTTCTCAAATTTAAGTGGAACCTCTTGTGTTCCAGTTTGAACCCATTACCCCTCATCTTACCATTGGTTGTCACTAAGAAGAGCCTGGCTCCATCCTCATGACGCTCACCCGTTATGTATTTATAAACATTGATAAGGTCACCCCTCAGTCTCCTCCAAGCTAAAGAGACCCAGCTCCCTCCCTCAGCCTTTCCTCATAAGGGAGGTGCTGCTCTCCCTTAATCATCTTTGTTGCCCTACAGAATCACAGAATGTTAGGGATTGGAGAGTTTCTGGGAGCAACCATTACCCTCTAATTTCATGCTGGTATGGCCAGGGTGTCGGTGTCCATGCTTGTGGCCTGCCAGACCACTGAACTCATCCTTGGCTTTCACTGACATCTGTGGGCTTTGGGCCAGCCCTCAATAACATGACAAAAAGGAGACCTACAGAGAATCCCATCAAGGGAGAAGAGCAAATGGCACAAATGACTGGAGCTGGGTGGTTGGATGCTTCTTCCAACATCCCGTCATCTCTCCTGGTCTTAGCATCTCCTGCCAGGAGCTGAGGACTTGGTGTCATGCAAGTGTCCCAGCACCAGTGCACCTCTTTCCTTCCCTTTATCTGCAGATCGTGCTATGCTAACGAGGCACACGTACAATGTTTGTGTGTGCATGTGAGAGACAGAGCACTGACTCCTGGCCAAGGGAGAAAAATCATTAGTTACAGGCTCTGCAGGACTGAACTTGATGAGGAACCTGGGGCTTTGCCCTGACAGCGCTGGGCGCTGGTGCATTATTCAGTTTGTGGCTATGTTGATTTGCAGATCTAATCGCTCCAACAACACATACAGAAAATTAATTTGGACGTAGGCCCGGTTTCTAGAGAAAGTTGGACCTAAAGGCGGGAGGTTGGTCGTGTGGCTGAGGCAAAGACCCAGACTGGGGAGTATCTCCTTCCCAGCTCTTGAGCCTCATGGAGGAAATGTGATGGGGATGGAGCGGCAAGGAGCTGTGGAGGTTAGTGGTACTGAAGCATGTGATAAATGGGACTCTGTCCTCGTTGTGTCTTCCTAAACCAAAGCCCTAATCCCTCAAGTGTGGCTGTGTTCACACCTCTTGCACTGGTGGGAGATGAGTTGGGTGAGGGAAAGGATGCTGTCCTCTCCCCAACAAAGGGATGGCCCACAAGAGATGTCAATTCAACAGATTCCTTGTCTAAAAGGTCAGAAAAACATTGCTGTTGAGGGTCTAACCAGTCTCATTATTCCTGGACTACCAGAGCCTTAATTCCCTCTCCTCCTCCTTGCCTCCCTGATGGCTCCTGCCCCCATCAGAAATCAGCATCTCCTCTCAGTGGAGATGAAAGCAGCTCCCAGCACCCAAGACTCCTCCAAGTAGGAGGAGGTATGGGTTTGGGGTGCCCCCAGCCATGGGGGGATGCTGCCTGCCCTCCTGCCCAGCCTGTGTGAGCTGATGCCATGAGAGACAGTGGTACCCACTAGGCACCTGAGTTGTCTTGAATCACCTGGTGAGAATTCTCCCTCCTTTTGATCACGGACTCCTTAATGTTGCCTTCAGCCCTGGATGTGCTGAATGGCTCCCTTTTAAAATTGGATTTAAAAGCGCATTAGGGACTAATTAGGTCTAATCAACAACAGTAGCTGTTTTAGACCTGGTGCCTTCAGTTGACATCAAAGGGTGGAGGGGATGGGATGAAGCCGGAGGAAGCGTTATCAGCAGCAGGAAAGATTTAGACCCTGCAAAATCCGCCCCCCTGGCAGGGAGTTTTGTGTCCCTAATCCCTCTGCTCCCTGCGGGCAGAGAGGCAGCGGGATCCTCTCTCACTGGAGACAGACGGGCTGGAGAAGTCCTGATGGGAGCTCGGCATCACCATGTCTGTCTCCTGGGGTCCACCTCCTCTGCCAGCCCCCACCGTGAGTGACTGCTGATGGATTTGGGGATCCCAAGATGTGGACACCAGGGTGGGGCTCCCAAGTGAAGGAGGTGAGGAATGAGAGGGAGCAAGAGCAGTAGCAGAGGGAGGAGGTGGAAGGGGACATGGGGACGCATTCAGAGCTGGGGGAAGAAGGGAGGCAGCTATTTGCCTCCCCTGGAGGCTTCCTCAGATGCAGACGGGGTGAGTCACGGCTGCTCATGCACGAAACTGCTCATTAGCAATATGAAGTGTGTCTGATGCAGGACCCCAAGCCAGGTTGGGTTTGTTTGCCCAGAGTGCAGCAATAGCAGCTGATTCACACACAACTTATCCAAAACATAGAAGTTTCTCACCGTTTTCTGCATGTCAGAAGGACCTGTATCATAAAGACTTGTATCGCCCAAATCACACGGCGTGATGTGAAGGCACGGGTGTTGTACAAACCTGGAGGTACCTGCTTCCCATTCAAAGCACTGCCAGTTATCTCTCTTATGGGTGCTGTGATGATTTGGGATGTTTCGCCACTGCTGGGAAGTCAGGGGTCAGGCTCAGCACCACAGGAGCCGTTTTCTGCCCTCTGCCCAAGCTGACAGATGAGAAAGAAAGAGTTTGCTGACAGCAATCATCCCCGTGATTCAGTTACACGACAGTATCGAACAGTGGTTTAGTCCAGGGTGGGGGGGATGTTACGGATATCAAACCCCTTTAATGGAAAGTCAGATCTTGGCAGACAGCATTTTGGAGAGTGCACGGAAAACAACAACTATTTACAGGGTTATGGACGCAAATGCCCTTGAATGATACAAACCATCTTAAGGGGAATTTTTGCGGCTGATTAAGCGTAACCACAAAGCTTCAAGAAAACATGTGTTTATTTTAAGTAAGTAATGTTGATTACTAATGAGAATACTTAGTAGATATGATCAAAGGTAGCTGAAGTGCCGTCATGATATCAAAGACTGGGATGGAACGCTTAATTTAGATGTTGAAAAGCCAATCTAAGGTGAGCGCCTTGAAAGTAAATATCATTAACAGTATCTAGATTAGACCAAGGTATAAAAAGAGTTGGAGGTAACAGCTTTCAAATCTCCCGTATAAACAGGCAGGTGATGCTGTAGCTGGGGGTGGCGAGTCGGACACGGAGCCTCGGGTAGGGGATGGAGCGTGGACCTGGCGCACGCAGCCCCTGGCTGGGTTCCCAGCTCTGCCCATCCACATCTTGAGGGAGCTGGCTCTCTCGAGCCAGGGTGGTTCCTTTCTGCTCAAGTTAACCCAGAAGAAAGTGGTGGAAATGGGTACTCTCACCCCGAGCATCTCTAAGTGGTGGAGGGACATCTTGTGCTGGTAATCTGGGCTGGGAAGGGGATGTCTTCCCTGCCAGCTCAACCCAAGATGGTCACCACTGTCAGGAGGTCAGGCAGAGAGACAGACAGATGGGGCCAGCAATGTGGCTTGATGCTCCAGTGCTCAGCTGTCTTGCTCTATTAACTGGGAGGCACCTGAGGAAAGGGCTCCACATGTCCTCTGTCCCACCAGCCCCACTCCTGGCTGTAACGTCCCTGCAGTGAAGTACTGACGGGATTTGGGGTAAACTGGAGCTTATGTCCTCTCCTTTTGTCAGCTGTGCAATGTAAGAAAGGGTATATTATTAATTTACTCTGTATTCATCCCAAGCACCCGGGCTAGAAAAACAACCAATGTTAATTGGAAAAAAATTGTGATGTGGCCCATGCTGTCCTTTGCTAAAAATCTGTGCCAGGTCCTTGGTCTGGCCACCTTCCTGGTGGCTCCAGGAGACCTCTGTCCCCACTGCTCTCTTCGTAGGACCATTGCAAACAATCTCTTCTCTATCCCTGCTCCTGCCACCAAGGAAGACAAAGCTCGTCCCTGCCCAATGTTAGCAGGGACCCTCACAGCCAAAACACCCTGCTGATGGCCAGCAACCCCTGTTTCACTCCCACACCACCCAAGAGCCACCTTGGGACTACACTCTGCTCTGCACGTTTCCCTGGACCTTTGATCAAGCGCTGTGGGGCAGTAAACGGGTGCCAGTTTTTTGCCCTGCCTTGCGTAGGTTGGGAGAGCTTTGCCTTCTCATTTGGAGCCTGGGAAGGGCAGAGGGAGGCTGGAGCTGCTGCCTGCACCCCTGGGTTTGCCAGACACCCTGGCCAGCCAGCTGCGGGTCCAACAGGCTCATGAATCATCACCACTTCTGCAGCTGCACCAGTGCTCCTGTGTAGCGCTGGGAATGCCGGAGCCATGGGGAGGTGTTTCCCAGGGATGTGTCTCAGGAGGGTTAAATGAGGGTGGCTTTGGAGGCAAGAATGCCTGCTGGTGAGGGCAGATACTGTTTGAGGAGCTGGGAGGGCTGGGTGCTGGTTCCACATGGGCTGATGCTTTGCTGCATCGTCAGAAAAGAATTTTAAAAGGTGCTTTCCAGAACAATAAGCTTGAAACCTTTGTGTGCTACTTTTAAACATGGACTCAAAACCCAGCCTTGCAGAGGCGCCAAAGGAGAGGGGTGCCGAAAGCTTTTCAAAGTCCTGGTGTCCCCATGCCCTGGCTGTATACCCCACACAGTAGGGTATATATCCCACATGTGGCTTGGGTACCACTGGGCTCAGCAGCTCCAACATCTCAGCCAGGCCTGGAGCATCTCAGCTCTGCCGAGCAGTGATGGTGCCATGCCGAGGTCTTACCAGAAGCCTCTTTGCTCCCAAGTGTGTTTCAGGCTCTTGAATTGTAACAACAACAACAACAACAGAAAGGTACCAAAGGCAGCGATTTAAGTAGCTCGAGAACAAATCACTTCCCTGTTTGCTCAAGTGTCACCTGCTCCATCATGTGGATGTACTGTTTTCTCTTGAGCAATGAAGATCTGCATTTCTAATACCTTAGAAGAAGAAAAAAAATCTAACATGAACAAAGTGATTTCTGGCCCTCTTTGCATATTACAAAGGAGCATGATGGGCACAGACCCAATTCCTTTGTTCTTTTCAGATCTCTGCTACTGCGAGCAATATTTGTCAAGAGATTTGAGGCTGCAGATGAAAAGTGCTACCTACGGACTGAGTATTATTACTGCTTTAAACTCGCACCCTTCAAGCCACCTGGCTGTCCTTGTTTAAAAAGAGGTGTGTGGCCAAACAGGTAGGACAGACATCAGCTGCCAGGATGCCCTGGGTCCTCAGCTCATCCTCACTGACTGCTTGATGGCCATGGACACGCTCCACATGCCATCCAGCACGAACCACCACCTTTGTTAGCACCAGTGTGGCAGCAAGGAGCACAAACCTGGGGCAGGGAGCTGCCAGAGAGTGTATTTTTAAGAGCTAGATCATGAGCTGGAGCTTAACAAGCTACTTCAATGTTGGCCCTGGTGGGTTGAACACCAGCAGGTCACTGCACAGTGTGTAACTGGGGTTTGGTGGCACGGTGGGAGGTCTTGAGCAGCACAACCCCAGGGGGACACGTGGGGAGGCAGGATCTCTCCTGTCACACCATAATTTATTGAATAACCCTGGGTTGAGCTTACTGCAGCTCACTATGACCAAAGTGCAAGTGCATGAGGAGGAGGGATTTGATTTTATTGTTAGGATGATACGACTATGCTGACAAAGCCCTAACGCACAAAAGCAACAGGGAGAGGCCCCACCATGTCCTGCTGTCACACAGGGCTGCAGCTCATGAGCAGGGAGCAGTCCTGGTGTCCCAGCACTAACAAAGAGAAACCCATCCATGACATTATGTTCTGCACAACAGCAGCTCAGATTAAGAAAGAGTTTTCTTGTGCTGGAAACTCCATGAATAAGAATGTTAGGAATTGGCTCAAGCCACCAGTGACATAATTAGAAGGCTTTTGATATGCCAATTTGGCTGATCTCAGTTACTTCCCCCTGGTGCTGGGGAGTGTCAGCAGAGGGATTAGCCTCCAGTCACTTCCTGACACTCTGCTAAATCTTCTCCCTCTTTGTTCTTCATCCAAGACAGGGGAAAAAAGGAAAAACAGGGAAGCAGCTCAGGAGATACTGAAGCAAAGCAATGTGTGCTGAATCCCTGACCTGCCTTCGGTTTACACTATAGGCTCTCCTTAGGGGTGTAATGCAATTACAGCTATAACTGGGTGCTATACATTTTAATCCCATTAGAAACAGCCCTTTAACAGCTCCTGACTGACTATAATATGTAATCTCATTAGAGACACTAACTTTATACCTTGTACAAGAACATCCAAGCAGAAATCAAAGGCTGGGATGAGGCTAACATGGTTTTCTTCTTTTGAAACACCATCTGCTTTCTTGCTTGTGTTTGGGGTGCTGGTGAACAAAGAGGGCACGGAGGGTTTGGTGGGGCCCAGCTGGATGGGGTTTTTGGGCCATCCCTGGTTTCTGTCTCATGCTCCCCCAGCACCCATCCTGCCCTGCCAGGGATGGGGTACGGCTGTATTTTGGGGAGGTGCACAGCCCTTGTGCCTGCCCAGGTCTCCTGGCTGGCAGTGCATGGGGACATGAAGTTGTCCTCACCAACCTTGGAGCTGTCTCTGTGCAAACTCAGGACAAATATTGACCGAGGCTGGGCCAACGCTGCAAGGATTTCTCCTGCTGGAGCGTGTTTTCCCTGCTTTGCCTCCCACGATAACACACGCTACACTGACCAAAGCCCTTGTGTGAGGGTACAGCTGTGTCTACACCACGTCTTCTGCTTGTGTTGCTCTGCCAAAGTGGGGAAGGAGAAAGGGAGGGGTGATTTTTTTTTTTTTTAGCTATTTCCCTCAAGGATCTATCAACTCTCAACCCTCTCCATTCTCAGCAACCTTTGAAGCTTTGGACCAACTTCAGGTAAATTTTCATGGGGGAAATCAGACTTGAGGACATTCAGTTCCTACATCTTATATGAAAATAAACTCCTGGGCAGTTTCCAGGTAGATTTGACCTTGGTAGAAAACAGCATCCATATGAGAGACAGATAGCATGAATGTGCCAACTGTGGGCCAAGCTTTGTAGGACTGTGCTGCCTATCAGACATCTGAGAATCCAACCTCTCATCCAAGTGTCTAACTGTGGCTGGATGGGGTTCTGAATGTCATTCCAGTCCCAATTCAGCTCAGATAATGTTGAAATGGCAGCTCAGACTAAAAAGCTGAGAGGGAGAGCTCAAGACTCAGACAGGGCTGCAAAGGTCAGGGAGGGAGGACAGGAGGACAGGACAGACTTGTTGTGTGGGACTGCAGAATGGTCCCCTCCCCATTGCTGAAAAACCAAGATACTGCAGCTGAGGGCAGGCAGGACCCAGCCCTGGTTTCTTGCTGAAGGGAGATCAGCTGTCCCTGGCTTGTTCTGAACCATGGCATGAGTCGACATGGATCAGGATGTCCCCAACTGTTTGGGGACAAATCTATTAAAAAGAGCAGGAAAAGGGTGCCATTGAGCTGAGCTGCGCATCAGCCTGGTGTTTGGATGTCCCCATGCTTGTCTTTCTGATGGGACCTGAGAGATCTTGATCTTTGGGATCTTTAAAGACTGCAAAGGCACTTATTTTTGCAGTGGGGGGATGTTAATCCCAGGAGATTCAAAGGGGCGATAAAGCACTTTGTTTCTTGCTCTACAGTAATTGTAACTTCTGACAACTCTGATAAACTAAAATGAGGTTCTCGAAAGCATCCACCCAAGGCTTTGTGGGGCTGCAGTCAGGGTTGTATTTAAATGTCCCTAATGAGTACCTACAGCAAATGGGAAAGACATGCAAATCAGATGTCTAATTGAATGGGTCTTTGAAGGAATATCCCAAGCCGCTGGGTAATTGATGGGTTATCTTTCCACTGGCTTGCCTTGATTTAATCTTCTTCCGTATTAGTCTTTCCTAGGAGTCTGGTTTAACAGGAGAACTTGTGCACCGGGACTAAATGCAGATCTTCTTCACAGACTGAATGAGGACATTTGCTGCCCAACAGTATGACCCTTTTGCAAAGCAGTCATTACTAAAATCTCCTTGACAGGTGTTTTCTTCCAGGCATGGAAGTGCCTCATCATACTGCATCTGAACATTGCACTCAATAAACTGCCTCATGACCTGCTTTGCAAAGTGGAGTCATGGCGAACGAAATAGCTTTCCTATTAAGTTCCTCAGGTCCACTTCTCCAGCAGGTGTAAATTGATGTGACAGCCTCGATTTGAATGTAGCAAAGCTGATTTACACTATATGGAGATGTGACCTGTCTGACCCATCAACTCCATTGTTGTCTCATGAGGATTTATCAGTGTTGCATGTATAAAATTTGCTTTGTTTAAGAGTCTTGCATCTTGCTTGTGCAAGACACAGTTGGTAGCAGCCACTGTTACAGCCAGGAAAGCTTGCGGCTCAGTAAGGAGCAGGCAAAAGTTTCCCCAGCTGGAGTGTGAATCTGTTTGGACTCAGAGTTAAGGCATAAATCCCTAAATTTGGAGACATTTCTATAATAGAGTTGTCTAGGCCACGTGAGCTCTCTCCAGCATCTCTACTGACTCCGAGGCCCAAATTTTGTTCAACAGCATGTGGGCACCTGAGGCCATTTGAGGGGTGCTGGGGTGTCTGAGACATCCTTAAGGGCTGGCTTACGTGTCCACGGGAGGCTGTTGCTCTTCTGGAGCAGCTTCTAGGGGCTGAGGGTGATACTCAAGTGCATTTCAATGCTGAGCCAGGACTGTCCCTCACACCACTCAGTTATCTGCAGTCCTTGCAGGCACACAAAGCCCCAGTTCAACAGTCCCACACCCCAACACCACCCTCAAGCTCCCCACAGAAAACCAGCACCAGGATCTCAGCTGTGGGTTGATGCAATTGAAGGGCACAAAGACATATGCAACTATGCTGGCTCAGCCCTGGCTTTATTTCCCATTCCTCCTTCTGCTGCTCAGTCCCAGACCCATGGCTTTCTCCTGCCTTCAGCCACCTTTGTCTTTGTCATGGTATATCACCAAGTTCTTGGCTACATTCTTGCCTATTAATTACTGTTCTTTTCTAACCCTTGCCTAAATACCGTGCTTCACTGTTCGTCTTTAGTTTTCCAGTCTAAACCAAAGTATTAATACCAATAACCTTGCAATTTCCCAGATCCAGACTGTGCATTAGCAGCTCTGCCCCTCTGCCTTCCTGCTCCCAGTGCTTTCATAAAGGCTTCACTCCTCAGCTACCCCCAGGATGGGGTTGTGTGTGGGGGTGAGGCTGGTTTGCAAAGCACCTGCAAAGGTAACAAACAGAGCACATGTCTGCTTTTGCTACTGTCTGGATGCTGCAACTGTCTTGCCCGCTCTTGGGTTTGTCATAGAATAGCTTGGGCTGTAAGGGACCTTCAAAGCTCATCCAGTCCCAGCCCTGCCATGAGCAGGGACATCTTCACCCAGATCAGGTTGCTCAGAGCCCCGTCCAGCCTGGCCTGGGATGTCTCCAGGGATGGGGCATCCACCACCTCTCTGGGAAACCTGGGCCAGGGTTTCACCACCCTCACTGTAAAAAATTTCTTCCCTATGTCCAGCCTGAATCCCCCCCCTTTTAGTTTAAAACCGTCACCTCTTGTCCTATCACAACTGGCTCTGCTAAAAAGTCTGTCCCCGTCTTTCTTACAGGCCCTTTTAAGCACTGAAGGGCCGCAATAAGGTCTCCCTGGAGCCTTCTCTTCTCCAGGTTGAACACCCCAACTCTCTCAGCCTGTCTCACAGCAGAACTGTTCCAGCCCTTGAGTCAATTTTTAGGCCTCCACTGGATCTTCTCTAGTAGGTCCATGTCTTTCCTGTGCTGAGGACTCCAATGCCATGGGCTGGCATTGCCAAAGCACTGCATCCAGGAGGGGTGGAAGACAAGAACTTGGCTGGAGTGCATTTCCTCACAACCATCCCCATTCAGGATCTTGGTCCTGGTTCATGGCAACCATCCCCACTCATGCGTGCTGGACCACTTTTGCTCGTCAGTTCACTTGCCAACATTTGCCACCTGGCGACACCACAGCCTTCACACCACTGGCCCCTTTCCCGAGGAGCACACTTCCCACGCAGCTTTGACTCTTCCACCAAAGCTTTCTCCCAGACTGTCCACACACAAGGCCTGAGAGCCAGGGTTAATGTGAACCTGGCCGTGTGCCTGCCTGGGCATATAGGTTACAGCCTGGGTTTCGTTTCAAAGCAGGCTTTGACCTGTCTACTGTACTGCAAGGATGGAGTTAAAACCTGGTTTAGGTAGCTCGCCAATGATAGCCATAGTTCACTGGGGCTGTATTTCTGACCTCTGCATCTATTTTCTTGCTTCTCAGACATCAGAAATTTGCTGTTTTCTGCTTTTAGTGCAGGCATTTCTTTGTTGATAGGTCTCAGCATGGACAGACACATGTAGTGGGCACCGAACTGCAGTGGTACCTCTCAGCATCTTCTGGTCTAATGAGGTGGCATCTCCAGCCTGGCAGTACCAGGTCAGAAGCAAGGTGATCCTGCTCCAGATGCACTGAGATGGCCGTCATTTCATCTTCTTTTAAACTTTTTGTAGTGCAGGGGATAAAGCTTGGCACCTAGGGGAAAGGATGGGAAATGCCATACTTCAGCTATTGACAGTGTTGAAATCATTCCTGGCTGGGATGGATGGAGTGCAAGCTACAGTACTACATGGGGTACATGGAAGAGTCATTCCCTCTTCCAAATTTGCCAGGAAATAAATGCTTCTCAGATATTACAGAAGCATTGGTAGGAGGATGAATCATAGAATCATAGAACGTCCTGGGTTGTAAGGGACCCACAAGGACCATCGAGTCCAACTCCTGTCTGTGTCTAGGACAACCCCAAAATTCACACCATGTGAGGGTATTGTCCAGTCTCTTCTTGAATACTGTCAGGATTGGGGCCATGACCACCTCCCTGGGGAGCCTGTTCCAGTGCTCCAGCACCCTGTGGGGTGGATTATCACTGCTCTGCCCCATCGAGACTTAATGACAAGACTTAGAATCACCACTGCCAAGAGCTGGGGACATGCAAGCAGCCATCTAGATGCCAGTTAGCCATTTCTGCAGCCACCTGGGCTAGCCAGCTCCTCACTGTATTCCTGTGGTCTCCTGCACTTGCATGTTCCAGTGCTGCTGAGCACTGTTGTGTGACCATCTCTTCCCAAAGTGCATGTTGCAGAGATGCTGGCAGTGTCCTTGGGGCTCTATTTTGTTGTGACTGCACCGTGACATGTGCCCTCTCCTGCATTGTCTGTGCCCCTCCATAGGGAAAACCACATATTAGAGCAAGCATCAGGTTTTTTCTTTTACGCTGGCTTGCATGATGCTCCCATACATGGTGTACGTATCACAGAATCACAGAATCACAGAGTGTTAGGGATTGGAAGGGACCTCGAAAGCTCATGCAGTCCAATCTCCTCGCCAGCGCAGGAACACCCAGATGAGGTTACACAGGAAGGTGTCCAGGTGGGTTTGAATGTCTGCAGAGAAGGAGACTCCACAACCCCCCTGGGCAGCCTGGTCCAGGCTCTGGCACCCTCAGCGTGAAGAAGTTTCTTCTCATATTTAAGTGGAACCTCCTGTGTTCCAGTTTATACCCATTGTCCCTTGTTTTACCATTGGTTGTCACTGAGAAGAGCCTGGCTCCATCCTCCTGACACTCACCCTTTACATATTTATAAACATTAATAAGGTCACCCCTCAGTCTCCTCCAAGCTCAAGAGCCCCAGCTCCCTCAGCCTTTCCTTGTATGGGAGATGCTCCACTCCCTTAATCATCTTCGTGGCTCTGTGCTGGACTCTCTCCAGCAGTTCCCAAGTTATTATTGCTGCATCCTACTGGAGAACTTAATTTCAGACACAGAAAAGTCAGACACACATTCAGGTGGAGAAAACTACCCTCTGGATCTGCCTTTCTCTCTGCACTGGCTACAGAGTGCAATTGGGCTACTTTCAGACAATTGAGGCAAGGCCAGATGAATGTCACCCTGGATGTGCCAGCTTGCCTTCTATGGTCTTCATTGCCACTCTACTTCTGCTGTCCCTGTCCTTGGAGCTTGACAGTGTTTCTAGACTGCTATTCATGCTCTTTTCCAGCCCGGTTATGCCTTTTCTTCTTCCCCCATTTTTTTGACATCAGCTGATTTATCAACATGCAGCTGCTTTTTGTGCTGAAGTCACCAGGGAGGATGTGAGATGATTTCACTGCTGACCCTCAGAGACCCCTATTAGTGATCTCCCTTTCCTTCAGCTGATCTCCTGCCCTGCTCACGTTCCCTCAGCTGGCTGGGCAGCACCCACCTCCTCCAGAGGAACTTGCCATGCCCTGTGTGCTACTCCAAAGTCTTACAGCATTTTTCAAGTTTTTCTTGATGCTTGAGAGATGCTCTGGCACTCGCTGTATTGCTGATCCCAGGCCAGAGGGCTGGACTGAACAGACCATTTCCTTCCCTTCTCAAGTACAAGGAGCCTGGGCTGGTCTTCAGTTGGAAGTGGTCCTCACTTGTGCCTTCTCCACCGTGCCAGCTTTTGGAGGATGAGGCAATCTGCTTCCCTGGACCTGAGCTCCTCACCTTACTTCCTCAGCCGTGGTCACTGTCTCCTCCAGATTCCATTTTCCTCCTTGACAAACATCTGCTCCGTTCAGGGACCTGGAACAGAGAATCACTGGATGCTTCAGGATGACTTGAATAAACTCTCCTTTACTTGTCCCTCACTTCCGCCCTTCTTTCCTCTTCTCTTTTTATTTAAATGGGTACCCCCCCTCCTCCAAAATGGTTAGTGCTTGTTACCTTTCCAGCACCTCTCATTTTTGGGGGCTGATTTCCTCCTTTTGTTCCTTTAAGTTCTACTTTTCTTTGTTGACCTCTCTCCTTTTTCTTTCTCCTCTTCCTTCCTGTCTCCACTTAATATCCCATTTCTCCTAACATACCTGACACCTGCCCATGGCTTCCTGCAGCAACCGGGGAAGAACAGTATCGAGCCTGCTTTTGTTTGAAGGCAAAATGAAGCACCGTTTCACCAATAAAAAGTTCTGACTGTCAAGCAGTGTGTTATTCAGGGCTGATGAATAACTTAGAGGAGATCAAAAGATATTAAGCTAAAAGAATTATTATACAGGAGCCTACGGGACCACACAGATCTCCTGTTCCAGCTAAAAAAGTCCCAAATTAACCCCCAACACCTCTCCCCCTGAAAAAAAAAAAAGAAAAAAAAGCGTGTGTGGTCTTGAACAGCCGAAGAAGCAAGCCATTATTTGTAAGTCTGCTATATAAAGCATAATTATTATCCTTTTTATCATCCAAGTTATGGGGCAGGCTTTTCCATCTTTACTCACGCCAAGTAGCACCTCGTGTCAGAAATAGCCTCGCTGGTTTGAAGGGGATGAGTCATCCCGCAATCAGGTAGGAGGAGAACAAAGATAGACATGACTTCCCAGACTGGATCACCCCACCACTCTCTCCGATGCACGATCATCTCGCTCCACGGCACCTATCAAAGCGCAACCGCCGGGAGCGTTGGTGCAGGCGTGTCTTCTCCATGGCCTGCAGGCTGGAGACGGCCCACCAGAGCAATGCATCTGGTCCTCAGCTCCCTCCTTCTCGCTCGCCTTCCTGGCAGCTCCTCAGATGTGGGCAGGAGCACGCTGTGGGCTGTGTGAACTGTTCTGGCAGCCGGTGGCCCCACTCCTACTCGCCTCCTTTCTCATAGCCACACAACCATCATGTGACTGTCACATACCGGGAGGACTCCAGTTGGGGTATTTGACAAGGAGGCTCCTTTCCAGTCATTGAGGGGGCCCTGATGCCATCCCACCATGGATGGGTGGGCAGGTACCACTGCTTTGGAGGAAGGTGAAAATAAACAGCAATGCCACAGCTCAAAAAACGTATATACTGGAAAAAAATCCACCTTCCTGACCGTCATCAGTGGCCAGGAGGTGCCCAGGACCGAGAGCCTGTTTCTGTCAAGGAACTCATTTTGCTCTCATTGAACACTTGCACACACCCTCTGGAAACAGAATTTAGACTTTCTCCACTCTTTTGCCTTTTTTTCTTTTTTTTTTTTAATGGACAAAGGAATTCCAAGTGGGAAAAGAGCTGGTTGTTTCCTCTTGCTTGCCCTCGTCAGTACAATTTGAAACCCGCATCTGGCATTCAAAGCATTGAGAACAACTCAGAGCAAATGGATTGGGCTGAAGAACCGCCCTGGGTTTTGGGGGAATTAGCTGTTTGCCCATATGCTCTGGGGTAGCTCTTTAATATCCCAGTGGGAATAACACTGCTAAAAAAGGAAAACCCATTAGTACACGTCTGCTCTTGCAGAGGCTCCTCTGCTCCTGTGAGGCTGAGACCTTACAGAAGCCTCCTGCGTTTTTACAGGTATCGCCTTGGATGGCTCTGACAATGAGCAATTTTAAGGCAGTTTCATTCCCAGCTACCCCAAAGCATCTCCCCAGCCCTCACAGTCACTACCATTGACGATTAGAAGAAGTCACTCCGCTTTAATCAACCGGTCTGTTCACTGTGGTGAGCGCTGTGCTTTGAAGATGCTTTAGAGCAGATGTAGGGAAGCACTGAGTAATGCAGGAAGATAAGCAGCTGTGTTTGAAGCTGAGGATCCAAGGAGCCATGAAGGAGAGCAGAAGGCACATGAAAACAGTGGTGTCATTCTGGCTCCCTGCAGAACAACCCAGGGCCCAGATATTCACCCTCAGTTGAATTGGTTGCTTCATGCTCAGCATCCAGCCCTGCGTCCCAATGTTACATGCAGCGGCTTCTGTCCCTCCCTCCATCCCTCTTCTCTTTTGGTGGTCCTGTGCTCCATGGTGGAGACCAAAAGTGGTAGCCACCGTGTTGTCTCATGGACAGTTTGTGTGGAGGAACGAGTGAGAGCAAACAGATCTGGTTCCTTTGCTCACATGGTCACTGTCTCTTCTTGCTTTTTCTCTCAAGCTCATTTCTTACCAAAGGCAACAGCAGAGTGAGGTCACCCCAGGCTGGGTCCATGTGGAGAACAGCTAAGCACCAAATGCTCGGCTCCTGCAGGTGGAAGCTCAGACACTCATCAGAGACACTTGGGCTCCACAGCGATGTACATCTGTGCAAGAAGCCGGACAGACTGCCCAAAAGTCATACCATAACCCGATGATTAGGGCATGGGGTCAAAAATGGGAACAGTTCTATAGACCCATCTATAAAAGTGGTCACCAGCATATGATCTTCAGAAATTACGTGATCCTTGCTTCCCTCCATGGCCACCAGTGCCCATGGGTAGCTGCTGCAACTGCAAACCAGACTAGCAAGGAAGACAGAGCTTTGTTTTGAGCACATTTTGTTGCTCAGTCCCTATTTTAGGGCAAGAGGAACAGCAAAGCTTGGAAATCCTGTATCTAAGGATGGGCAGGGTTCTCAGCTCCTTTCCATAAACTCATTTTACCAGCTGTGAACCAGCACTAAACCACCCTACAAATAAATTATGAAGATCATCTTAATCTGGAAAAGTTCAGGTACTGGTTTGTCTTGCAGCGTGTCCCAGAGCTCACATAGGACCAATGGGCAGTTGTCCCAAAGCTGGCAGCCAGGACATTTCTGAGAAGCTCCATGATGGAATAAACATCCCAAAACTCATCAAAGGTAAATCGCCTCCTCTAATACCCGGGTGCTTTTTCCGTGTGAGCAGGTGCAGATGTTTTCTGGCTTGTGCCTGCCACCGGGCGTAGGTTCTGCAGGGCTGTTATCTCTCGCATCAGATGATACAAGTTCGCAGGCTCATCTCCTTCCAAGAATGCAACTGACTTAAAAAGAGTTCAAAAGAAGATTAGGTTTCAAGGTAACTGGAAGCTATTCAGTCAAAGCCAAGCTGCATAAAGTGAGGGGAATCCTCCTTCTACCTCCATGACTGTGCGAGGCAAGTGTGAACATGAGAAGGGAGCTGAGAAAGTGTGTGTCTTCTTCACAGACACAAACAGGACTGCAAATTGGAGACAACCGCTACAAATTTAGCTAAAGATGCTTTAGAAATTGCAGCTTGCCAATGTTTTGCTTATCAAGCTGCAGTGTTTGCCGACAATTATCTCGGCAAAGCTGGCACAAATAAAAACTTATGGGATCTGGTCATTGGTGCCCCCTTGTCAGTGGGGAAGGCAATGCTGATCGTGGCACTGGGGGACACAGAGGCCTCAGAAATGGGACCAGTTGGGTGCTCAGTCAGTGAAAAAACCCTGGCCCGTGGTGTTGAGCTGATTACGGGTGGTACCTGTGGGATGGGGTCCCCCCCATTGGTAGATCTCTCTGCCCATGTCCATGCCTGTCATCCATCAGAAGCAGCATGAACATCTACCTCCACTCCACAAGCTGTATTGCCATCATACTGCCCTGTCTCTCCTCTTCCCACAGCAGGAACACACAGTCCAAGCCATCTCATTCCCTGGCCAGTTTTGGTTGCCCAGCTGAGATATTGTGAATAAGCCCCACGATAGAAATGGTTTGGGGCAAGAACCAGCGAGTTAAGTGACACCAGATGAAGTGGAAATAAACACCCAAAAGTGGAGATGGCAGTGGCCGAAGCCTGGTTTGGAGGCCAAGTACTGCATGGACAGGCTGCAGGGAGACCTGCATGGTGTCCTCCTGGCCTGGTCATACACCCTCAGGAGGTAGCAGGACCATGTTCTTACACCTGGAGACACAACGTCACCCAACTGCTGTTGAAGTCCCATCTGCGGACCTGCGCATTAACTCCTCCATACCTCCATCATGTAACATTTTTTTATTACAGGACCCTGATGCACTGGCTGGGACAGCAGTGTCATTATATTAAGAGACTGTATGACCCAAGTCCTGTCCAGAGTTTTGGGAACAGCTTCGTTACCATGCAGCACATGGTGTGCATCTAGCTGTTCTTGCAGGCATAGGGAAATTCCTCGGATCATGGGAGAATTCAGGTGGAAAGGGATCTCTGGAGGTCATCTAGTCCAACCTCAGCTTTCCAAGGCTTGGCAGCAAGCCCTGGAGCAGCCTGACACAAGGTTTTGCTATTTGGAGACATGCAAAGGATGGCTTTGCTGTCCACCACTGGGGAGTGCTGGTCCTTCACAAGCCTCCAAGGCTTGGCCACCATGAGGGCACCTGTAGATGACTCCACCACCACTGAGGCACCCACCATCAAGGGCCAAGGACACACATGTTTGGGCAAGCCAGACCCTTTTATAGCGTGACTAGCAGAGAAGTGTCCACACCTTGGGTTATTTTAAAGCTCTCTCACCCACCACCACTCAGCCTCTCCGAGCCCTGCCCCAGCCACAGAGCACCTGGCAGAGGAAAATTTAATCCCACAGGGCTGGACAGGAGGAGAAAGTGCATTTAGTGGCCAAAAGCCAAGTGGTGCTTCAAAGCTGCTGGTCCAGCTGCTGGACTCCACAGAGATGCTCTGCACCTTGCTCAGGCACACAGCTCTGATGGCTGCTGTGCACCCCTGAAGGCCTCATGCTGTTTCACAGCCAGGTGTGCTCCACATTCCTCCTCCAAGGCCTGACAACAGGGTGCTTGGTGGCCAAGCCCAATGGACTGGTAGGTTTGAAAGCCCCAAGAAATGTTGAAGAGCTGTCCTGTGGCTGTAAGGGTCACCCACTGGAGAACTTCTACACACCTCTGCTGAGCTCATGGTGCTCCTGTCCTTGCTTTCTCACTCACTGGGAGCTCAGAGCACTGGGTTGGCACCCATTTGCCTTCTCTGGGGATGGATGCTGCCTTGCCCCGCTCCATGTTAGAGACCTTCTCACTCTCTACAACTGCCTGAAAGTAGGCTGTAACATGGAGGGTGTTGGTCTCTTCTCCCAAGTAATAATCAATAGGATGAGAACAAATGGCCTCAAGTTGCACCACAGGAGGTTTAGATTGGAGATTAGGAAAAAAATTCTTCACAGAAAGGGTTGTCAGGCATTGGAACAGGCTGCCCAGGGAAGTGGTGGAGTCACCATCCCTGGAGGTGTTTAAGAGATGCATAGATGAGGTTCTTAGGGACATGTTTTAGTGCCAGAGTTGGGTTAATGGTTGGACTCAATGATCTTGAGGGTCTCTTCCAACCAAAATGATTCTATGATTCTATGTTCCCCATCACTAAGACATGGCATTTTTCTTCCCTTCCTTCCTCCTCTCCCCACTCAACATGGGGAAAACCTTTTCTCCCTCCCCAACACAGCTTGCTCAGGGCAGTTTTTTGGGGTCCTGTCTGCAGAAGCCCTGGCAGCCTGGGTAAGAGCTGCAGCCTGATACCTGCAGCAGGAGCTCTCACACTCACTAAACCTGTCATCCCGGTCTGGACTTTCTTTTAATAATCAGACAGAAGTAAATGATTCACTTGTTGCTCATCTGAAGTTTGTTTTTTTTCCCCTCGTGGAAACCAGTGCTTTGGGAGGGACAGATGGTGCCGGCTGGCCCCAAATTGACCTGTTTCCCAGTGCTCCCAGCACTGACCATGCTGGTGGAGGAGCTGGACGTGCCTGGGCACAGGACGGTCGGAGCAAATCCACCATCACCTTTGTGTGCCTCCTCTGAAAACCTGATGTTTAAAATGAGGTCCTGCTATTTTCTTGTTTCCACCTTACTTTGCCCATTTTTCCTCAGGTTATTTTTTTATTTCAGAGGACTCCTTCTACCATCTCATGCAAAAACAAACAAACAAACAAAAGCGGATTTTGCTGCTGTTGCGCTCAGGCACGGCACCTCTGAAGCTGCCTCTCTTCCTCCGAGGATCGGAGGGTGAAGAAAAGGATTGCACCCACTACTTGTGTCTGTTTATTTACAGTGTAAACAGCTTCTGTGCTGGAGCTTTGAAGAGGCACCGCATGTTTGTACACCGAGATCCCTTCACAATCTGTGCGGTTTTCCCACGTGATTTGAATCCTTTGGAGAGTGAGGTTTGCTCTTTTGCCTCCATCCCAGAGAGGATGGGGAGGCCCAGAGCGATGCTGAGCTCCAGTGAAGGGTAAAGCCTTCAGCGAGGAAGATTTGGGCTGAATTACCCTGTTTATGGTAACTGGTAACCTGATGCAGCTCTGCTAATGAGTGGTAATTTGGTAAATCCCCATTAGGCTGTTGACCACGAGCTCTAAAGTGACTCTTGGGAAGTCATGGCTCCCATCAAACTCAGCTGAACTACAGCTGCAGAAATAGCTGCCTGCTTGGACCAAGTGCTGGTTTTAGATAAAATAGGTAAAAATAGATAAATAAATAGATAAAAAGGTGAACAAAACAAATAATAGACAAAAATAGTTAAACAACTTCCAGAATTGTCTCCCAAAATAGTTGTGCGACAGTTATTTCAGATGTTGTCCCTGTTTGCAGGGAATTATCGCCACTGCAAAGTCAACCTTTGCTAAAATCTCTTTGTTAATCTCAAGAAAGCCTTTTAGCAAAGTGAAACCACGACAACTTCTTATCATGCTCACAACCTCTCAGGTTTGACAGAAGTGATGATGGATGTCAGAAATCTTATCTTAGCAAAACAGCTCTTAACAATACCCTACCCCCTGAACGTGATTGTTATCCACTAAGCTGCCTGACTTACCTATTTACTGTAAGCTCTCAGTATGACCGTGTGCCCCATAATAAACTTAGGCTACTTCATTCTATTGGTTCAATATTAGATTTCTATCGTTTCAAAATTAGCAACGGGATTTAGGTTACCCATTGCACAGTTACCAAGATTTGGTCTCGTGTCTTGAAATATGTGGCATCAACACAACTGTGCTGCAAAGAGACCTGGTGCTCAGGTGTTTTTTACCTTGCTAGGTGCTCAGCACACCAGTGGCACTGCTTCATTTTTCCTCCTAAAATGGTCCAGGGGTCCATTGTCCTGCGCTGCTTCATACAGCCTCAAACATCTCCTCTCTACCCACCTTCTCAAGGGCTGAGCTGCTTTTTCTGCGTGTAAAAGACTTTAAGAAAGACAGTGGCTCTTTGCCAGCTGGTGAAGAAGAAAAATGGGTATATTCCCAAATCCCAGGTCTGCTGGTGTCCTTGCACGGATTTCCTTCTCTCCCCCATGCATCTGTTGTCACTTGTGAGGCTTTTGCTGTATCTGGGGTAGCTGCAGCCTCCCAGCACAGCTGAGGTCTGCTAAGCAGGACCCCAGCCCAACTGAGTCCACCTGCCCCATGGAGCACTGGGCACGAAGACACGGGAGAACCAGTGGGCATCACTGGGAGCTCTGCGTCAGAGGAACATGTCTGAGGCAAATCATCCTTCTCCTGTGGCTTTGCATGCCCCAAGACATCATCTTTTCCTCCCCGTTTCTCAGTTACATCCCAACTCAAGCCCTTTGCGGTGTCTTTTGGAACAACCCTGCTGGTGGGCCTCCAAGGACCTCTCCTGCATCCCCACATGTGACCTCCACAGGGCACCCAAGGGCTCCTGAGTGTCTCTTGTCTTGCTGGTGGCTGTGCCTGGCTTTGGTAACAGTGACAAGAGACCTGCCTGGGGGGACACAATGATGCAGGTGGCAATGGCAGAGACTTGTGCCTTGCAGGTTGCTATTAAGCTGATTCAAGGGGAGGGCAGAGGGACACTAGGCACCAAGCACCCATTGGTCTCCCTTACGGCTTACTGTTTCTTTGCAGCCAGATGTGAGGTGTGAATATTCAGGCTGGACATGAGGAAGAAATTTTTGGCACTGAAGGTGGTGAAACACTGGCCCAGGTTGTCCAGAGAGGTGGTGGATGAACCCTCCCTGGAGACATCCCAGGCCAGGCTGGATGGGGCTCTGAGCAACCTGATCTGGTGAAGATGTCCCTGCTCATGGCAGGGGTGGCACTGGATGAGCTTTGAAGGTCTCTTCCCACCCAAACTATTCCATGATTCCATGAATATTACAGAAATAGTTATGCTGATGTACGCCAGCATCACTTATGACCCGATACTTTCTCTGCTCAGAGGAGAAACCCAGCAGGGAAGGAGACTGAAGCAGAGGCACGTTTGCACACCAGCCTTGCAGATCCCTGACCCCTAATGCCAAGCCCTGGCTGCCCCAGCAAAGCAGCCCCCTCCTGACCTTGACCAAACCCCCACTGTCCCCATCGACCGCATCACCCGTGGGATGGTGCAGGGTGTGCAGAGCTTTGGGGATCAAGGGTGATATTTGCTATGTGTGGGGGAGGCTGCCTCAGCCTGGAGACCGAGCAGTTAAATTTGTTTGTTTCCTTTCTGTATGGGATATTGTTACCAAAAAAAGAAAAAGGGTGGGGGGAGATAGGGGGAGGAAAGAAATAAGAAAAAGTCTGAGGCTAAATGATGAAAAGCCCTCTCTCCGGCAGCTATGAAATCTCGCCCAGAAGGCGGTGAGGGGAAGTGTCTTCCAGCGGGGTACAAAGTCAGCAGCAGAGCTTTGAACTTGGGGAAACTCCGCATCGGCGCAGAGCCCTGCCAGCTGTGCATACCTTCGCCACAGCTGGAGGCGCCAGGGGCCACATCCTGCATCCCTGCGTCGCACCAGGATAAGCCCAGCACTGGGATGAACCCAGCACTGGGTTTCAGACCTGCTGCTGGAAAAAGGGGAATTTTCCGGACAGGCAAGAGAAGGGCATGTTTCCTCAGCCAAAAACTGACCCACCTTAAAGTCCCATTTCATTTTGGGGTA
Source organism: Columba livia (assembly GCF_036013475.1). NCBI lineage: Eukaryota > Metazoa > Chordata > Aves > Columbiformes > Columbidae > Columba > Columba livia. The sequence goes on along the minus strand of NC_088605.1, from coordinate 6,243,419 downwards.
CCCTGATCTGCTGCTGATGGGGAAGGAGGGTGGTCCTGGAGCCTGGTGCGTGGCCAACACTTTCCTCCAGCTCTGCTGTCCCCTCGCCTGTTCCCTGGCAGCTCACAGGTCCCCGCTCTGTGCTCCCATCCTTGCCATCGAACTCTGAATGCACCCAGTTCCCTTCGCCACAGGTGCTTGAAATATACCAAACAGGGGAAGGTTTTACTCAAATATGGTAACCAGAAATCCAGGGTTGGAAAGGATCCCAAACTACTTGGGGGAATTTGGGCAACTATCCCACCAAACCTTTTTGAAAAAATTTAATTTCACTCTAATGATTTCAGAGATACCTTTCCCCACCTCATTTTCAAGTGAAATGCTGACTTACTGAACTGAGGAAGGAGTTTAAAAATGGATTTATTTGCTTCAAAATGAAAGTAAACTTTGGGATGAGCAACATGCTCTGGGTGGAGCTGGAAGCCAGGTGGAGGTGCCTCTTCCGGGCTTTGCTTTTGGCCGAAGTGTCCCTCACCCTGTTGTCAGGCCTGGTTGCTTCTCTAGAGGAAACACATGCATGTATGGCCCCATTTTTTGGGGTGGATCACAACTGGACCAAGCAGGAAGAAAGCAATGCTGTGAGCATCAGTGAGGTGCAAAGCAGCACAGCATCAGGCTTGGAGCCTCTTCTCCAAATTACTCCCAATAACCTCAGCAGCAGCCTTTGCTGCAAGGGCCTGCCAACTGCAACGCTTCTCTTCCTTTATCAGAGCTAATCCCACAAACAGCCATTTGAGGACTTTTGCCATATTTGCCCATGAAATAACTCCCAAATTTGCTGTTTTCTCAATGACTTACAGCCACTGGTCCCAGGGATCCGGCGGCAGGCACACCTCCAACCCCTGGGTAAACACTGTCCAGTCCAGAACAGATGAGATGCTGAAAATTAAATCTCCATGTCGTAGGTATTCCTTAGGGCTGTAATCCCCAAACTTCCTGCCACTTGAACCTGTGGTGCTTTGCACGATGGTCACCATCACCAGCAAATTTGCTGTGGTGAGCTGCCACTGGTCCAGGGATGGGACAGGGTGATGGAGGTGATGAGCAGGGCTTTTTGGCTATTTTGGGGTGGATGGTTTGGCTGGGGCTGAGTCTGCTCCAGTGCCAAGGACTGGTGCCATCAGGTTGGGGAGTTTGGGGAAGCAGTGCCACGATTTCTGGGCTACTTATACTCATCCTGTGAACAGTTTTATTCTGTGCATTGAGGAATGAAGTCTGGAGAGCCTGCAAAGGATGAGCAGAGGGACCTCCCCACCCTTGCACCACCAAGGTGCTGCAAACTGTTGTGCCCTGATTGCTCGTCCCAGTGCCGGCTGGTGCAAACCCCAACCCCATGGACAGCCACTGGAGAGCATCTGCCTTACAGCATAGTGCAGGGACACTCTTGGACCACTATTGAACCATCTGGGGATGGAAGGGATGTCCCAAGAACACAAACCCCACTGGAGCAGGAGCACTGCGTGGCCAAGGGTTTTCTGCCTCTCTCTTGCATTGACAGCCAAACAATGCCATCATTTGAGCAGGGTGGTGTTTAATTAGTTTTTACTTGAAGAAGAAGGGGGCAGTGGTGGGTGGAAGGGTGTGTAGGGGAGAGCGAAGTAAAAGACCAAGAGAAAATCCCCTTTTCTCGGTGCGGAGAGGGACGTTGCCTGGGTGCTGTGGACCGAAACACCTGCTGCCCGGAGGGAAAGCGAGTTCCCAGGAAATGCAAGAAAGGCACTTTCCAATGTAGAATATGTTGAAAAGCAAAGAGGAGGAGAAGCGGGGGGAGGGCGAAATGGCTGCGGAGACGCATGAATATTAAAATGATTATAGCGCTTAATAAAGTGCCGTGCAGGGGAGGAACAATAACAGGTATTGTTGGCAAGCCTGACGCTCAGCTTCCCCTTGATTTGATGGGGTGATAACCATCGCAGTATCTCTTTCATGATCCCTGGCTCCGTATCTCTCGCAGCCCGGCAGAGCCACACACATTCCAGGCGAGACTTTGATGTCTCTTGCAAGGCGCAAACCTGCCAGCTCCTGGGCAGGATCCGCCGTGCGGCGGCTCCCCCGGCGAAGGGACGTGGGTGGGGGACGCGGGGAGGGGGCTGCAGAGGGCAGGGGGTTGGTGGAGAGAAGCAGCTGGTGGCAATTCCCCTGATGGGTTTGCCACTCCTGTCCCCCAAGGTGGGCTGAAATACACGGTCCCCTCTTTAGGGTCACCCTCAAGACCTGAAACCCCAAGGGGATGGGATGTTGGACACCGTGGTCCTATGAGTGTCCGGTGAGAATTACCAATGGGGGTCAGCCAGGAGGGAAAAGGGTAATTCCTGCTCCTCCCTCTCACAAGACAGGCCAAGATTTGGGATGGACAAAGAGATCCAGTTTAAAAAAAAAAAAAAAAGGATTTTTTTTTTAAAAGGTTGAACAGCACAGCTTGCATGGCATCAGGTGATGGTTGTGGTGGGTGAGCAAGGCTGGCCTCAGGGACGGGCTGTGCGGTTTGATCCCCTGGGAGAAGGTCTGGAGCCCAGCGAAGCATTTTGGGGGCTGGCAGAGCAAGTCCCTCTGTCTGTCCCCTCAGGAGGACACAGACGTGCTTTGTGAGACCTGGGAGCTCACTGACACCAAAGGGATGAGCTGGTGGCTGCAGCACAGAGAGACAGGTCTGAATGTTGGTGGGACCCTTGGTTTGGGTTGACTTAGTGGCCAGGACCAAAAAGGCACTGAAGTTTCCCCAAAATATGAGGAGGTGAGATGGGCAGAAATGGGAAGGGTTAGTGGGATATCCGCCACGAAGCAGTGGATTCCCCCAAAAGGTGGTCAGAGGGGACAGGTACTGCAATCACTTCTGTGAATGCAGCATCTCCTGTGTCTTTCTCCCTGCTCCTCTGGGTCTGAATGCTCCCTGATTTTGGGGCAAGATTGTCTTATTTTGGGTGAGATTTTGAGCAGACTATGTGTGGTGCAGAGCTAGTGGCACTCAACCACAACTGCCCGGATTCTGCTTTGTTGCAAATCAAGAGCAGCAAAGTGTGGCCATAACCCACACCCCAGCTCCAGAGGGTCCTGTGCCATCTGTGGGTCATATCCCGTGTTAGCCATGGTTTCTCACTCGTTTTCCCTCTCTCCGTCGCTCTCGCTGGCTCTCTGACCATATGGATGAGACAAACTATCAGAGCTCCTAACCAGAAGTGCTTGCTTTGCTGTTTTCAAATCAAACTTCTGCTGGTAGCTTAGACCTCACACTTAATTTGCTTTAATTGTTGTTGGGTTATTTTTTGAATTTAATTATTGGTTTCGGAATGTGAGAGAAAAAAAAAAAAATCAGCCCTTTTTTTTTCACATGTGCCTGTTTTCTTTCTTGTAGGAGGCAGCCACAGTAGGTTCACCCCTCTGTGAGTCTGGCTGGAAAAGAGAGGTGCTGGGAGCTGGGGCGAGCCTGGGTGAACCCCTCCTGCACCTCCATCCTCCTCAGCACGGCGTCCCAGGGCTGCAGCACAGCCAGATTCAGCAGTAAAGGCTGAGATGCCTTTGATGCTTCTCTTCCCCCATGAGACCGTGCCGATAGGTGTGCGTGTCTCGCGCCTTGGCTCTGCCTTTGAGATTTGCCCCTGGTCATTTCTGCTGGGAGGGAGCTCAGGTTGATGCTCTGATGTGGGTGGCCGGGAGTTTGTTACCCGAGGACAACCGGCTTACCTCTGAACTCCTGCCTTCCCAACGGTTGTTTCTCTGCTTGTGCCTGCTTGTATTTTTTGCCGTGTGTCTTGCTCGTACACCTTGACCAAGCTAAAGCGAGCTGCTCCCCGGGAATGGGCTCTGGTCAGGATGCCGGGATGGTGGTAGGAGCATCTCACTCCCTAAAGCTTGCACCCTTCAGGCACACGTAGAGTTTTAATTTGGATGAAACTAGCACCCAAAGGGATTTGGAATTGAAAAGGAAGGACCTCAAGTCAGAAAACTCCTACTGTGCCACACAAGGAGAGCAGAAGATCAGAGGGGGGCAGTCGAAAATCCCAAGAGAAAAGGCAGTCTGATGCTGGTGCATGTCCAAGGTCCCAAGGTCCAGCAGAGCCATGAGCAGGTCCCCCAGACCCACTCACTGTGGATGCAAACCTTCCTTGGGGACCCCATAAGTCCCTGTTGTTCCCTCTGCAATTTTTGACAGCTATGCAACATGGCAAATATATATATATATACATATATATATATATATAGGAAGAGTTATAAGAACAAGAGAGGTTGTTGGAGTGAGGCTCAAACTGTGCTGATGCTGAGAAGGAACCTCTGAGCCCAGAAGGAGAGGGAGGGTGAAATTCCTCCCTGAGCCTGCAGGCAAACCATCTTATGCCTTGGAGCAGAAGATTTGATTGCCTTTTACCATTAGCTCTGCTTGCCTTGGTACAAAGAGTTATAAAAATGATCCCCCCCGCCACCTCCCAAAACAGAAAGGCAGAAAAGCGGCAGCACACAGCCCTCCTGACAGCCCGGGTGGTGACCTGCGGCGGGGGGAGGATGGGGACAGGGGGCGGGGGGCAGAACACAGCGAAACAGAAAAAAAAAGATTGACCCAGTATCACCCAAGCTGGAGAGCCGTCGTTATTCCATTTAAACCCGCTGAACAGTGCCACAGCGGGGAATCTGTCTGTCTTGGTTAAAGGTCTCGCTTGCCAGCCCAGCTTTGGAAATGCCAACATTAATCTGCAAATTGTTGCAAACGCCGAAAGAACTGTGGAGCTGGGAACCTTCCTCCAGACCAGACCCCTATGGACCGGGATGCCCTTCCCCATTAATGTCCTGCTCGTTGCCACCGCCCGGCAGGCTCAGTCAGGCACCGCTCGCTCCCAATGGGATGTAGGAAAACTCACAGGCATTAAAATACCAGCTGCTGCCAGCAGCCCTGTTGCGGTGGGAATGGGATGTTTGCCACCGATGCAGGTTCGATTCAGCCCGGGGAAAAACTCTTGTGTGTTCTGGACTGAATTTGTGCACGTCTTTCTGATTAGTGTCTTCCCGCAGGTCCCCAAATAGATGATGATTCCCTTGTCCTCCTCTGACCCCATGGATCACACTCAAAGCTCATATTTTTTTCTGAAATGCCTGGTTTTTGGCCTGGAAATCTCTAGTGCAACCTCTGGTGTTGGCCAGGAAGAGGGTTGTCACATGTGCTCTTAGACTAACAAACAACACTGTTCTTCTAAGACCATGGGTAGCAATAATTCAGGGTCAGTGAAAAGGGCATATCTAATAAGAGGGCCTGGTCTAGAGGATAAAAAAAAAAAAACAGCTAAAAAAACCTGGCTAGCGTGGTGGAAGGAGACGGATGTGGAAACCTGGCAACAGGCGGCATTGGGGAAAACAAAGTGATCCACGGAGAGGGACTGGGGTGGGGGAAGCCTGTGCTCAGCCGTGTAAATCACGGCACCTCCGAGATGCCAGCACCAGGGCTGGCACATCCTCAGGACACCAGATAACTTGCTGGAAGGGGCCCCACAAAGTCTTTATACAGTGCTTATTTTTGTTCGAGACAAACAATTAACCCAAGGATGAGATCTGAGTCTAAATAAAAGATTGGAGCTGACAGAGGTGGTAAAAAGCTATTCTTAGTAACTGTATATATTATTAAAAATATCAGCTGAAACAAGAAAAGTGAACAGCAAATTCAGAGGAGCATGAATTCCTTTTGGCAGGAGCTTTAGAAGCAGCCAGAGCTTTAGTCAGGTTTTTTGAGGTATGTAATAAGATGCCAAAAAAAGCACAAACATTCTTCAGAACATTAAAAAAACACAACAAAAACCAAACCTGAACAAAACCTCCAGTCAATCACAAAAGGGGAAAAACAACATTACTATGAAAAAAATTGCACAAAGCAAAAAAGAAGTCTCCTAGAGCATTATTCTTAAGTCGTGTAAAAATCCAAAAACCACTATGCAAAAAATAACCTGTCTGCGCAGAGACTTGCTTATGCATATGACTGTAGCGTGTGCCTTTGCTTGTAGTAAACATGCCCTTTGCCTTCCGCTGATGACATGACACTGGCATGTCACAGCTGATTTATAAACACAATTGGATTTTCAATCTTCAGGTCTAAATTCATTGCAGCAGACCCCAGCAGGCAATGTATCTCTGTTTATCTATAAATACTGGTTATTGCGCTTTCCTGGATAGAGGTAGCTACAGTAGGATGTTGTTTATTTTTACTTGCTTGCAATAAGAGGAAATGGTGTTTGGTATCAGTCGTCATCACGAGATAAGTGGCTGCAGGGCTCTTTCGAGGGCTCCTGAACTGCGTAATCAAAAATGCAGCAATGCTCTGCAGTGGATCCTTCAGCTGTCACTGGGGACTCACCTTGTAGATCAGCAAGACCGAGGAAGAGAAGGAGCGAGAAAGGCTTAAAAAACACAGCGATGATCAAGGCTGGGGTGTGGTGTGAAGATATCCCCAAGCTGTGAGCAAGCTGGATTCAGTGGTAGCTGCTGTGCCCATGCACTGAGATTCTCAAACAGCAATGGTTCATATGGTGTGGGTTGAGTGAGAGTCTCAGACTCAGCTCCTGGAGGTCCCTGCCAGAGTGCACACTATGAGGTGCACGTAGGAGATCCAGGTTAATTTGGTTCCTTCAGCCTCCAGCTCAGGGTCACAACGGCAGCAGTCACAGGGCACTGTAGAAACATGCCAAATTGCTCACCCTCAGTCATGCCCTCTGCGAGGAAGATCTGGGCTTCAGCAAGCCTTCATGGACCAGAAGCAGAGGCCTAGGCATGTAGGTTGAAGGTGGAGAAGTAAACCTACCTCTAGGCTTTCAGCCTCTCTGTTGCAAGCCAAGAGCCAAAAAGCCCTAGGATACCCCTCTCGCACCCCTCAAAGTTAGTTCCCTGGGAAGCTACCAAGCCACCAGCTCCAGGCTCAGGCCCAAGAGCCAGACATCCTGGGATGGGCTCTTAGGATCCTGCATAACCTGATGTGGGTTTGAGAAACCTTGGACACCTGGGTCCAGCAGCTTCCCCTGGGCTTGAGGCATCTCCTGGGCTCTGCCAGGAAAGGACTAGCTCACCTTACAACCTACAAGCCCTGAAATCTCCAGTCCACATGGAAAGCTGGGTGCTACTCAAGAAAACGGTCATCCTTGCTGGAGCTCCTTCAACCAAAGGTGGTGGAGCATCGTGTTCATGTAGTAGCCACCAGGAAGCTCCTTGGTCAGCAGAGGTGCCCATCAGAATCAAGAGGAACTGCACTTTTGCTGTAGGCACTATGCTGATAAGAACAGAAAGGGTAAAAACAGATGGGGATTTAAAGGTGTTTGAAAGAGGGAGAAACAATGCTGGGAAACAGCCCTTGATGGTCCCTGAGCTGTTTAAAAGGAGCTTAAAGGGATTTTGTAAAAAAAAAAAAAAATGACAACAGATTAGAAATAAAATTAAATAACAACAGCTATGTGTAGCCCCGTGTGGCTGAATGCTTTGATTTCGGCAGATGGAGGGAAACAGGAGACAGGGGAAGAGGTGTTACCAAGTTTGGTTATCAGGTTGACATGGGGGGATGACTGATTCCACAACACGGGTAAGTGCATGGCCAGCACGTCCAGGTCCAGAGCAGAGGCTTAGGTTAGACAGAGCTTGTGCTTCCATGTGTTCCTGGAGGGATCCAAGGTATCCCAAGGGTTAGTCTCCCTGGTAGACCTGTCCCTCCTCAATTCTACAATGTAGTAGACAAGGCCAATTGTAAATTGAACCTGCAATTTACCTGTGACTCATCTCTGTCCTTATTTTTGCAAAGGTGACTGGTTCTCATTGATCGCAGAACTGCATCGAGTGGTAAGGTCCAGGCGTTTCTCCTGGCAGTGATAATAAACATGAACAGCGTAGGCTCCAGCCATGGAAACAAGGGCACGAAAGGCAACTTGTCCCGACTTTCCTCTTCTGCCTGTGAAGAAGAGCCTTCCCAGACTCCTTGACACACCAGCCTATGAGGGGGAGGACACCAAACCACTGTTTAGATAAGGAAAGCCCTTATCAAACAGAAAGGAATTTTTAATGAGAGCTCCCACTGGTGGCTCCATGTTAACAAGATTTTCCCATAAGCAGTGGCATTTTATATCTAAATGTTTTCTAATATGGTAACATTCCCATAAAACATACTTGGAAACAGCCACAGGTCCTCAAGGTCTTGCCAGATGGAAAATAACAGCAGTAACTGCCTCATTCTGAGAAAACTTCAAAGGCTTGGTGTCTTCTTGTCCCATGCCAAATTGAGAATGTGCATGCAGGAGAGTGTGAAAACACAGTATGGGTCAGACTATAACGGAGCTTGGTCCCTTCCTGAGGAATTTCTTGTGTGGTTTGGCACAGAGATGGGGGGGCTGTTCCTCTCTCTTTCCCTGTTTTATTAAGTGATCCTGGACATGGGGTTGGTGTCCCACTTCTTGAGATGATCTGTCTGGATCATCCAATGGATGTAGCTTTCAGAGTTCAATCTTGAGTTAAGTGTCTCCTGAGATGGATTCAGTATCAATAGACTTTCCTGATTATTTCCATGTGGATTTAGGTCTTTTTAGGCAACATCCATAAGCAGGTCAGTGTAATGAAGTACCTCCACTCACTGTGTGCCGATGCCATTAGACCTTCTCCTGCTGCCACCTTTATTGTTTCAGGGTTTAATGATCAGGTTTATAGCTTGTAGAGAAGCTCTCTGGGAGCTGGGTCGAGGTGGAGGGAGAGCTCAGGATGCTCCAAGACCATCACCATAACCCACAGTGGTCCTGGTCATGATGGATGCTTGCTCGTGTGCTGAGCAGTGGAGGCCAGGAGAGCTGAGCAGCTTCAACAGGCTTGCAACCAAGTGAGACGATATCCAAGAGCGGAGCAGGCCAGCCCACATACTGAATGCAGGCAGAGAAAAGCTCAGCAGGCAAGCTGCACACAAACAGCGCACATGGCAAACAAACAAACAAGTCGAGCAAAGGCCCTGCAAGCAAGCCAGAAATCACCGCTCCGTGCAAAGGGTGCTTGGCCCAATGGCTTGAAGATGTGGGAGAAGCGCGTCTGCCTTGTCTGCGGGGAAAAGCAAATGCAGCTGGACTGAAATGGGGTGTAGACAGATGCATGGACAACCGCATGTGGACACATCTAGATGGGTGTGCGAGGCAGCTTGGGCGTGCAAACATGTTTGTGCAAGCTATGGGCGTCCTGAGCAGAGCACCCTTGGCATGAGCCTCCTTCCAAGCCTGCTGTACCCAGCCCTGCTCCATGGCAAGGGGGAAAATGATTTGGCCATTGGGTGGAAGAGTGGAGAGCATGAAGCTACCATGGAGCAGCTGAGCTGCAAGTCAAAGCCCTTCATGCGACATGTTTAGTCTTGGAGAAGGGTTGGGCTCAATGGCCTTAACTGCATCAGAGAAGGAAGCCACTATCGCTACCAGATCCCAAGGTGTTCATCCAGTGGTAAAGGTGGGTTTGACTCAGTTGGGGTAAACCTTGAGGAACTCCCCTGGGTTGTTGTGTCCTTCGTACTACTTATCCCTTGGGGAAGCCCAGGTTTGGGGTGAGGACCACGCAGCGATGGGTGGGACGTGCCTCTTGATCACATCGCAAGGGCAGGAAGCCTGAAAGAGGAGGGATCTGAGATCACAAAACCCTCTTTTTCCAACACTGGGAGAGGGGAATTTTCAAAAAAACACCCTGAGCAGAGGGAGCGTGTGCTGTTTGGGTGTAGGACTGGATCTCCAGCACGTTCACCTCTGGTGTTTGTTTTGGGCCCATCTCTTTTCCTTGGGGCCTTGGAGCAAGCAAGTGTGCCATAACACGGAGCTGTGGAGAGAGTAGAGCCAGCCAGCGGCAAGGATTTTGTTAGCGTTTGGAGGAGAAAACAGGGAATTTCCACATATGGAAAAATGTTCCTTTAAACTGTGATTATGTAAAAATACAAAGCCACAACTGATAATATCTCTCACTTTGGGGAATGATGGAGAGTGTTTGTTTCTTTAATTGCATTTAATACTCATAAAAGTTACCTGCTTGCCACCACTGCAAGCAAAGCTCATTTGGTGGATTGCAGCAGGCACCACACCAGCTTCCTTTCCATGCTCCTTCAGCAATGCATTTAATCTTCATTATTAAAAGTCAGCTCCTAATTTGCCACATGTATTTGATCACTGGTGTTTTGCCTGCAAATTGCCTGTAGAGGTGCGAACTGAAATTAGGTGTGTGATGAGTTTCTAAATGAGGACCCTTGACTAGTTGAAGGTGGGATGACTCCTGTTAGGCGGGAGCAGAGTAATGGGCCAGGGCAAGCATCTCATGTCTTAAATGGCTGCAGATGTCCTCATTTTCCCTCTGAATGGTGGTCATCTTCTTGAATCTCACCCATTTTTTTTGTCTCAAATTTAACAACTAAACAATTTAACCAAGACCTGGGTGGAAAAGTATTTCTTCCCATTGGTTTTGGATGTGCCACTTTGGGATTTTGCTTTGATTCCTGTTCAGAAGAGCCCCATCCTCCTTCCCTTGGTATGCTTTTATCCTATCCTCTCCTGTGTGCATCCTCGTTAAGGTAAAAGATGTGGGCTAAGAGATAAAGGGATGCATAGGAAATTCATAGCTCAGGCAGGAGCCTGTGAGAGCTGATACAGTCTACCCTCCTGTCGCTGCTTTAATTTATCAGCATTTGAGCATGTAAAACCACGACAGTCGCCGAAGCTGCAGCGCATGAATCACTCTTTGAAAGAAACGTGTCTCTGCGTGCTACGACAAGCCCTTCTTTTCAAAGTGCCATTGACAAACCTGGCTTGCTAACAGAGCGGATTTAAAAAGTTCTCACTGCAAAGGTAAATTATATACTGATCCCTGCCTGCAGTTTGGTGCCGTGCCAAATAGGTGCCGAAACCTCCCAGAGAGTCATATAAATCACAGACCAAAACCCCGAGGGGGTTGGATTAATACCGGATCAATGTGAATGCACCACAAAGTTATTTGATCGCTACAATGCTGGTATTGACTGTTATACACCTGTTATATCATTAGGGATTACATCTGTTGTAAACATGCTGTTTGATGTTGCAGGCTGTGCTAACCACAAGCACCATAATCATGGCGTGTAGCTGCTGTGGTGGCCTCAACATGCCCGAATGATGCTAATTTTCTTGTTGTGCGGGGTAGCCTGACAAAAGAGGTTTGTTCAGGGTGAGCCTGTGCAAAGGGAGTCTGAGTTTTTTGGGTGGGGGGAGATGGGAGAAGGGATGGGACAATAGACTGCATTGCGATGGAGATGATTGGGGAGGAAGGTGGGAATAAAAGTAATACCAGACTAAACCATACACCAGGTGAATCATAGAACAGTTTGGGTTGGAAGGGACCTTCAAAGCTCTTCTAGTCCAATCCCCTGCCATGAGCAGGGACATCTTCACCAGATCAGGTTGCTCAGAGCCCTGTCCAGCCTGAACTTGAATGTCCTGATTCTGTCTGGAGTTTATGACCAGGGTAAGGTCTGAAAGGATGAAAAAAATAAAATAAGGATGGCTGTTCAGCTGGGGTTTCACACCACAGTGGGGAGATGAAGCAGACTCGCTGATGATCCACTGACACCGACAGCAACAGCAGCCTCACAAGCCCTCCTTCAGTAATGTGAGCCTGCAATTTGGGACCTTAATGGAGAAATTCTGGATTCATGCTAGTGGTTCCCAAGACAGTATCATACCCTTCCTTGCTGGGTGTATTTCTGTGATCTCTGTTTTGGCAACTTAACACTTTCTTAAGCCTGAGAGATGAGTTATCTCATGCTGACAGCCTTCCTAATCCTCATTTTTCCCATCTCAGATGCCAGATTTCTCCTCCTTACACCTCTGCTTCCTCACTGCAGAGAGGAGACAGGCTTTGTCCAGAAACCATCTCCTCAGCATCCTGTGCTGGACATGACAACAGCAAGACTGGGAACCAACATCATCACCTGGTACTGATCTTCCAAGTTGAGCATCCAACACAGGCAGGTGACCTGACCTAAACCTCCGCATTTATATTAGCCATGTCATGACTTTAGGGTAGTGAATGATCTGTCCCTCTCAGATGCTGGAGCAGGTTAAGAAGATCCAGATGGTGGAGCAGCACAGGACTCTTTTCCACCTCCTGTATTTGGATGAGGACACAAGCTGAAGGGCATGTGTTTCTTTTATTCCCACATGGGGACATGTCCTCCTTGGTCTCCTGGGACCATAGTGCCATTGCAGTAACAGAGGTCAGCCAGAGGAAGAGGGGATGAAACATTTAGAATTAAAAGTGGCATTTAAAAACAAACAAACAAACACCCCCAAAACAGCAACCACAGCAACAACAAAAGGATTTCCATGAAACGTTATTTCCTTCTACGTTTGCCATGGGCTAAAGGTCCAGCCAATACCTATAATTTCCCAAATTCAACTCTTTCTCTCCCTTTCCATCTTACCTGTCTTTTTTGTTTGTTTGTTTATTAGCAACACCCCAGGGCTAACCCAACATCATCTGGGAAACTCATAAAGACTTGGGGAAGTAGACAATGTAGGAGGTATTCCCCAAATATTTCAAAAGTTTTGGGTTGTTATTTTTAACCAGTCTCAAAATGTTATTTGCCTGAAGCTGAAGAAGAAAGGTGATGCCAAGACTTTCGAGCTTGGGGGGAGAAAAAGTCAGTACCATTTTACAGTCCCCTCCTGGAGGTACCCGGTGAAGGGTCCAGTTGGCTGTCTGACACTTGTGGACACTTCAAAGCGGTGCTGCAAACAGGGTGTTGGAGACCTTCTGCCCAGCGTTGCTCCACTTTGACCCTGCCCCAGGCTGGTGCTGACAGAAGTAGCCTCTGGGTCACACTCTGGTCCTTTGCATCCAGAGGTCAGTTCAGTGATGTAACATATTGGAGACTAGAAAGAGAGAGAACAAAAGTGATATTTTGGCAGATGCAGGTTAAGAAGGAAAAGGACCCCTTGAACAGGGTCTGACCGAGGGAAAGGTCCTGGGCTGGCAGCAGCCTGGGGCTCAGGGCAAGCCCTGCCTATAAGATTTGAAATACCATGTTCAGGGTGGGAGGAATGATGGATGAAGAGGATGAAATTCCTTCTCTTGCCCCAACACCTCCAGGTGTCTCAATGGTGGAGCAAAAAGGGCTCTGATTAGGTGGAAAATGTCAAGAAACCCCACCAGCCATGAAGAAGAGCACCCCAACCTTCATGCCACCTTAAGTAAGTATGACCAGGGATGGGGACAGCTCCAAGAGCTGTGGTGTGCAGGCCAGGGTGTCAGCATGTGGAACTGTGTCCTGTTGGGGTTACTGCCACCGCTCCATTCAACTCCTCCTGGAGTCTTTTCCAGTGTCAAGGGTATATGCACAAGTCCAGGCTGTCTTTTCTGAACTTTACTTGGCAATTCCTGGTGAAAATAAATCCTGTACAAGTGTTATGATGCCCTGGAAGTACAACCAGAGCCCTTCAAACTCTGACAAGGTTTTCCACTGGGCTTTGATCCCTCCAAAAACCAGACAGACGAAGCTCAAATGTTTTGGCTTTTACCCAGCATCAAAACAGTGGGTACAATACCTAAAGGCTGCATCGAACTTGCCTTGCTGTTGTCAAGAGGAAAGAAGGGAGCAGCGCATCCTGAAGTTTGGTTTGGAAAACAAGGCTTGGAGTTAGTATCACCCCAGTGAGGTTGGTGGCACCCCCGCTCCTGCCCTTGTCCTGAGCTGCTCACTAAGACAGATACTTGGGGCATGTCCAGCTCAGCGCTGTGCATTCCTAAGGCAGTGTGGAGGCTGTTGGTGTGGGCGGTGATGGCAGAGCATTGCAAAGGGATCTGTGGCGGCAGAACTGTCCACACTTTGGTGGTCACCTACATCTTTCCTGAACCGGGCTCTGGGCTCACTCTGTTCCTTCCCAGATCACCAGCCAAGTGTGACACTGGGGGAGTTGTCACAACCAGGGATTGTCAAAGCAATGGTAGGACAAGAGGAAATGGCCTCAAGTTGTGCCAGGGGAGGTTTAGATTGGATATTAAGAAAAATGTCTTCACAGAAAGAGTTGACAGGCATTGGAACAGGCTAACGAGGGAAGTGGTGGAGTCACCATCCCCGGAGGTATTTAAAAGATCTATAGATGAGGTTCTTAGGGACATGGTTTAGTGCCAGAGTCAGGTTATGATTGGACTCAACGATCTTGAGAGTCTCTTTCAAACCAAATGGTTCTATGATTCTATGATGATCATGACAATCAGTTCACACAGACACAGCTACACCAGTGAGACATCCAGCCTTCATCACACAGCAGTGTATTTCCCAAAGAAAATATGATCTGTTGGCCAACTTCTGGGGCCTTTTCTTCTTCTCCAGGTAGTGCAGAAATACTCTGAAACACAGCCTCATTGTGTGCTCTTCCTCACACCAAGTCCTGACGCATAGGCACAGGCCTTGTAATCTGGGCTGTCCCATGGGAAGGGATGTCAACCTGCCCTTGTAAAGCAGATGTACAGATTAACTGCTTCATGCCAGGTAGGGCACAGATGGGCTTTCACTTTCTGGGAGCATGGGCTCACAATTTGGGGCAGCAGCATCCTTCTCCCATGCTGATACCTTACCACAGAGCTTCCCATCCACCCTGGCATCCCAGCAGCTTTTCCCCATCCTTATTTCCACCCTTTGGCTACCTGGGCTCTCCATGTGCTGCAAATATGACCGTGGTCCCCCAAAAAAACACATTCCCATTTCTCCTGTTCTCCCTCTCCCCTGTGTCTCACCACCCTCCCCCCACCTGGGGATGAATGAGATGCTCTCTGTGGCTGCAATATATCATTCTTACTATTTGTTATGAGGTTTTAATGAGTGCGGAAGATTAGGATGTTTGCAACAGCGTAACAATAAAATACATATCTAGCTCATTCCTTGCCAAAAAGTACTTACAAATAATAAAAGTGAGGCTAGCTGAATGCATAAATCTCCTTTCACAAGCCCCCACCCACTGTGCAATAATTAGTACAAAGTGCAGTGCTAATAGATCATCTTACTTGTGTGGGAAACTTGACATTATGCTTTGTTTATATTATCCCTTTGGCAAGAATCTGCATGGCAGATCCTGGCAGCCAGCAAACAAGAGGCTCTCAAGGAAGGTTTCCAGACTGTCGTGCAGAAAAGCAAAGCCACAGGATTGTGTGCTGGTCAGGATGCCGAAACCAGCTGGGGAGCTGAAGCGTTAGATCCAGCTTTTATGGAGTTGAGCTACCAAGTTTCCAGCTGACTAGGAGCAACATCCTGCGACTGATTTGCAAAGGGCTGTTCCCACCCCAGCCACAACAAATCAGTGTGAACCTTGGCTTCAGGATGGTGCCCTTTGCTTAATTATATATTCAGGGCCCAATTTACCGCCTGGGCCTCCTAATGGGAACAGACGGGGTCGCCCAGACTTGAGACAGGCGCCGAATACGGCCCCTGCGGTCTCTGGCGCTGTAAGTAGAGGGTTTTCAGCCTGTGCCCAAATAGCTCCAGCTCCCAAGGCCCTGCTCCTCCACTCAGCCCCTGTGGAGACCTTGGCTGATGTGGGAATCACCTCTACTAGGACATCTGGCTCTGTCCCATGGTCCAGGATTGCTGCAGTACAACTTGCCCAGGGCATGAAGGATCTCAAAATGCTGCTAGTATGTGTGAGGGCTGTCTCCAGTAATCTGATGACCAAAACGAGCAGTAGGTCAACGTGAGGGGTAGAAAGCCCTCACTCACCATCCCTGCTGCTCTTCGTCCCATAGCCCCTCTCTCTCTGGTTGTGTTCAAGTCCCTTCCATCTCCTTGTTTCTCCCTCCCAGGGAGTGGTGGAGAAAACAGAGCCCAGATCTTGGATGTAGAGATGCATTCCTGCCCAGTGAATCACAAACCATTAGCACCACAGGTCCAGTTATATTCACAGGAGGACACATTGCGAGGGAGGTTAAAAAAAAGGTTTCTTGCCACTTGGGAAAACAAGGAGGGGAAGCTTTCCTTTCTTTCCTTCAGAAACTTTGTGAGTTCAACGAGGGATGCTACCAGACTGGACCTTGTCCTAAGGACACATCCCAAGAGTGACAGCTTGTGTTTGCAAAGACCTTACAGTCCACCACCCAGCACCTTCCTCTGCTAAAGGTCTCACCAAATTTGTCCCATTGCATTCCCCAAGAGGCTTTTTCCCCCACATGCTCTGGGTCTGGACAATAACAGAAAGCCAACAACGCCAAGCTACATGCTTCCATGTGGGCCTTTTCTCTGCTCTCTCATGAGGCACCTGTACAACATGTTCTACCAGGTGCATCTGTGCTGCCATGTGTGGAGCATCTACATCCGACTTGAGCTAGAGTTGGAGTATGCTGAGCACCGTGTCCTCAATACCTTCCCTCCCCTTTCTTCTGAAGGGCATTTGGGAGGACTATCGTGAGAGATGACCTGATCTGCTAGACAAGGCCCAGCAGCCTCCTCATCATCAGGTGTGGCTCAGAATCCACCTTCAAACAGGCTTTAGTTGTACGTGTCCAGATTCACTCCTTCTCTGGCAAAGTCTTGGCGTGTGCTTGATTCCCCACTTCACTGCTGGACCCCTCCTCTTTACACCCCACACACTCTTCTTGCCCAGGGCTGGCCTTCCAAATACACCGAGGTTGTCCTGCTCTGTGGCTGGGGAATGGACACAAGGTGTCTTATCCAGATGGAGAAGTGACTCATCCTTCTGGGAAACATGCAGTGGAGTTGCCCAGTGCAGTCTGTCCTCTGGACTTCTCCTCCAGCTCTGTGGTGAAATCATCAGGAAGGGGAGAACGTTTTTGCCTGTAGGCCAAGTGGACATGTTCATTTGCAAATTTACACCCTGCTTGTTTGTTTTAATTTTAGCGTGCACTTTCCCATGGGTTCACCTGGAGAAGGCTCCAAGGAGACCTTATTGTGGCCTTTCAGCACTTAAAAGGGATTGATAAGAAAGATGGGGACAGACTTTTCAGCAGGGCCTGTTGTGACAGGACAAGGGGTGATGGTTTTAAACTAAAGGAGGGGAGATTCAGGTTAGACATGAGGAAGAAATTTTTGACACTGAGGGTGGTGAAACCCTGGCCCAGGTTGCCCAGAGAGGTGGTGGATGCCCCATCCCTGGAGACATCCCAGGCCAGGCTGGATGGGGCCCTGAGCAACCTGATCTGGTGAAGATGTCCCTGCTCATGGCAGGGGTGGCACTGGATGAGCTTTGAAGGTCCCTTCCAACCCAAACTATTCTATGATTCCATGATTCACAGCAGCATATTCTGCTACTGGAAGAAACCTGCAACCAACTCTCTGTCTTTGCATGGCATTTTTAAAGTTTTAAAAGAAGAGTTGGCAACTGTGGTCCCACATGGGTGTGACAAAGAGCTTCAGGTGTTGGTCAGCTGGGAAGGATATTGCAAACACATGTTCTTCCACGCCACACCCAGCTTGCTAAAACCACTTCAGATATATTTGTTTTCTTTATGCCAGCAGGCTCAGGGAATTCCGGTAACGTGCGAGTAATGCTGAGCAAAGTGTGAAGAGCAGAGGCAGCATCGCTGTGCTGACGAAGCTGGTTCAAGCAGGAGGAACTGGGCAGAGCCCTGACATTTCGGTGACTGGCAAGGTTATTTGAGGGGAAAGCATTGGGAGCCCGGCGTCCGGCAGCCAGCAACCTCTCTCGCTGCCCGTGTTGACTCCACTGGCTCAGGACAATGGCAAATGGGCTGACACATTGACAGTTTCCCCACCGACTCTTCCCAGAGTTACTAAAATTAACCTTTTTATTCCCCCCCACTGGAGAAATATAAAGCTTTTACTTCCCTTAACCTCTCTTTCCCACTCAGTGGGCAAAGACTTTGTTAGATCTACAGTTAAAATAATATATTAAGGATTTTCAACAGTGCAAGTCAAACTTCACATTTCCTAATGATTCCAGATGCCTTTTTTGTCCTCAGACATTTCGAGTTAAACCTCTATGAAACTGACCTTTTGGCTTGTCAGTCCCTGTAAGGACCCCAGAGATGAAACACTTCTTTCAGTCTGTCACTACTGTCCGTAGACCACCCCCCCCCTTATCCGCCTCCTCTATTTTATCTGCAAAAACCCATAATTGAGCCCCTTGACAATAGCAGGACTGTGCATTTCTTTGTCAACAACAATGGGCCGTCCAAGTTCATTACTGGAGATTGTTTAAAAATTGATTCATGCGCCAGTAGTAGTAGCTTATTATACAGCATAAGTGACAGTGTGATCTGGATGGAGGCCGAGTCATTCTTGACCAGTCATGTCCAATTAGAAAGAACATTGCACACATTCCTGTTGGAGCCACATTAATGAATTAGTCCTACCACAAACTGAGAGAAGCTTGCAGGACCCTAATACCTTTTGTTCCTAAGGATAATTCAGTAGTTTATAAAGAGAACAGCGCGGAGCACATTAGCAAAAGAATAGTAATCGCAGGATTCAGACAGTCCTTACACTTGTCCTTCCTTTCAGGTTTCTGGTGAGCTCCATTCCCTTCCAGCTCTGTGATGCTCCATAGAGCACAGACCTCCGACAGTCACCTCCACATCTCCTAGGGTTGTGGCTGTAGTGACCAGAGCTCTGTGGACCTATGTGCACCTGAACTTGGGCCAACATCTGGTATCCAGGTTTTGCTTCTCAGGAGAACAGAACAGCCCAGGCACGCGATATGTCCTAGAATTATAGAATCATTTCAGTTGTAAGAGACCCTCAAAATCATCGAGTTCAACCATTACACTAACACTGACACTAAACTGTGTCCCTAAGAACCTCATCTACCCATTGTCATGTAAAAGTCTCATCCAAGTGCATTAGTGTGTTGTGGTGCTCCCTCCTCACTCTGCAAATAGGCACTGGTGTAACTTTGCTGCGTTGGCAGTTATGTCTGACCAACACCTTGTAAAAAAAGAAGAGAGGACCATTCAAGGCAGAATTTTCAAGCTTAGAAGTCTAAAATAGGTGTTTAAGCTCTTTAATCACAAAGCTGATTTTTAGGCCTGCCGAAATCAGTTTAACTTGCAGGGAGCATCTCCCTGGGACTGGGAGACTTCAGTGGATTTGGCATGTCAGACACCCGGTGCTGGGGATAGTCTGTGTGTGTAAAGTCTTAGCAGAGACCGTGTTAGGGGGAAATATCAAAAGGAATGTATGTATACACCTTGCCAGGTACTGATGGACTCCATAAGTGGAAGGTAGGAATGTCACGTGATATCTGAAGGATGGTGAGGAATTTCTTGTGTAGCTATAAGTGAATGCAATTAATAGATTGAATTATTTCAGTGTAAAACACTTGTACTTTGCCAAAGGAACTCCCAACAGAGAGAAGGTTCTCAATCTTCTGTATTACAAAGTTGACTCCCAAGAGAGTCAACTCCCTTCCCCAGGAAGGTTTAGTGCAACTTTTAGTGCACTTTTAGTGCAACATCAGTGGATGTGATCACAAGCAGTTATTACCACCACCATCTTCTAATACATAACAATTTTTGACTTCAAGAAGATTCTGCCTATTGCTTAGTAAATGTCCTTCTTTAGGGACCATAGAAACCCATTCTTAGTTGGCCCACATGTCCTTAAGTAGCATCAGTGGTAATATAAGTAGTAGCAGTATAGTAATGTCTTCTTCCTATGCACAAAATAATATTTGGACTTCTAAAATCCACCTGAGCAGATGAAAGATGAGGAATTTGCTGACAGCGATACCAAGCTATGATATTTTAATAAGAATTGTTATTTGTCATCAAGCTGTCCTTGTTGTGGTTGCAATGTTCATATACTGTCACTCAACAGCCCGTGAAATTTTAATGTTTTCAACTTCAAAAGACATGTGAATGTTTGTAGCTAGTAACCATTGCTCTGCATTCTCTTTGTTTATGGAAAGATTCAAAAATATGCAGTTCACTCTATATTCTACATTATACATGTCTGGGTCATGCAGTTTTGAGTTTATGTAAACAGAAATGTAATGAATGTAGATATGTAAATGATTGCTATATTTGCCAGTATCTCAAAAAACAGAAGAAATAGCATAGGATTTGTTTCTAATCTTAACACAGTCACAATTAAAAATGTATACAGTTAAAAGTTCAGTGATGAGTCATGTTACTGAAACGTGTTTATACATCTGTTCTGAACGGAGCCTCCATCAGCCTGAGTATGGCTAAATAAGCATTCACTTTCACATGAAAACAAACATTTTGTTGGAAAACAGAGATTCTACTCTGTATTCAGTACTACACTACTCCCACCAGTAAAAAAAAGAGTTTGGAAATAGGGTAGTATATAAGCACACAGATGTTCACAGTAGCAGACTAAGTACATACATGCTCAGGGCTTACTGAACCACAGGATTATATTCTTATTCACACTTTTGATATAAAAAGGACTTAATGGAGGACTTCATATCCTCTTCAGATGCAGGAACTTTGGGTATTATATTGTGATTTTATAAATTATGTCTTTGATATCCTGGTCTGGCAAACTCTGGTGCACAGGTAATGCTAATGCTATTATTTGGCTTATTGTCTGATTAAAATGTTCAACCCCAAACCATGAATTCCACCATTCTTCGTTTTAAAATTATAGGTAGAAAAAACCCCAGAGATATGAGAAGTCCAGTTCTATAACCAATGCTTCAGGTTTTGGAATCATCATTGGACTGGAAAAGACCTAAAAAAGTCTATCTCCGCATCCCAAGGCTGTTCCACAGGTTGGGTACACTTTCTGAAGGTGTCCAGTGATGCACGCATCCTTGTCTGCACAGCAAAACTACCACACTGCTTTCTGGCCTTACTGCTGGAAAGGTTCCCTAATGGCTAAGATTAATTAAGAGATCATTAGTGCTTGTGCTGATCTATGAACATGGAGATCAGACCATTCCCTTCTTCTTCACAGCAGACTTTTGCATATTGGACGGCCACCAGCCTCTTCCCACTCTATCTTCTCCTCCTTAGGCTAAGAAATCCCAGTTTGTCCAATCTGTCCATGTAGGTTATGACTGATAAAGAATTTTTTTTTGTTAAAAACTTCTAGCCTCTCTCCAATGACCCACATCATATTTGGATGGTTATACTGAGAAACTGAAACCCTACTCTAGCAAAGCCCCACTGGTGTTGAAGGGGCTGAAGGATTGCTTCAAGGGGTTAATGGTAACACATCCCAGGATGGTATTCGGTGCTTTCACAATGTTCTGACTTCCATTCAACTCTTCATAGAATCATAGAATCATTTTGGTGGGAAGAAACTCTCAAGATCATTGAATCCAACTGTTGACCTAACTGTGGCACTAAACCATGTCCCTAAGAACCTCATCTCCGCATCTTTTAAAACCCTCCAGGGATGGCGACTCCATCACTTCCCTGGGCAGCCTGTTCCAATGCCTGACAACCAGCCACATCCCCAGATCCTGTCACAAAGACTACTACCCAGCCATGCATCATGTATCTGTGCAACTGAAGTAGCAACGTTTTGTTTTCACAGTCCTGGATCTTTGGCTTGGCAAGATCATTCTGAATCTCTTTCCTCCAGCGTGCTGGTAGTCTCTCATATCTGATCCTCAATGGTGGGTCTCCACCACTATTGCTTGACACATCATCCTCTCTGTTGAAGGGAGAGCAGACACTTATGAAAACCTGGAGGTGAGTCTTTTCATATTCCAACTCTTACAGTTGAGATTCACTACTCTGTTCTTTGTAAAAGCTGCAAAAAGCAGCAAGGGGCCTGAAGTGGGATCCGTTGAAGAGAGAAATAAGTAGTTATTGAGTAGAAATTAGTAGTTATTGAACAGAACGTGGTGTCTGCAAGTCATTAGACAGTGAGCGCAATGACTCTTCATCCACAGTTAATTGTCACCTGCATATGGATTTTACTTTGCTCTCCCTATTGATTTCCACTGTACATTTTGTACTGAGTCATTACCAAAATTGTGAGGAGCAGGATGAGCAGAGTAACTCTTAACATATGTCAAGTTGTATGTGAAATAATATCTGTAGGGTTTACTAAAATTATAGGCAAAGTCATCTTACTGTCTTGGAGAAGTCTTGGGGAAGGGAAGCTGTTTCTCAAGAGGAGCTATCAACTGTCTCTTGTGTGTATTGAGCATACATGAGATCCTGTCTTGTACAGAAGATTAACCTCCTCTTCTATGTGTAGGGGCTTTCACACTCTGAACACCTGGTCATCACCACGAGTGGCCCCATTTCCCTGCCTTGTGCCCAGCACTGAAAAAATATTTCCATTTTTAGCAATCCAATGTATTTTAACAATGGAGAAATGAAACAGAAGTGTATTTCTCAGCTGGTCAGAAGCTCCATCTCACAGCAGAAGCACCTGTTGTAGGCAGTCACTTCCCAAAACTAAACTGCTGGCTCATGGTCTTTGTACCGTGTCTTAGGGAGCACATAGTTTTTATCATCACGTTGCAGAGGAGCCCATCTGCTGGGCTGTAAGGACTGGTGTGGAGGGAAGGAAGGGGTGCAGCAACCGCCACAGGGCCTGACCAGTGTCAGAGTCCTCCCCACAATGACTCTGCAACCAAGGACCATCCTCACAGAGACCTTCGTGGACAAGCATGGGAGACAATCAACAAGAATAAGAAAGTATCAGCCCCTTCTTCATTTTCTAGATGGGAAGCTGGCTCACAGGCATGTAGGTATCTTTTCCAAAGCCACGACTTAATTTTCTGCTTACTAGCCCATTGCTCTGATCACAAAATTGCTTTGGGTGTGAAACTTCCCATAATGGTGAAGCAGCAGATAAACGGAGTCAAAGTCACATTTGCCTGATAAAAAGAGAAGTTAGGAAAGCAGCTGTGGGACTTGGAGAGCTACTCTTGCAATGAAAGGTATTGAAACATCTGGTCACTTATAGAAACACGCACATTTTTCATCACGCGCTGCCTGTCCTTCCTATGACCATCCCTCTCTACACCAGCTTCAGTGACAGCCGTCAGTTTGCAAGATCACTCCCATACAAAGCCAAAGGAACACAGTGACAAGGCTGATGCTCAGTCACAATGCAGAAATCCATACTGATGGCAAGACAAATTTCTTGAGCTTCTAACTGTGAAACCAAATGACAGAAACTGTATTCTTCACCATGATGGATAAGACAATTCTGTAGTTCATCTCAGAAAAATGTTGCATGTTGCAGGCTGTTCAGGTGTGACATGATCACAACTAATTAAATTAATTTTATAGGACCAGGTATGAAAAAATGACCACAGGTAAGTGAATGACAGAGAGTGCTGGACCTGTAAGAAGGAGATGCCTTCAAAAGATACTAGTTCAGAATATAGGCTGTGTGCTGACATTTACTGGCCATGTTGTGGAGTCTCACCTCTATGTTTTTATGTTCTGTGCAGCAATCATTTGGAGAATGCTGAATATGAACAAGAAAATGTAGTAAGGGCATCTAGTCCATTTTGTGCACATACAAAGAGTACAGAGAGAAAAAAAGCAAATACCTTTGAATACATGACCCCACATCTTGCCGTCAAATCAAGAACTCACTTGAAGGCACGCTGCTCGGCCAACACACCACAAGGCCTTTGCAGGCAACATGCTGCATGCCAAGCTGGGATGGACAGATGAATGAAAGTATGCTTGGAAAAGAAGGGAAAGGAAATTGAAGTGATCTGGAAACTGTAGGGAATTTTGAACACCCTAATTTCTGCATGAGCTGATTTTCATATTTAGTCTACAGAAGGTTTACACTCCATGTATAGCCAAACACACATAGAGAAGGCATAAATCTCTGTGGGAAGAGACTTGAATGACTACAGGTATTTTTAAATACCTTGAGGTTCCAGCAACCGCAAAGATGGAGAAGTCACACATCGCCATAGATGCAGAGTCCATCTCAGCTATGGGTGCACCAGCTATCACGACTGCACACAACCCATATTGGAGGTAAGCATACACAGGAGAGACATGCTGACTGTCCTATCTGATAGCGAGCAGTCCTCCTGAATGATGAATGCATGATCTGCATATATATCGTATTAAGGAAATGTTTTAGGGAGTGGGAATTCCAGTGCTACTCCCTAGGAAGGGAGGGAGGCAATGCAGAGCTGGAGGCAGGAGTTTCTTCATTCAGAAAGGTGAATCCAGGAGAGATGTTCCCAGCCTTGGAGCAGAGTGTGAATCTCAGGCAAGATCAGGAGCAATGTTATCTAAGGTACCTTGCTGCCAAAGCCTCTTTTCCCTTTCTGCTCAGTGAGGTCTCTCCTTACCTTCTGCGTTGGGTACCGTGAGTACTCACATACTACAAACAGTGAGTTTCCTCTGAGCTGACTGAGGCTTTGCCAAACTGGGTTTTGTTCCCTTTTGGCTAGTTTTCTGTTAGCGTTACAGCAAAGGTGTCACATCTTTTCTTTAGCTGGGTGTGTTACATTTGATTGTATTCAGGAATATCTGATGGCACTGACATACAGGAAGATTCAAAGTCACACAACATGTTCTGGCACAGACAGCATTATGAATTTACACATAGCATTGTTTAGATCTCATATCGAATATCCTCTGGCATCAGATCTGAAATGAATTGTATATGGTAACCAAAGAAACACTCTACCTGCCTGAAAAACAACAAAAAAAGAAAGAGCTTTGCTGTATCACCAGCTCTAATCTGGACAAATGGCAAGCAGCCCAGCAAGCAGCAGACAGGCAGCCCCATGGCTGCAGATTTTGCCTTGTGCTGTTCCCACAGCCCCCCCTGTCCCTCCACACATTCTTTTCCTATCTCCTGCCTGTATCCCCTTCCTGCCATGAAGGGCTTTCCAGCCATCCTGGCACTGGAGCTCCTTTCCATCTTCTTGCAGCTAAACTATGGTCTTGTCCATCGCCTTCCCTGGTTTGGATGGTGACCTCTCTGGGCATGTGCATGAGGTTCAACAAGGCCAAGTTCAGTGTCCTCCACCTGGGTCAGGGAAAGCCCTGGTATCAACACAGGATGGGGGGTGAAGGGATGGAAATCAACCCTGCGGAGAAGGACTTATGGGTACTGGTGCGTGAAAGATGGGACATGAGTTGGCAATGTGAGCTTGCAGCCCAGAAGGCAAATCGTATCTTGGGCTGCATCCCCAGCAGTGTGGGCAGCAGGTGGAGGGAGGTGATTCTGTCCCCCTGCTCTGCTCTGATGAGACCCCACCTGGAGTCCTGTGTCCAGATCTGGGGTCCTCAGCACAAGACACACATGGACCTGTTGGAGAGGGGCCAGAGGAGCCACAGAAATGATCTGAGGCTGGAACAGCTCTGCTGGGAGGACAGGCTGAGAGACTTGGGGTGTTCAGCTGGAGAAGAGAAGCTCCAGGGAGACCTTATTGTGGCCTTTCAGTGCTTAAAAGGGGCCGAGTAGAAGGATGAGGACAGACATTTTAGCAGGGCCTGTTGTGATAGGACAAGGGGTGATGGTTTTAAAATAAAAGGGGAGATTCAGGCCAGACATGAGGAAGAAATTTTTGACACTGAGGGTGGTGAAACCCTGGCCCAGGTTGGCCAGAGAGGTGGTGGATGCCCCGTCCCTGGAGACATCCCAGGCCAGGCTGGACGGGGCTCTGAGCAACCTGAGCTGAGTGAAGATGTCCCTGCTCCTGGCAGGGTTGGTCTAGATGAGCTTTGAAGGTCCCTTTCAACCCAAACTATTCTATGATCCTTTGATCTACAAGTGTCATCTGTAAGGACTTCTATGCCATGGTACCTGGAGCCAGACAGCTCTGCCACATCAACTAACTGGGGAACTTTAAAAAACTTGATCCTGCCTCTTCACAGCAATGAAACCAGGACATGGGGCATGAGGGACTGGACTTGCGTTGAATCTCATGGCTCTTCCACCTCTGGTCTGATCTTGTCCAACCCCACACCAAACTGCATGGGAGCTGAGGGGAAGAATATCTTTCTGAGCTCTTCTTGCACTCTGACATGGGCCTCGTTCGCCATCTTGAGAAAGTCACTTAAATCCCAATAGAAGTTGATTTCAAGGGGAATTAAGTGCTTCCGTAGAATTGAGACACTGATATATTTTCAAAGATTATAGTACCTGATTCTTCCGTTCTCAGTGGATAGAAAGGAAGGAAAAAACAGTGAAGATCTTGAATACCCTTTCCGGGAGTCCGTATGAACACTCGAAGGTGCATTTCAGTGGTGTTGTCTGCGTGTGTGCACATGTGAGCAAGATTTACCTTCCCCACCTTCAGCAATCTGAAGGTCAAGGCTCTGCTGCCAAGCAGTTTCTTTGGTCTTCTCTGAGGGTGAAGGAGACAAGTGGGAGCCCGAGGAAGGTGTGAGGTCTCACCAGGGTGAATGGTATTCCTGTGTCTTCACCTTACTCACTGGTGCTATGGGGAGAGCACTAGCTTCAGCACAGACAATAAATTTGGTGCATCCAAACTCCTCTGTGTGTTCATAGTGGGTGAAATCATATCCGCCCCATTAGAACTTTTCCAGCTTTGGAAGGAGGCCAAGATTTTACTTCATTGAGCTGTTGTGCACTTGTATGTACATTTTACATAATGCTATTAGTCCCCAAAATTCCTTGAACTCACTCCAGAACTTCTCAATGGGGGTCTCTGGTGTGGCAGGTAATGTGTAAATGTAAAACACCACCATTGGCCTGTCTGTAATGATACAACGGAACATTAAAATTTTGTGTTAAAGTTTCTGAACATAATTTTAGACAGCATGTTAAAGAAGCTGGGTCATTGCTTTGATAGCTCTGACTGTGAATTGCTTGGGTCTGCTCAAGCATGCAACCCCTTCGTGAGCCACTCTGTTTGTGACAGTGCCACAAACTGCTGGTTTCACATCGCAGCTTCTCCAGTTAGACCTCTCACCGACCAGCGTGCCCCACGCGGCTGTTTTACTGACAGAGGAGACCCAGGTGCCTGCTGTTTGCTGAAACCTTGCAAGCTTGTGGTCCTCTGATTCTCCCAGGAGGATCACAGAATCACAGAATATTAGGGATCAAAAGGGACCTCAAAAGATCATCCAGTCCAATTCCCCTGCTGGGGCAGGAACACCTAGACAAGATCACACAGGAATGTGTCCACGCAGGTTTGAATGTCTCCAGAGTAGGAGACTCCACCACCTCCCTGGGCAGCCTGTTCCAGTGTTGTGTCACCCTCATTGTGAAGAAGTTTCTTCTCATATTTAAATAGAACCTCCTGTGTTCCAGTGTGTACCCGTTGCCCCTTGTCCTATCATTGGTTGTCACCGAGAAGAGCCTGGCTCCATCCTCGTGACACTCACCCTTTGTACATTTATAAACATTAATGAGGTCACCCCTCAGTTTCCTCTTCTCCAAGCTAAAGAGCCACAGCTCCCTCAGCCTTTCCTCATAAGGGAGATGCTCCACTCCCTTCATCATCTTCGTGGCTCTGTGTTGGACTCTATCCAGCAGTTCTCTGTCCTTCTGGAACTGAGGGGCCCCGAACTGGACACAATATTCCAAATTCAGTCTCACCAGGGCAGAGTAGAGGGTCCCAGCCATTCTTCTCAATGTGGGGGCCTGGTTCATGATCACCCACCTTGGATGGTTGCTGTTCTCTCCATTCCAGTAAACCGTGCAGCTTTAGCATAAGCTTAAGCCAGATGAGCATTTGAGTGTCTACCAGTGTTCAGCTCTGGCTGAGCCAAGAGCAATTCTCCTTCCACCATCACAGAGGGCTGTGAGGAGGACAAAAGGAGACATGCATGCACATCCAGAGCTTTCTGACAGCCACTTTCAGTGCAAATTAGCTCAGTCTCTACTCCCTCTCTAACTCCCAGCACCTTGGATGGTTCCCCTTGTCTTCAAACTGTTTGGAACTGCTCGTTGTGGAGAAGACCAGCAACTACGTGGCCCCGCTGAGACAGGAATTATATCCATGGATCAGGCTGTGCCAGAACCTCGACCAAGCCTGCCTGGGCATCGCTGCGGGCAGTGCTGTGTCTAAGAGAGCTGGATAAACCAGAAAGTTTGGAGAACCCCAAGAGCAGGTAAAAGAAAGCCCTGTTAAATCATTGCTTTTCAAAGAACATAACCTGGAGCTAGCTAACTGATCCTGTTAGATCTCTCCTAAGTCAGATAAGAAAAATAACCTGGCAGTAGTCATCAAAGGCAGAACGATGCATTAAAAGTCCATTGTGTGGAGAGCCTGGAATCAAAGGTAAAGGGTTTGCAGACAAGACTGGTGGGACTCATGAACACCAACTGCATGGAAATTTCCACTCCCTTCCTGATTGTAGGAAACAGGGTTTACCCCACTGCCTTTGACTGAGAGCTGCTCTTCCCATTGATAGAAAACGTTACATGGTGACTCATTTCCAGGGAGCTGGGCATGGAGAAATTAATGGAATGGCAGTTAAGAGAATAATCAATCCTTTATTATTGTTTCGACATAGTGGGAAGCAACTGGAGGCTGCATAAAGACAAGGGTCTTGGCTTACCCCGATACCCCATTCCTGAGCTCCTGCTCTTGGTCCTGTTGACAAACAGATGACTGGTCCAGGCAGAGGGGTCAACTGAGTCAGACTGGCTGCTCTTATGTCCTTCCTTTTCCTGATAATAAGAAAAATACCCAACAAGGAGATGTGCTTTAATACACTATCTGGCCCTCGCACTACCCTTTGAGGTGGATAAAAGAGGTAAGTGTCACTATGTCTATTTACAGCCTGGGAAAATGGGACAAAAATGTTCTCTTAGATGTCTTTTTCCCTTGAATAGCTTGAAGCAGTGTGGCTCAGCTGTAGGCATGTGTCTAAGTATTGCCTAAGCCATAACTGGCGAAGCAAGACTGGGGTCCTCTCATTGAATACCTACACAGGAGAGAGATAAAATAAATAGCAGGACAGAGCCACAGAAATGGGAGCTCCATAGGATCTGTCTTGTGTCTTGCCAAAATGCCCATAAGCCAGAGATCTAGTCTTATGTTGCCATATGTCACATGCTGTACATAAATCAGTGTGGGTTTGGCTGCTTGTTATTCTTCTTGTTATAATATCTTGTGCATCTTTCAATGTCTAATTAAGAGCCAAGACTGTGGAGGAGAGGGAAAGTCATTAAATGACCTGCTGACATTTCTTCTGAACAGTAACTACATCTGTCACTTGAGACACTGGAGAAACTCATGGAAAAAAGAGAAATACAAATAAGGTGGAGAAGATACACCTCCAGGTTAAAATCCAAATATAAGGAAGCAGTTACCTTTTGTCTCCATTCCCTGCCTGTTTAGGACTTAACTGAAAAAAAATTGCACAAAAAACCACCATTGGTGACGAGGACAGTGAGGATGCCCAGGAGGAAGTGGTTAGGAATAATTGTCCATCGTCTCCTTCTCTAGGTAGATGTCAGTGTTGTCTTGGCCACTGAGCAATCTGCAGATAACAATGGAACTCCATTCCTGCTTTGTAGTTACTCTGGGACATCAGAGCTGTCCACCCCCAGACTGAGGACAGGGTTTCTGGACATGACCTGTGTAGGGTTGCTGGTCATTCTGTGAGGGGTCGCTGATATTCCTCAAGGGTGTGGTATACACATGAGGATGAATAATGGAGGTTATATAATTCAAACCCCTTAAAAGATATGTTATTGATGGCCTCTATAAGATTTAGCCAGATTGCTCCTTTGCTTGAGCTTGAGTTGTGTCCACACCGGAGTTCCTATATCTTTGCTATTACAGAGGTTGAGTCCTCACTTCAGTTCCACACTGAAAGTGAAAAAGCTTGAGGAAAGGCAGCTCACGGTGCTGAAGTACCAGATGTTGAAGAGGGTAAATGTGATGGGCAGTGCCTGAGGAGCTTTACCGCTCCAACCAACCTGGTTGGCTGGTGTTTCAGTGGTTTTCCAAGGAAAAGGAAGAGGAATAGCCAAATCAGTTGTGGATAGATAGGCAGGACTCATCTTGCCTAATTGCAGATGACTGTGTCATAGATATCTACTTCTGAGCCGTCCATCACACCTTTATACCTTCATAGTCAACAAAGGAAAGTCAGGCATGGTTCATCAGCCTGATGCGGAGATTGAATTAAAGAGCAATGGAGTCAGGCTCTGAGAAATCCAGTTTCTCTCCCCTGATGAGAAGGGAAGCCCAGGAGCTGGTTTAGATGGAGAAACTGACTGGACGGACACTTGCCTTTGATCAGATCAGCTTCACCCATTGGGCCCCTAAGTGTGTTGCAACTCAGCAGGAATTCCAGTGGCAGAAATATTCTTAGGAAAAAAAATTAGTCTCCAGATATAGCAAGCAGTTATTTTTTCTAAGGAAAAAAACCCCATCAAAATCAAAATGAAATATTTCAGCTAGACTGAGATTTTGGAAAAATCTATTGAAAATACATCCAAACATCAACATTTTCAATTTATGAACATTTTGCATAGCGTTATTTCCAGGTAAATGATAGCATTTTGGCCTGTAACTCCAGTGTTATAAATAAATGATTGAAATAAGATAATTTCCTGCAAGTGGGAAATTCTGGTTTTCTGAAGAGGTGTATTCATGACTGAATAAAATGTTGTACAGAAAGCCATAGTCTGATTATTGTAATGACCTTCACAAATACTATCAAGAGTTCTACTGTACTTATACATAATTAAAATCAAATAGTGACTACTATCCATCATTTATAATATTGGTTTCATTCACAAGCTCGTAGCTTGTGTTAAACTAAGGTGTTCACACTCTCCGTTTTCAATATTTGAACCTATTTAAAACTTCTGAGGAAAGTGATTTAAATTATTGACAGGAAAAAAGAATTATTTTGGAAAGAAAATGATTATTCTGATCACTGCTGTTCATACTAATCAAGAATAGTTTATGAGTTGAGTTTATGTTTACCCAACTTGCTTTTCCTTGGCCTGTGGTAATTATGAGGATTTGGAGGTATTTGGAGGTTTTGTTTGATTGTTTGTTTCCAAACAAGGTTAAAATATCTTTTAGAACATTTGATAACGGAAAATTACCTACACACTGCCTTACCTGGAGTCACTGACACCTCTTTGTAATGTGCCCTACTTTATTGCTCATTTCCAATTAACATGTCCCAGAGAATAGACTACAACCCAAACAAAGATTACAACCCAGTCAAAGCATTTAGCCAATGCTTTTATAGCATTTTATCTTCAAAGACCCTAAAGCCCAGCTTGAAGATATTAAAATATCAGCGGTTTAGAGGTTTATTGTGATGTATAATTACTTTCGCTCCATACTCAGGGCAGGACTATACCAGCATTATTTTAAATGAGCACATGGGGGAAAATCATTCTGGAACTGTCTTAATACTCACAAGAGGAGCAGGTTTTTGCCATCCTGATATACAATTATCAGGGAAAACTTC
Source organism: Columba livia (assembly GCF_036013475.1). Classification (NCBI taxonomy): domain Eukaryota; kingdom Metazoa; phylum Chordata; class Aves; order Columbiformes; family Columbidae; genus Columba; species Columba livia. The sequence continues at coordinate 6,212,084 of NC_088605.1, read as the reverse complement.
AGCCTTTAAAAGAGTCAGGTAGAGATTTTCCTTAATCTGGTTTTATATTCTGGGATGCTTAGCAGGGCATTTCTAGATCTCCCCTCTGGAGCATTAATTACAACAAACACAATTAGTCTATAGCATCCTTATTAAGGCAGAATTTTTACATTTATCAGTAAAAGCTTTGCTGAATTAAAGGATTGTTCCCAGGTCTTTCCATAAAACTATACTGACTTGGCACAGGAGCCAGAAAGGATTTAGAGGATAGAGCTAGCGAAATTTGTTGAACCACAGGAAGTGCGAACAGAAACTTGAAGTTTCAGCATCATCTTTGTGTTGTGGTGGATCTCACCTCCGCCATGCAATGATTGACTTCAGTTGACTTCAAGGGAGTTCATCATAGAGCTCATCTGCTCACGGACAGCTCACCCATATTAGCTAACAGTGTGAACTGAAAATTCCCACACAGGTGGGATTGTGACCTTCTAGGAGTTCCAAAGAGAATGATTTCTGGACAGATATTGGGGTTCTGTGTGCAGAAGCTGAGCATTCAGCTTTCCCTTGCAACTTTTCCTGGCTTCCTGCAGGAAAATGTTAGATGAATGCTCCTTCTTTGCTTTTTGGGCTTGCACTGTGACCTGGCTGGGGTTCAGCACAGGCTGGCAAGGGAGGTCACACTTGCTGCAATTCCATTTCCCTTAGTGTTGCCACCCAAATCAGAGAAGGAAGAGCAGCTACTAAAACTGCAGAGAGGTACGATAGCATGTTGCTCTGTCTGTATCCTCTCGTAGAGCAGCAGATGCAAGATACAAGCTCTCAGCCTCATGTGTCTGATGAGGATTCCTGAGAACATGGGACCACAGGACATCTCTGGTCCAACATTCTGCTCCAACCACGCTCAATAACTACCCTGCAGTTAGGATCTAGTTCAGCTTTCCCCAAGGGCACGTCTTCTTCCTTCCAAGAAGCTATAGTTTTTATTAAAGGGATGGCCTGGTTCCAGCAGTATGCTCTGTGTGTTAGCACCCTGAGGGTGCCAGGATCACCACGAACAGAATTTATTCCTGGACTGAGGTCTGAGCTTGCACTGCTTTCCTGCTCTTTCAGCACAGGTAACTCCTCTCTGCATCATCCCTTGGAGATCAGCAAAGAGCAGGAGAAAATGCAGCAGTCTGGTATTTTCACACAGCTCAGGAAAGCCCATGCATGACAAAAAGTTAGCTGGAAAAGACTGGTTTTGCTCCTGGGGTGATGTTCTTGGGATCCAGTTGAGGGAAAGAGAAAAGCAACTTTGTGCATGTGTAAATCTTACAGTGGAGGACCCCGTTGCCCAAAAGGGTTAATACAACCTCTCTTTTCCCCCAATAGCTTCATGCCCCTAACAGCTTTCATTGTGAAATGGGTGCAGGTGTGGGCTATGCTTTGTTGATCACAATCCCTTTTGCAGAGGAAGCTTTGAATATGTTTGACATAATCAGCTCACAGCCTTTGCCCGCACTCTTTCATAAACAGGCCATTTTCACATCCTTTTCATGGGATCCGACAAGCGGAAAAATAATTAATGTTACCTCAGCCTAACAGTGACCCAGCTTTGATTCAAAAAGACGGCATGTTGCATAAACTAACCATTTAATTGAGTGATAGAAAAAGCCCACATGTATCAATTCTGCCTCTGCGTATTATGATTACCGGGGCTTTGCAAGGATTGTGCTCCCTTGGTCATAAAGCAGAGCTTAAATTCAAGCCCATGAGGTGCTTTCAGAAGGACTGAGTGAACATGAGCTGGGGATTATCCGTGTTTACAGGGGCAGGACATGGGATCAGGGGAATATGTGGGTACCCAGACATCATGGCGCATGTTCAGGTTATGTCCAGGTTATGTCACATGTCTCTGTATGAACTGACAGTGGCCAGAAATTATCCAACCACAGGACATTCTGAATGTTGATGGGACTACACTGCCACCTTGTCATGACCTTGGGGCCAAAGTAAAATAGTAGGACTATTTGCTACAGTAGGACTATTTCCCACAGTTAGGACTGCTCCTAAATGAATAGGACAGAGTCACCCTTGAGGTAACCCTCCAAAAAGAAATGTTCAAGATGAATCTCACTTGAATTCAGATAGGGTCTTGAGGTCACGGTGCCTCCTCTGCTGAACCGTCTCCTCTTGTTGTTGCAGAAAAGCAGCCATTTTATTAGGAAATGAACCAAACCAGGAGAATCTACAACTAACCAGCAGGACAGACCATGAGTCCAGTGTGGAGCTGTCATGCACTGGTGGAGCAGTGTCCCCCTGGAGTGGCTCAACACAAGCTCATCACTGGCTCACTCAGACACAGTGCTAGTGGAGTCACTCTTATTGTCCAGAGCAAGAGGGCTCTGCAGACCACCAGGCAACCCTTCCTCACCACAGCACGTTATAGGAGCAAGCGAAACATCTTGAAATGGCTCTAGTTCCTCTTCTCAAGCCAACCGTAGGCATAGAGCATATGTTCTTGTGCTGTTAAATGGAAGGTCTTTCATAAAAGCAGCCATGCAAGTAGGCAAAACCAAATACGTTGGTATCTCACCAACTCTTACAATGCAGGGACAGAAAAGAGTAATCAGAAATTCAAAGGGAAGACCCTTGAACCCAAGGGAAGGAAAAGTCCTCCACACAGGTGCAGTTGGGCTATCAGAGCCCACTCTATTAGATGTCACTCTTGTCCAAAGCTTAGAGGATTTTAAAAGGGTATTGGCTATTTCTGTGCTCACAAGAACAGTCCAAATTAAAATAGATTAGGAGCAGGGTGAAGGACTGAAATCCTCCTTCTCAAAAAGGAGCAGATAATAAACATGAGCTGGACCTTGGTTTGATTCCAGGGAGGCAATGACTATGTTCCTAACCCATCCTACCTGTGGGGATCTCAGGGTGCTCGGAGTCCTTCCTCTGGCTATTTGGCATCTGTACAACTTTGCTGGGTTGGCAGCCACCTACACCAGGCCCAGGTCCAAATTTCTGGGACTTGCAAGCGCAGCATCACTGGCCAAGCTGGAGTGAGCTCCTCCTGGCACCACCAGTGCTTTGAAGGTGTGCTGAGAAGTTTGCCTTTCCTAGATCCACTTCAAGGACAATATTCACCCTGCAGCATGCAGTCAGCATTAAGCCTTGGGGTTGTCTGGAGAGCCTCCAGGAAAGGTCCAGGTCAGTGGCAAGGCACCCGACTTTTACTGCAGCTAGACAAAGATGAGGCTGTGTGCACTAAAGTGGGATGACATCCAGGTTCCATACCATATTTCAGAAGGAAGGTGCCTTCCCTTTTCATGTCCAGCATTGGGGAGGCAGAGGGAATGTCATCCTGTTTGAGCCAGCAAGAGGAAAAAAATCTCAGAGTAACACCACCTTCACAACCAGCTGTTGAACACATCACCTTACATGGCCCCCCAGCAGTAATTTCAATTCAAGACCTTCTTGCTTACACAAAAATTTCCCCCTGTAATACAGGAGGGGAAAAGACTGTACTTTCCCATAGTCTGAAAAGCCCCGTTGCAGCAGGCCAGAAAAGTACTTTGTGAGACAAACAGATCGATACTCGTGAAGTACATTACCGGGCTTTAGAAGACATGCTGACTTGCGGGTGTAAGGACTCCTGTGCTCTGTGTGGGTGCAGCAGCGGTGGGGGAAAGGAAAGCTCTGTGTCTTTACAGCTATGGACCCTCAGAAAGCTGCTGGAGAGACATCTCAGGCTGTTTGTCTTTGAGGTGATGTCAAGTACCTTCATGATGAGGTCAGCCAGGAGCAGGTACAGAAACCACTGCTCCTCAGTGATCTTTAGGGTTCTCCCAATGAGCCATTTTGTGTCTCCAGCAAATTTAGTCTTTAAAATTATCATAAATACTGGAGATGGAGCAGCTGGGGATCAACCACTGTCTTTCAGCTGATGGCATTTAGTTTCATACCCACTAACACAACCCTCTGTATTTCTTCCCTGTCCTTTGACTCTTCTTACCTTCAATTATTGGTCATATTTCTGGCTCATCTGCCATGCTATTCACACTCAATCACTCTTTCTGTTTCTCACTCATTCTTTTAGATTTTTTGTTGGTCTTCTCTGATTTTTTTCGCAACTGTCTGTGTCTTTCCCATGTCCAAATATCCAAGTGCAACCTGCTGGGGAAGGAGCTGAAAACGCAGCACTGACCTCTGAGTATTCACTAATGATGATGGTGGTACCACAGGAGCCAAAATATGGTTCCTCCACTGGCCAGTGTGCAACCCTTGAAGCACCATGGAGGCCTCCACCATGTGTCTTCTCAAGGAAAAGCTTGGTGGCACTTCAGGAACCATATCTAGGACTGGTTTCTCCAGCTCAGCTGGGGCTGGGTGACCTCTCCATGTCTTGGGGACAGACATGACCTTCCCTGCTATGCATGCTGCCTTTAAAGTGATCCTGCTCAGGCTGGGGCTTTTACTTCTCTGCTCTTTGACTTAGAATCATCCTCAGCATGGTCATGTCATATAGCAAGTTTCCCAAACTTTGCTCCTTAACGCTCCCAGCCTTCTCTTTTCCCAACTGCTCCCTTCCCTCATCACAGGGACATTGCCCAGGAGTCCTGTGGGTGACCCCACCGCAAGACAGTTGTGCTTTCCCTGGAGATACCTGCAATGGGACAGTTTGCCTGGGTGGGCTGGGGTGTCTCTGTGAGCTCCCAGAGCTAAGGGCACTAAAATGACCAGGTTTTGCCCAGGGCACCGAGGTGGGTTGCAGAAAACAGGGTCTGAAGTGCTGCTTCCATGTAGTGGTGTTCAAAACAATTTGGGAGGAAACTCTTCGGTGTTTGTAACACAAAAGCTCTATAGTGACACAAAGGAAGGGCTTGTTTCAATCCCAGTAAGTGCACCAGAGAGAATCCTGCAGCTTCCCTGTCAGGTCAGGGAGCACATCCTCCTCGCACCTGATTCATCCTTATCACACGCAAACACACACACACTTTTTTCAAGTACTTCTCTATTTTATATAATCAGTCACTGTGTAATTCCCATTCATTTGTACCTGGGGAGTCAGAAGGCTACCAGCTGGGATGCTCTTAAGTGCCTAATTCTGCCCTCAGAGAAAAAAAGCAGGGACAACACAGGCAGGTCTGAGATATTCCTCGGAGGGAGGTGCAGGCAAAATCCTGGCCCTGGTGAAGTTTTATCCTCAGCTGGAACCAGAACATGCTTTGAGGCATGAACTGCACGAGCTGTCTAAAAGCGGTGCCATCACGTTCACCTTCATTTTGGAGGAGGCTACAGATTTTATAGCCTGTGGGGATGGCAGCTTGCTCGAGGACCGATTCTGCCAGCCCTGCTTACGACGGGTATTTCCTTACTCTGCCTGTTCATTCCCGCAGAGCACTGATAGAGTAGGATGCTCTTCAAGATGAAGGTGTGCGTGGGGGGATCGGCCCTTGGTAGAAGAGTTTTAATGTGAAATAAGATCAAACATCACTGCCACACCTCTACCTCCAGCAGTTTCGGCCTACACAAGACAGGGGAAACGTGCAGAGGAGCAGAGTGCTGGTACTGGTGCAACTTGTGGCAGGGCTTAGAGAGGAAAAAGAGAGGAGGGAATGGCATGGGAAAGGAAAGGGCAGAAGAAGAAAGAAGAAAGAGAAAGAAAAACGGGAAAGGAAAGGAAAGGAAAGGAAAGGAAAGGAAAGGAAAGGAAAGGAAAGGAAAGGAAAGGAAAGGAAAGGAAAGGAAAGGAAAGGAAAGGAAAGGAAAGGAAAGGAAAGGAAAGGAAAGGAAAGGAAAGGAAAGGAAAGGAAAGGAAAGGAAAGGAAAGGAAAGGAAAGGAAAGGAAAGGAAAGGAGAAAAGAAAGGAAAAGAAAGGAAAAGAAAGAAAAGAAAAGAAAAGAAAAGAAAAGAAAAGAAAAGAAAAGAAAAGAAAAGAAAAGAAAAGAAAAGAAAAGAAAAGAAAAGAAAAGAAAAGAAAAGGAAAAAAGAAAAAAGAAAAGGAAAAGGAAAAAGAAAAAGAAAAAGAAAAAGAAAAAGAAAAAGAAAAAGGAAAAGGAAAAGGAAAAGGAAAAGAAAAAGAAAAAGAAAAAGAAAAAGAAAAAGAAAAAGAAAAAGAAAAAGAAAAAAGAATGTCTGGAGTTGAAAAGTAAATTTGGCTCTCTACTAAAACTCATGGATGTAATTGGATTTACTGCCTGAGTGCAAGAAAACTTGAAAAGATTATGGAAAGAGAAAAGAATTTGACATTAGCATATACAGTACATTTCAATACAGGTGGCATGACAATTAGAAATGTAGTTAAGCTTTGGAAAATCTTTATAAACCTGTAAGGAATTTAAGTGATTTAGTGTGCCCAGCTCTGATTTTTCTAGACCAGCCAGGTGTTGGAAACACAATATGAAAGGATGTTTTTTGGGGATCCATTGAAAACCTTGAGGAGAGGGGAGGAAACCACAGAGATCTCTGCCCTCACTGCCCCCTGGAAAGGATGAAGGGAGATTTTCCTTTACCTCCTGGGACTGGTGGTGATGGACTCCAAACAGTGATGCTGGTGGAAAGCCTGCATCTGTCAGAAGATCAACCCGCCTGCATCCTTCCAGTGGAACACAACTGGAGCCACTCACTGGTTAGGAGGGCCCATGCGGGCTGTTTCTCCTCACTGCTTGAGCAGCATTTAACAATCAGAGCTATTGAATTATATTTCTCGGTGTCAGTCAGTCAGCCTGGGCCCAGCGTGGCTCCCTGGGCTGCTTTCAGAGCAAATGAAGTTGTCCGTACTTTGAATAATGGGATGCATCCAGGGGGATTTACATCAGAAGAGGGACTTGGCCTCATTCCTTCAACAATTAGAGAAACACAGTGGTGTAGAGAAGAAAAAGACCTCTTCTATGGGCAGTGAAATAAATGAATGGTTCCTGATGGGTTTGCCTTGTCTCACTTAACCCCTCTCTCCCTCCACACTGATTTACATCTCTGGCCTCCCTGCCCTTGGTGGCTTTCATGATATTTGCAGTATTGTGGGGAGGGAATTTATCTGACTAAAGTAAATCTGCCCCTCTCTATTTGCAGAAGGGATCTAGGGGCTGATTCATCCATTCCTGAAGGAGATCTCTCTCAAAAAAAAAAACAAAAAAAACCAGGTGCATCACCCCAATTTCTCTACTTCAGCTCAAAGGGAGACAAGGGTGATTAGCTCAGATGTATACATCTGTGCTGAAAACACCTGAAGTTGGTGAAATTAATCCCACTCTTAGAAAGACTTGAGGAGTTTTGGTGAGGATCTGACAGCCAGACATGTAGGTGGGCAGAGAGGGCAGGATGCAGCTTGCAGATGAGACACTGAATCGTACGTGTCTGCAGGTGGGTGTCTATAAGTGAGCGAGGTGTCCAAGTCATGTAAGAAGCAGGAGAAGTATGTTCTGTACAGTCAGAGGAGTCCAGGGAGTGAGTCATGAAGTGAAATGTCTGATGTGAGGTGAGCTGGGGCAATTCCCCTGTTGCAAAATTACATGTTTTCCCAAACTTATCCAACCAAGACCTCCTAATAGCTGAGGATCTGAGCATCACTTTCTCCTGGTGGGAACCAGTGGCCGGGGGAAAGCGGCATTCCTGCATCCGAAGCATTTCATCAAACCAGAGGTGAGGAGCTCATCCATCCACCAAAAACTGGGGAAAAAACTCCCCCCTCACCCCCAGGAACAGGGAGAGCAGATGTTCTCAGAGAATTGCAGCAGCTACGTGGAAGGGTACAAGTGCAAGCAGCACATGTTCCTTGGGAGCAAGGATACTGCTCGGAGAGAGTTCAAACTGGGTGGAATCAGATCAGTATCATTCCTGGATGCAAACCTGATTGCACTGGGCGTAGAGAAGGGACCTGAACTGATGCAGTCAGATTATCAGATCTCCAGTGCTCACAACCCTTTTTAACCCTTTTTTCTAGGATTGTGGCGTGCAAACTAAATACCACTACAATAAAACCTGAGCAGGTTTGTAATGCATGAAAATGGATCACAAATGTCTCGTCACTGCAGCTCCCGGCTGCTGGTATTATTTCTGGCAGGTTTAGCACATTTCTAGTTGTCCCATGGTTAAGAACAGGTCTCACACACTACGAAAATCTCTTGGGAGAGAACCGGTCCCTGGGTGTGCAGGTGACTTGTAGGGTTTGGAGGGAGGAAGGTTAAATGCAACTGGATTCCCCAGGCAGGAACAATGTTCCCCCTGCAGCAACCGTGCTCCTGTGTAAACCGATTATAGGTAAGACTTAAGCAAGTGATGTTGTGATCCATGGTGCTTTTCTGTCACAGCACCAAGGAAGGATGATTTTGGAGCCGTGCCCAGGTGTTTCATGCTGACTCAGCAGGGAAAAGACAGTTTTGTGATGGGAATTATGGATTTGACACCTAACTCCATTATAGCCCTATGTGACCTTTAACAAATCACCTTCCCGTGATGTTCCTCAACCCCTTGCAGTAAAATGGGGCCAGTAACATTTCCTCAGTCACACTTGTCTCTTTGGATTGTCACCTTTCCAGGGTAGGGAATGAGGTTTCATACTGTGACAAGCAGCTGGTGCCTGGAAAGAAATATAATTCAGAGCTATGATTAATGACCTTAACATTCATGACATGCTGATTGCTGTAGTCGCCGCTCACATATTCACTGCCAAGGACAGTGAAAATAAATACAATCCCTTGTTCAATTATAATAAACACATTCCCTGGTTCTTTGAAGGGTCTCCTTGGTTTCTTGTCAGGTCTGCTTCTCTGCTGTGCTGCCAAGGATAAGCTGCAAGTGTTGGAGAGGAAAAAGACAGTAATTTTTTCTCCACCAACGTATGACAGGTCGTCTTATCTTCTGATAACATATATCCATGTTTAGGCACATGCTGCCTTGGCTACTGAACTGAGCTGCTCTCCATTAGCTCTCATGGTTTTACATGCAAGCAGGGACAAAGTGGTTCCTACCTTTCCCATGAGCTGAGAGCTCTGTCTGAAGAGACTGTGGTTTATCTTCACTTGCTAAGTGGTGGGAAAGCCACAAACTCACATTGGCTTCTCTAGGATCTGAATCCATTTCTCCAAACTTCAAATGAGCTCTGGTCTAATGAAAGGTCCTAACGAAGCTTCACCGGAGTGAGGCCAGGGTGTCTCATAAGTGTTGCTATCCTTTTGTCCAGCAAAGCTTGTCCAACCTTCTGCCGCTAAGACATCCAATGGTTTTGATGCTACTGATGAACTAATGACTTAGGCACAGGATTTCAAAACTGCTCTCCCAAAACTGCAGGGGACAGCTTAGGGTGCAGTGGAGCTGCAAATCTCAGTGCACCACAAATTTCACCTCCTGCCATCTCCAGCCTGGCTGCCCTTCACAAACAGCTGCTTCTATGAGAAATGCAGAGCAGCCTGGACATCTGCAAAACAATATTTCCCTGAAAAAAACAAAAGTTTTACACTCCATGAGCAGTTATTGCAGCAGGAGTGAAGACACATGACATATTGATCACATTGCACTGCTGGAAGGTACTAACACTGATGAGGGAAGTGCAGGAGCAAGAATACAATAAGTGGAGTAAAAAAGCTCATCAGATCTTCCTGTTCCACCCCAAAGAAATTCCCTGACTGTCCTCAGAACTGAAAGAACCAAAGTAAGGCTGAGATGTTGTTGTGTGGGAGAAGAAAATGCTGTGCAGGGGTTTTCTTCTCTTGTACCTCTCCCACGACCAAGGAGGATCACCTATGGATTAGGACTGTGCCTTGCTCTGAAAACTCCTTGGAGCCCTCCATCCCTGATGTCCATGTTACTATATGTAACCAGATATAAGACCGCACATGAAAGATACCCCATATTTGCAGACATCCATGCATTCCTGCCTTGGAGAGGTATAAAGGCTTGGCCTAAATTAGCTCTCCAGGCTTCCTCTGCACTGGATGGAGAGAAATAGGCACCTGCAGAGAGCAGCTTTTCTGACCTAACTTAGCCAGATATTTTTTTAGGGTGAGAACTGCTGCAGCAAACTGAGTGTCTTCAGTGCTTGTGGAAATCAATAAGATTGGCCAGAGCTCTGCATCAGCCTGTGCTAAGATGGAAAATTGGAATGATGCTTTCAGCTACATTACTATAAATATAAGAACATAAAATGGCTCTGTTGGATCACACTGTTGAACTTGCTCTACTGCCTCACAGTACCAAAAGGTGGTTGCCCAGGGAAGGCTGTCCTGTACAGTGGCACTTCCCCAAAACAGATTCAATGCTTCGACATTTTGCAGTCTGTCCAGGAACTTCCTGCCTAAAGAAGGGGGTCCTTGCATTTTCTAACACCTGATAGGTTTCCTTTCTATGAATCCATCCTGCCTCCCCACAAGCTTCCAACCTCCTGAAGCAAGGAGATCCCCAGTGCTTCTCCACCACCAGTAAGACACCTCCACCTCCTCTGGTCTGCTTTGAACTTGCTGCCTGGCAGCTTCAATAGATGTCCATTGACTAAAAGACAGCTTACATGGGTCTAAATATAATTTCCACAGACACACAATATCATTTGGTGTCATTTAAGTTTCATTGACTTTGCTGAAAGAAGTCCAAGCTTGGTTCTGCTATGTGTTAGTTTTGACTCCATCCATCATCATAAGAAGGACATTGAAGTACTAGAGAGAGTGCAGGGGAGGCAAAGAAGCTGGTCAGGGGCCTGGAGACCACAAGTGTGATGAGGAGTAGTTGAGAGAACTGGGGCTGTTTAGCCTGGAGAAAAAGAAGCTGAGGGGAGACCTTATGGCTGTCTACAATTACCTGAAAGGAGGGTGTAGCATGGAAGGTGTTGGTCTCTTCTTCCAAGTAGCAAGTGATAGGACAAGAGGAAATGGCCTCAAATCGTGCCGGGGGAGGTTTAGATTGGAGATTAGGAAAAAATTCTTCATGGAAAGGGTTGTCAGGCATTGGAACAGGCTGCCCAGCGCAGTGGTGGAGTCACCATCCCTGGAGGGGTTTAAAAGGCTTTTAGATGAGGTTCTTAGGGACATCGTTTAGTGCTAGAGTTAAGTTATGGTTGGACTCAGTGATCCTGAGGGTCTCTTCCAACTGAAATGATTTGATGATTCTGTGATTTTCTTGGAGCTGAGGCACTAACCCTGAGTGTTTCGGGGTCACTTATTGTCATAGTGCTGAAGTGGTAGAGTGAGGTGTGTGTTCTGCCACCTCCCCAAACTGGGTTGGGAGGGAAACGGCACAGCTCAGCTCCACTATTGACTTTAATTAAATACAAAATCAGCACCACTTGAAGGGTGCAAGGGCAAATTAACCATTGGTCCTGACCTGATCTCTCACTGTTTATTGCAATCATGGACTGGCCACACGGCGAGAGCTTTGCTTTGTCAATAAATCCTGGACACAATAGGCTGCAGGAAATGGAAAATGATCCGAGGAGCCCAGGTGGACAGGGGCAACGTTTTCTGCTCTCCTATGGCAGCCAATTGCCTGGATTGGGCCTATGATGTTTAATTCACAAATGTGCAATCTTTAGCTCCTTTTACGTGTCCCCAGGCAGTCTCGTAGACACCACCTGAAGTATATTAGAGCCTGGCTGATTATGGGTCTGCTCCAAAGCCCTCTGAAGTCAGTGGGAGTCTTTCCCCTGACTTCACTGTGTTTGGTGCAGGCCCTGGATGAATATCCCTCAGGTTAGACAGTTTAATCATCCATTCAGCAGTACACAAAGCAGATCACATACACTTTAAGCCTGCATTGTATGGTGTTATGAAACGAGAAGATTATTTGATATGATTCAGAGATAGCTCAGGTATAAGGTAAAAAAAAAAAAAAGCACCTTTGATGTTTTACATTACACTTCAGTTATTCCTTGAGGGGCAAATTCTCGTCACCTTACCCAGGTGAATATTGCGCTCAGTAATTTGGTCAAAAACATTCCATCAACTTTCTTTTTAACAGAAAAAGTGTGGGGGGGAGTTCAGCCTGATGGAGATTTCTGCCAAAAAGAAGGAAAAAGAAAAGGTAAATCCATGTTTTTCTTCTTTCAACAATCAGTAGGAAAATAATCAGGAGGGATTCTCTAACAGGACAATAAAACTAGTCTTTTTTGTTGTTGTTGTTGAAAGCCTAAGGAGAAACAACAACTTCCCAACAATCGCAGTCTTCATCTGGCACAGCTATTTCTAGCTGAGGCATCAGCCATCCATGTACCAGCAGCCAGGCCTGATTCTCATCTTGCCTCTCTTGGGTCAAGTTACAAGATGAGGTTTTGTACCTCTTGTTTTATATGCTACCAGAGTGAGATTGACAGGACCACCACCCATGAATGAGCAGGACAGGATTCAGGTAGATCATATTCAAAGTCAGGTGAAATCTGCAGGGCTTGTGGCCCTACCTCAAGAAGTCTGATGAAGATTTTATATTGCTAGAAATACTATGAAAAATGGGATGTCTATAGAGTAGTTTCCTTGAACACTACTACATCTTTTGAACTATTCCTAAAGATTTTGGGGAAGAGTCACTGTCAAACTGTGTAAAAAAAGACAACAAAACCTTCTGTACAGGCACAACGTACTGTGGCCAATTTTCATGGGCTTGATGAGCGACAGCACAAATCAAAAGCCTCCTTCAGAGGAGATGCAAACCACAGTCCATGGCCAGTGGCAGTAACTGAAGCCCTGTTTCCAAAAGGAATTGGCGGGCGATGAAACCCTGTGTGGATGGCTGTGTTCTGCCTCTTGAATCCCCTCCCACCACCCCACAATATACTTGGTGTTGCTGGGGGTGGGGGGTTTAAATTCATTGGCATAGGAGTTTCCTTTGTTGATGGGAGTTGGGTCTCCTTTAGGGGACTGGGCTGATCCAGCTGTACTGGCAAAGCCTTTGTAATGTGGAGTAGCTCAAGTGCAGACCTGCAGTAGGTGCCTGCCTGAACCTTTGCTGGCATGTCGATAAGGCCAGTGCTGAGCAAAGTTAAACGACCCCACGCTGGAGAAGTGCCACACGTAGGAGCCAGCAAACATCTGTGTTACTGATCCAACGCACCTCTTGAAATGCCTTTGGAGTGTACTTCTTTTCAAGCAGGGATTGCCTTTTCTAGTAATCATGTGTGCAACCCTCAGCAGGAAGAACCACAGTCCCTGGCTGGGAGTGTCAGAGGGTACAGGCCAGAGGTACCAGCCGGTTGTGGTTGAAGACATCAGCATGACCACGTTTTCATGTGAAGTACGGCTGTGCTGCATCAGTCTTGCCCAGCTGAGGTGGCATTTTTCTGGATGCCTAGAAAGAGTGGAAAAAACAAGCAAAGATGAGACTTCTTGCAACGCTCAGCTTTAGCATCCGGCAGCTGGGATCTGTGGGCTCCCAACAACCCCCCATGAGATCACTGCTCCCTCAACGCCAGCAGAAGTCATTTTACAGGGCAATTCCCATGGCCGCCAGAGCAGAGAGGACGGAGGACTGAGGTCCTGTGGAGAAAGGCTAAGGGAGTTGGGGTTGTTCAGCCTGGAGAAGGCTCCAGGGAGACCTTATTGTGGCCTTTCAGTACTTGAAAGGGGCTAATAAGAAAGATGGGGACAGACTTTCTAGCAGGGCCTGTTGTGACAGGACAAGGGACGATGGTTTTAAACTAAAGGAGGGGAGATTCAGGCTGGACATGAGGAAGAAATTTCTGACACTGAGGGTGGTGAAACACTGTTCCAGGTTGCCCAGAGAGGTGGTGGATGAAACATCCCTGGAGACATCCCAGGCCAGGCTGGACAGGGGTCTGAGCAACCTGATCTGGTGAAGATGTCCCTGCTCATGGCAGGGGTGGCACTGGTTGAGCTTTGAAAGTCCCTTCCAACCCAGCTATTATATGATTCTGTGATAAGCTTGAGCCTCTCTGCAAGGGAAGGATGCTTCTCCATCACCTTCCCTCAGAGCAGGCCATGCCCTGGGCTGCTGGGCTACCACCTGACCCAGGCTGGGAAGAGGCTCATTGTCATGGAGAACAAACCATCCCGGGCATGGCCTTGGCATTTAGAGGGGAGTGGGGACTCTCAGGGTGGGACCAGCAGGCTAACTGCTTTTGTCTTCCCCCTCCTTCAGTGGCGGAATCACAGAAAATCCTCCAAGCCCATGACAAAAGCCCTGCTGCTTTTAAGTGCCTTTCATTAAACTCAATCCTCTTGCCCTCCCTCTCCCAAGATTTGCTGAAAGAAGAGTCTCTTTTAATGACAAAAGGAAACCTGAAAGGCTGCCATCAGCTTTTTGACTTTGCTCCTCTCTGCAGACTAGGTGTCTATTTGCTGAAATCTATTCTCAAATGTCCCTTGGGCAGGTTGCATTATCATGAGCACACACCAGCCTTTGGGGTGGTCTGTCTGCAGGAGAGGACACAGCCCCTGGTTCCAGCTAAGGACTCACTTTCCCTGGAGGGACTGGGATTTGGTGCTAATGGCAGGAAAGGTGCAGTGGGGACAGTCAGACATGCCCAAACCTCCCTAGATCCCACCACCATCCCTCAGGAGGTGGTCTGGAGCACTGTGGTGAATGAATCCTGGGCTCTGCTCTGCCAGGTTCTGGCCATGCCACCACTCAACCAATATGGCATGAGAAGGTCTGTTGAGCCATGCGATATTTGCTGAGGACAGACGGCCAGAGGCAGACCACACGGCAAAATAAATTTGCAACCGGTTTGTGTTTCTCAGGAGCAAATGCTTATGGGTACTGTCTGCAGAAACATATACCTGATGGAAGCAGCAGAGGGTAAATCCTGAAACAAATCTGGGTGGAAGAACACGAGTTGGACATGGGCAAGTGTCCCACAGTGGCCCACTGCTTGCTAAGGTCTGACAACAGGCTAGTGGAGCAGAGAAGAGGTGCAATGGTCACTTAGATACAGGAGTAAGCAGTTCCTGGCTTACTTAAGAACTGGCTCTTAATCTTCTGAAGATGCTGGGAATCCCTCCACTGCTTTTAGATATTACTCAGCAATTCAGAATCCAGATCAAGCCATTCCACACCTGATGCAACTGAACCTGAGCAGGCCAAGACTGACCATCTAATGGCAGCCTGCCCTTTCCCACCCATTGTCACTACCACTGCATCACCCGAGACACAAATTAAAATCAAGATATGGAGCAATAACCCCTAAAGCCTGGAAGATGATATCTGTGCTGGGAAGAGGTGAGCGAGAAGGGGATAAGGCAGGAGCTACCACCCGCCCACTGGTCTCAGCTATTGCCCAAACGGCGGCTGGCCAGTGCTGGGGAAAGTACTGGATCCCAATGCCAAGCACATGGAGGTCATCTGACATTTCGTCATGGTTTCATTATATTTTGGATCAGGCCAGTGGTTTCTCTTGCATCACCACCCTGTACGTTCCGCAGGTAGCGAGCAAGAAGGCGCTGCATCGCACTGCCAACAATTTTGTTTTCTGAATAGCCTGCAGGAACGGCCTTACATCACACATTTATGTTAAATAGCTGTAATTTCATGCTTAGCTTCATTACTGCTGCTGCATTCCTCATGAAGACATTTATATTTCTTTTCTACCCACTCACAGCACCCAACAAACAGCTTATGAAAAGCGGCAAGAATTGGGAACTGATAGTTTTGCTGCTCTAGGACGTAGCCTCCTTTCCCAGCAGAAGGCATCAGGATTTTCAGCAGACCCACTGTCCAATCTCTCACCTGTCCTGCCATCCTAACCAGGTGCAATCCTGTCCAAAAACTGATTTGCAAAAAGGATCGAACCAACAGTCAAGCTGAGACTTTGTACCTCCTGCTAGCTAGCGCCACGCTGGAACCAGCCCCATTTCTTTTACTTTAGCAAGCTTTTATTTTTATTTTTTTTACTAAACCAGGCTGAAAAAGGACAGTTGCCATTCAGGCCGCTGACAAACATAAACAAACAAACAAGCCCAGAGTGCCCGCTCTGCACAGCGAGACTGAGAGAGGCTGCAAATCAGCTCAGATGTGTCTCCTTTGGGCCCACGGCATGTTTTTTCTGTCTTACTATGCAGATAAAATTGTTCATAAATCTTTGCGCCTTTTGTCCCAAACCACGTGAAAGCAAAACCTGTCTCCCACAGAGTTTTAAAATACCTCAAATGTACTGAGGAACAACCAGGCAAAAATCTAACAATTGTCAACATTTTATTCCCGACAGCTGTTCAGCCTGAAAAGTTTCATTAATACACTAACAAACAAAAACAAAACCAACAAATTAAAAACAAATAAAACAACCAAAAAGAAGGGGAAACCAAGTAAAATAAACTTTAACCAAGTTTAAAACACATTATAAATAAGTACAGCTCCAGAGCATAATTTACAAATATAAAACCACATAGAAACATATGTACAGAAGAGTTACATTACGTACAAATATGTATAAAAATACCCCAGGGTTTATTCTCGTGCTAAAGCTGCATGGCTAAAGTTATCTTTGGTACTAAGCTCAGGGAAAAGATTGTTCCACAAGAGGTGGCCCTGGCTGTACAATATGCCATACACAGGAAGACCAGAGTGAACCTCTGTGGGTTTTGAGGAGGTTTTGGGTGGGTGTTTACCCAGAGTATCTCCCCATGTATTGCATATCGCAGGATCAGGGCAGAAAAGCAAGGGCTTACAGAGGCAACTGCTGGCAGAAGAGTTTTTTAATACGTTTTACAAGGCACTTCATAAGAAATCTCTTCATATTATTTTTTCTTATTCTCTTCTAAGTCTCACTGGATGTCTACACTTCGCTCTTGCTGATATCGCTTTATGGTTATAGTTTTTAAACTTCTTATCCTACATTCAGGATTAGAAACCTCTGAAAGCAGTTAATTCAGTTCGCTTTCATCTGCAGAATTTAGACAGTAAGCCACCTAAACCACCTAACGTTTTCCAGGATGGGGAAAAGACTTTGCATCTGCCTTCTGCTGGTGTTTAAGGGGTGTTCTTATTTTGAAAGGTGAGAAGATCTGTCTTCCTGGAAGAACTCCTGGGAAGCGTCCACATTGAAATGCTGTTTGCAAAAGCCTATGGTCCTC
Source organism: Columba livia (assembly GCF_036013475.1). NCBI lineage: Eukaryota > Metazoa > Chordata > Aves > Columbiformes > Columbidae > Columba > Columba livia. The sequence goes on along the minus strand of NC_088605.1, from coordinate 6,195,120 downwards.
CGTGCTGCCAAAATACACCTGCAACTCCCATTCCCTTTGCAGCGCCGACTGCCCCCATATCCTACACCTCCGTTCCATCCCGGGTGTAGATGAGGCTGTTAACCGTAAAGTTGTAGTAGTGGTTGTACTGGGCTCCCTGGCTGCTGCTGCTGGGATGGAAGGAGCTGTAGTAGGCGGGGGAAGGTCCCGCAACCCGCTGCAGCTGGTCTGGTGAAGGCACCTCCTGAGAAGAGCTGCTGGAAGGGGTGAAAGTGCCACTGCTCAGCTGTCCCGCAGAGAAGTTCCTGTGATGCAGGTCAGTGCCGAGACCCCCTGTCAGCCGGCTGCCCCCGCCGCTCAGGGAGCTCATGCCGCTGAAGAAGGTGCTGAGGCAGCTCGGGGTGGATGAAATGATACCGGAGGGAGAGGAGCTTTTTGGATGGTCCCTGGCAGAAGGCGAGGGGTCCAGCTCTGGGGGTGGGCTGTTTCCACACGGTTTGCCTGCAGCGGGGATAGGTCGCTCTTCCTCAGTCTTCAGACCCCCCAGAGAGGAGGCCGCAGATGTGGTCGCAGGGGCGTTGGGCTCAGAGCGCCGCTTGCGTTTGCGACGGAAGTTCCCGTTGTCGAACATCTTCTCACAGTTGGGATCTAAGGTCCAGTAGTTTCCTTTCCCTGGTGGAAAATGGGAGAAACGAGAGAAAGTCAGCTTCTGTGACAGCGAGCCCCACCGCAGGCAGATAAGCAATATCCATGTCTTGTCCAGTCAGCACAACACCCACACCTGTTCCTTCTCTGACTGTTGTTCAGTACAAGGGTCCAAAACCTGGCTCTAGGACATCACCATCTTCACCCCTCTGATGCCACACGGAGGAGGAGAACTTCCCCATCATAAAGCATAAACCTCTCTGGAGGATCTGCACCTGCGCCGAAGGGAACGCAAAGCAAGGCTCCCCTTGCTCTGGTTCCCTCACAGCAAGCAGGGGCACCTGCAGCCACCTTGGCCATGGGTGACAAGGTGGTGCCCCTGCCACGGCTCTTTTCAGAAGAGCTGATGGAAAGGTGGGCTGGTGCACCTCGGTACACCAAGGGGGCGTCAGGCCAGCAGCGCTGAGCCGTGGGGGCTGCAGACAAGCTGCACCACGACTTAGTGTGAGGGGACTGTGGTGGCATTAGCTGAACCCACACACCCCTTGGCCGTGTCCGGGCCTGACGGGAGCAGTGACCCCACAATGTCCCCCAGAAGGCTCCAGACCGGTGCGTCCCCTCCCGGCCGGGCCGGCCCCGCACCGGCCCGACGCGCTGCCGCCTCCGCCCACTCCCGGACACCGGCCGTGCCCCGGGGCCGGGCCGGGAGCCGTGAATCACGGCCGAGGGAGCCGGGCCTTGCACAGCCGGCACTCCCGGGCTCAGCCCGGCCGGCCAGCTTGGGGAGGGGGTGAGGCTTGGGACCGGCCGCTCATCGCCCGCACCACGCGCAGGGCCAGCGGTGGGCCCGACGGGCGGCCGCTCTCTTTATTAGCGTCCGGCTTGAGGGGACATGGGAGCTGGGTGTCCTCATAGCGACCGGCCCCGAGGGGACAAAGGAGCCCGGACTCCTCACAGCACCGGGACCGAGCGGAACGGAGGGGAACGGTCTCCTCACGGTGCCTGGTTCGAGGGGACAAGAGAGCCTGGTCTCCTCATAGCGACCAGCACCGAGGGGACAAGAAAGCCCGATCTACTCATAGTGACCTTCCCCGAGGGGCCAGTGGACCCCGAACTCCTCATGTCACTCGGCCCGAAAGGGACAAGAAAGCCCGGTCTCCTCCCACTGCCGGCCCAGAGGGGCCAATGAGCCCGGTCTCCTCATGTCACTGTCCCCGAGAGGACACGAGAGCCTGGTATCCTGACAGCACCCGGCTAGAGGGGTCAAGGGACCAAGGGGATCGCTGCCGTCCGCTCTCCTCACAGGGGTGCCGGCAGCCCCGCGGGGTGTGCGCCCGCCGCATCCCCCATTCCCCAGCCCACCCTCAGCCTCACCGGGGTCGTCCTCGTCGCGGGGCACCTTTCGGAAGCAGTCGTTGAGGCTGAGGTTGTGGCGGATGCTGTTCTGCCATCCCGCCTTGCTGCGCTTGTAGAAGGGGAAATTCTCGGCCACGTACTGGTAGATGTGGCTGAGGGTCAGCTTCCTCTCCGGAGCGCTCTGGATGGCCATGGCGATCAGCGCCGAGTACGAGTACGGCGGACGCACCAGCTTCAGCAGCTCCTCCTGGCTGGCCAGGCTGAGCCAGCTCAGCTCCGCGCCGCCCGCCGACGGCGAACCGGGCGCCGAGGGCGACCCCACCAGCTGCCCGCCCCGGGAGCAGCCGTACGAGGCCGGCGGCAGGAAGGGCGAGGCGGCGGCGGCGGCGGCGGAGCCGGGCGGGCCCTGCAGGTAGGGAGCGGGGCTGTTCATGCCCCACAGGTAGCCGGCGTTGGCGGGCGCCCCGTAGTCCCCCAGCGCGTACCCGCCCGCCCGCTGCCCCGAGGAGGCGGCGGCGGCTGCAGCGGCTGCGGCGGCCGCGGCGGCGGCGGCAGCGGCGCCGGGCGGGTGAAGGCTGGGCTGGGGGTAGACGCTGAAGTTCTCGCTGCAATACACCGCCATGTCGGGGGCTTCCTGGGCGCTGCGGGGCTGCGGGGGCGCGGGGGCGGCCGCCGGCGCCGAAGCTCTGGGCTGCGCCTGCTGCAACTCACCGGCGCTCATAATCCCTGGCCATGCAGGGCGGCCGGCGCTCCCCCCCGCTCCCGTCCAGCCCGCCCCCCCAGCGGCCCCGGTGGCTCCAGACCAAAAAATCCCGGGGGGCTGCGGCGCGGTGCCCTTATAGGCGCTGCCGTGCGCCCGGTCTCCCCGCCCGCGGCCGGGGCTGGGCGGGCGGCGGCGGCGCGCAGGGAGCAGCCAGTAGCGCGGCTCCGCGCCGGGGAGGGAGGCGGAGGGGGGCAAGGCCGGGCCCCAAAAGCGGACATGGGGGAGGGACCGGCGGGGGGGGAGCTGCGGGAGGCGCCAGGGATTGGGCTCCCGGCTGGATGCGGCCCCGGCAATGCGGGGGCAGCATCCCCGAGCCTGACCACCCCCACCCCCCCCCAACCCGGTGTCCCCCCTCCGCGTCCCGGGGGTCTCTGCACTGCCCCACCGAGCAGGGACGGTCCCCCCTGGACCCCGTTCCCATGCATGCGATAGTCCCCGATCCCTTCATCCCCGAAACTGAGGTCTGGGGGAGATTAGCATCGCTGCGGTTGCCGCGACGGGAGCGCGAAGGGTGAAATTCTCTTAAATTCTTGTTACTTACGTGTAATTTTGCCGAGCGGCTCACAACAGCCCGAGCTGAGATGGTAGTTAATTAGCTTGGGGTAAGGAATTGCCCGAAATTAAACAAACAAACAACATCGGCGTGCTCTCTCGTACTTGGGGAGGAAAGGGCTGGAGATCACGGAGAGCGATTTAATGAATAAAAGTTGATTTTCGCCTTCGGGCTTCGCGGAAACTGGGGGAAAAGAACATCCTTTGGCGGAGAAAACGCTCTCGGCATTCGTAACGATCCCGACACCCCGGGGGTTATACGGGGACCAGCTTCGGCAAATCCCTCTCGTCCGGGGCAAAGCGCACGATCGGACCCACATGTATAACAGGAAAAATACGGTCAGCCTGCAGGAGAACTTAGAGAGTCTTTGTCAGTCGCTTAGAAAATGTAAATCCCGAGATTGTTACTCTGTTTTCTGCTGGTATAAGTGCGTAAAAATCCCCTTTCCAGGTACAGATATGAAGCGCTCTCCTCAGGGTTGCAGGCGCCGGGTGTCTTGATTTGACATCAAGGTTTTGGGGAGAGAAAAGCGTTTGGGAAAAGTCTTTGCATTTTATGCCATCGATAAAATGGTTATAAACACACATGTAAATCAGTGAAGCCGGATCGGGGCAGCTTTCCCAGAACAACTCCAATCCCAAATTCTCATCCCTCGTGTGACCTAAACAGGGATGTAATAACTGGAGGATTTTCACCCTTATATTTCGTTTTAAAACAAGTGGTCTGACAGTTTGGGGTCACAGAATCGCTTACAAGTGAGTGTGATGAAGAATTTTGATTTTGAGTTTCCTCCTTTACTCACAAGGGGAGATTTTTTGTTTTGTTTTTCTGTTGTTATTTTGTTTATTTCTGTCACTGTTGCTGATTTTATCTTGTATCCTTTGGGGAAAGAATTTACCATGTATATTTGGATAGCCAGAACAGCAAGGGAAAATTTTACATTATGTTCCGCAAGGTGTGTTTTCCCTTCTCAGCTTCCTTGCCTTTAATATTTATAACAGCTCCACACCTCTTTGGAGAAGGGTTGTAATGGAAAATGCTGATTTGAAGTATGACTGGAAAACGGGCGTCTAAAACAAGCAGTTTATGGGGAAATCACGGCTAGAAAGGACACCTAAAGGACAAGAAGCAGGTAGATCTTTAAAAAGCATCTTCCCTCTGTGTTTGAAGAGCTAAGCCGAAAATGTTATTCCTTAAAATTACAACAAATCTCTGTTTATCCGTTTGCTCAAAATCCCCACGATTGTTACAGGAGGGAAAGGAGCAGTCATGGGTATCGCCGTATCGCTCAAAATTGCGATTTTTACTTCGGGGGTTTGATGTATTTGGGCAAAGGCAGAGCCATCTAGAGGAACACCCGGCTATGGCGGGCGGGGAAGGCAGTTTTCCTCAGAGGCATGAAATGCTGCCTTGGAGTTTTCTTTAGCTCATTTCTCTGCTTTCAACAAAGGAAAGCAGGTGAGAAAATAATGCTGAATTAGGTCTAAACAAAGTGCATGTCCTCAGAAAACTCCAACTTGTTTTACGAAATAGTAAGGAACGTGAAACAAAAATAGCTTTAGAGAGGTTATTACACAGCTGGAATGGCACGGATATGTAAAGCAACACTTAATTTAAAGAGCGGAGAGAATAAAGCTTTGATGGTGTGATGGCTTTAAACATGTTTAATTTTCTCAATGCGTTCATCCTACAAGTACATGCAGCGTTGCCTCAAAACACTGTCAGCTCACAGTACAAACCCGTTGCTGTTCACTCCTGCCACGGCAGGAGAGCAGCACGAAGAGATCCAGCACTCTGACCCTCTGCTTTCTAAAAAGCGCTTTTTTCCAGAGAGATCTGGGCAACGTTTGCCTTTCAGAAACACATTGAGAAGCTGGCAAGCGAGGCGCTGAAATGCAAAATTGAAATAGTTTGCAAGGTAAGGGTCTGAAACTACTTCACATCACCGTGAGCAGATTTGGGGTCGGGCTTGAGCATTGCTGTGAGCTGCTGGGACATTTGTTAGCACCAGCCTTATGAACATGGCAGTGATGTCTGCAGGGTCAAGGAGCCCACGGCACCTGGATTCAGGGCTGAAACATGTCCCCAGCCAGCTGTGGTTACCTGCAAACTCCTCCAGCCAGTTGCCTTGAGAAGTTTTTTGAGATTTCCCAAGGAAAAGTGCTGCAGGAGAGTGAGGTCCTTCCCATCCTTGTGCCAGCCACACCATTCTCTTCACTGTTGTGCTTGTCCTTGTCGTGATTGTTCTGCTTTAGCAAGCAGGTTGGATTAAATGGTCTCCAGAGGTCCCTTCCAACCCCAACCATTCTGTGGTTCTGTGATTCTGTGATTGTAGCAAGTGCTTTTTCCCCTTGCTAGGAAGACACTGTCTTTGCCTCTAAGGCCCTGCTCCTCTGAACATGTGGGTACAGGTTTAACTTTCCTGTTGCGAATCTCAGGTGTCTACAGCTGAACACGGAAACCTTGAAAATGCTTCAGCCCTGAGCACCCAGCATCGCAGCAGGAACTGATACCTGCACCCACTGGGGTCTCTCTCCGTTTCCTGAGGATGCTGAAGTTTAGCCACAGGGAACGTGTTGGAGCATCAGGGCATGACAATCCATATTGTCCACTATTGACTTTACCATCAGGAGAGAGACCAGCATCCCTTCAGTGGCTCTGGATTCCTGTAGTGAAGCAGAAGCCACAGGTTTAGTTTGGTTTGGCTACACTTGCAATATAAGTCCCACTTTCTCCCTGGGGCTGGCAAGACACAAGGCCCTAACTTTGTGGTCCACACATAAAATAATTCTTCATGTGCAGATTATGTCTTTCTCCAAAGTCATCAACAAAATAGAGACTGAGTTCTTCATTGTCTGGGACAAGACAGGAGAATTATCTTTTCTCTCACAGTGTTCCAGGACTGTGGCTTCATTCTCAAGAATATCAAGGAATTTACTAAGAACAGCTAAAATTAAATTTAAACTGTAGTACCACTCCCTTATTTACACCTAAGCCTGTTCCTTCCTGGATGGTTTATACCTATTAATCTGCTGTCTGTAAGTCTCTTTTTTTCATTCACCCTCTGATTTGTCCTGTAAATGTGTAACAGAAAGGGAACATCTGATGCTGTGCAGTGAATGTTTCAGTACCATGAATTTGGGAAGGTTATTCTGTCTACGTCTTATACAGATTAAACCTAAGGAGAATAATGTATATTCTTCCCTCCTTGTATCTAGGAATCTATTGGACTGAAGTTCTGCCAATCAAATTTTGCCAACTTACCTTATTATAAGATCAGAGGTTTTCAAATCTTTGTTGGTTTTTCAGACCCTAAAACATTTCCTGGGGAGGTGTCCTCATTCCGTGATTTTTCAGGCTACCAACAACTGGCTTGGTTTGGTTTTGTTTCTGTCTGTAAAAGCACTGCAGGCTGCAGGCTGAGGGTTAGCGTTTTAGAACAGAAAATATTCTCCTGGTGCGTTTACAAGGCGCTGAGCATGATGGAGCCCCTGGACTCCGCTACAAAGCAAGGAATAAATCACAGTTTATCACAAGCCATAGTTAAACCAGCACTTGAGGCTGTTGTGAGCGAACACCATTGCTGAAAGAAGCAGTTCTGCTCTGTGTCCACTCCTGGCTGCTTTTTCTGGCTGCACAAGTGTTTCTGTGGCTGTGGGCTGGGGCACCGATCCAGAGGAACACCCTCTCTCCATCCTCTATATTTTTTTTCTCCTTTTTTTACCCCCCCAGGTTGGTTTTAGCCTGGGCCTGCCTAACCCTTGACTGAAGGGGAGCTTGTTAGCCAAAGTTTTGCTAAAAGCTTCATTGTCTTTGAACTCTGTAAGCCACCCGGAGCTGTGCTCCTAATAAAACTGGGATTAAACAGACACCTTGTGAGCGAGACCGTGGCAACTGGGAATCTCAGAGTTTTGGGGGACAAAGGGATGTGACCAGGGTCAGTAACTCTGTGTGTCAGAAGTGATTTTACCTAACCTGGGAAAGAAAGCTGACTTTTGGGTTTTGGGAGAAAGAGGAGCCTGGTTGGAGACAGAAAAAGGTCAATTGTTTGTGGGTGGGTTATGCTCACGCTCCAGGTGTTTGGAAACACGTTTGCAGAAGCTCTCAGTGCCCTGCATTGCTCATGCTGCTCCTTGGCCTTAAGATTCATAAAAAGTATTTAAAAATCCCCATTCTGATCCCGCATGTTATTTTTGCAACATTAAAGAAGTCCTCCTGAGGTGTCGTTAACTTGGTACTACCAGATAGTGCCTTTTTTGGGGAGGAGTGTTAAGGAGGGAGCTTCATCCCTCCTGCTTAAAGTGAGAAGATGACCTGGGCTGAAATAAAGCAATATATTTGTGCTTTTTATATGTTTTTAATGTGTAATGGGATATTTGAAGTGGAACTTGGAGCTCTGGGCTGGATTCCCTACAGTGATCACTCCTATAGAGTAAGGTAAAAACCAATACATTTTGGTCTTAATTCATTTGAATAAGTCACCTCTGCCCTGGAATGAATACTGGGAGTAAAATAATATAAATTTATGGTCAGCTAAGATAAAAATAATCAGAACTATTTGTAAAGAAAGACAGGAGCTGCCATCAGCACCACCACGAGACAATGGAGGAGTATTGAGGTAATATTTCTTATCCATGTTTGTCTGGGGGAAAAATCAGATAGTGTATTATGATCAGGTGCTGGTGAAAGAACATTTTTGGCTCCATTAATAATGAGGGTTTATGTTAAACAGCAACCACATAAATTAAACATTTTATGAGCAGACACTTTTGGTAATTCACAGTCAAGTGTTTCAGAGCTCTTAGAACCAGGAACATATCGTGTGGGCCATTAATGCTGAGTTCTTATTTTGAGATACCAGAAGGATTTTGGAGGACTACGAAAGTTGATATTGGCTTATTATTTGAAAGGAGTGGGAAAATTATTTAGATAATGCTAAGCCTGTCAGCCTGTCACTGTTAAATGCAAATGAAAAAGTGCATCACTTGCTTAATGAATTCTTAAAGGAAGGCAATGAAATTGATGCAAATGAGTGTGTGTATATAGAAAACAGGCCCTGTCAAATCAATTTGCTGTTGTTCTCTGGTAAGAGTGAGCAACCCTTGATGTAACTTACTTTGGAAAGTGTTTCGATAATACCGTGTTGGAAGTGGATTTAAAAAAAAATGTATAACACCAACATGTTGCACGTTAAGTGGATCTAACTGGTTAAATAGAGATCTCCAAACATCACTGTGAAAAATGAATCCTTGAGTCTCTTCGCAGGGAAGTCCTGCTGAAAATGGTTCGTTATTCTGTTTCTGTAACTCGTTGCGGGGGGGAATAAAGAATCATTGTTGACTGAATGTGTAGGAGTTGAAAACTGGGGCTACAGACTGTTCAATAATGAAGAGCACGGTTCACTGACACAGAACTACCTTGATCTCCAGATGGCAATGGGGAGGAAAGGGCCAGAGTGTATTTTGATATGGAGAAGCAAAAAGACACATTTAGGAAAAAAAATCTGAGATCGATGATGTGATGGAGTCCATCTCGGAAATTAATACTTTTCTAAAATGTTTTTGTGGTTCTTTTGAATAATCAGATGTTCCTTGTTGTGATCTTGGGGTGAATGAGGCATAGGAGTAAAGAATTATAATAATTTTATATTGGTACTGTATCAAATTATGATAGCTCCTATGAAACTGTGAGTAGCAGGGTAGAGTAACAGGGATGAAGTTGTTTGCTATCTAGTCAAATACAAGAGCTAGAGGACATCAAGCAAAACTGGCAGGAACCACGTTCCTGAGAAGATACCACTGCCCACAACGTGCAGGAAGCCTTGAACCTTCTCAAGGAACAATCTTTAATTACTTGCAGGAGGGGAATATGATGGGTGACCTGCTTGCAGAGTGTAAATACCTACAAAAGAGCAGAAGCATGAGGACAAAGTTGTAGCAGGAACCAGTGGCCAGAGCTGAAGCAGGACAGACAAAGGGGTCAATTCAGATGTCTGGGACTATTTGAGGTGCTCTGCAGTCGCCAGTGTCTCCCACTGGCACTGTTTCAGTATGTCAGGCACTGCAGACATCTCAGATATCATAGGGAACCTCAGACAGCTCTGAACACCCTTGTGTGCAACTTCATTGAATCCAAGGTATCATTTTTTACTGTCATGCGTAATTATAAGAACATCTATGATTCTACAAACTTACTAGGACTTATTGTGGATTCTCCACCAATTTTAATTTTTTTTCTAATACATACTTGAAAGAACACAGATGCTAAGAGAAACCTTAGCCTGGATCCTTCTGCATGCATGTGGGCTGTCCACAGTGATCTCCCATGTTCCCACTTCCCATCTGCAGTCCTGCCTTGAACATTACACTGTTCTCCAGCTCCAGACTCGGAGCTTTCCTCAACTGGTTTGCTGTCTTTGCACTGTGCTTTATTTTGTACAGTGATATTTCTGTCCAGGCTTCAGTGCCCAGCCAGGCAGGTTATTTGGTTAATTTAGATACTTCGACTGACAGAAACAGGAATCTGAGATCACTTTGGGTAAAATCTCACTGCTAATGAGCAAGTTAGAGATGTACCAATGTAATAGTGTACGTCTTTTGAAAATCAGGTGGACAAACAAGGTAGTGATGCCATATAGGAAAACCTTGTTTTAAGGCAGTGGTGGAAAACACAAGAAAGGCATCAGCACAAATCACAGTTGTAAAAAAAACAAACCAAACCAAACCAACCAACCAAACAAAAACCAACAAAAAACAACCCATGTCAACTCAAGGCTTGACACCTGTCAGGAAACAGCGCTTCAGTTTAGGGCTGTGGAACAGGTTCTGTAGCACTTTTAGACATATGGACTCCCATGACAGGTGTTGAGGAAGAATAACCTTTATTTCTTTGATGAATTTCAGGTGATCTTGCTACCAGCCAAGGCATGCCTAAGCCATACCGTGGGAGTGAACCATCATGTAGCCAGTGACTGATGTTTGTGACTGATTGGCACATGCCAAAGACTGGCAAAGACAATACAAACCATGAGCAAACATGACAAGTGTCTGCAGGCTTTCCTGAACCTCTACAGACTCTGTATGCAAAAAGAGGTGCAAGTGCAAACTAAATGGGCAGCAGAGCTGAAAAACTCTGATTGGCATTTAGGAAGACCAAAATCAGCAAGTAGAGGAAGAGCAAGCAATGGGTATCTCCTGGAGCAGTGGTCTTCTGTAGTCATAACCTCATCATCTGTCTCAACGACATTTATTTCACATGACTTGGTGAGAAAGAAAGCAGGCAGCCACTGAGCCTGGGTGTTGGAAGATGTTCTCCACCTGGCCAGCGCTAAGCAGACTGCGTAGGTGAAAAGACACAGCCTGAGCAGGTGCATGCACAGGTGGACAGAGGTCAAATAGCAAGGGCAGTCAAGGGGAGTTGGTTTAAAAAGCAAGACAGCATTAAAACATCATTGTGAAAGTCCACGTCAAAATGGTCTTTTATAATTGACGGTAAAGAAGAAGAACTAGTGTGTTCTTCACCACATTAATGTTGAAGAGAACTCCCTGCTGATAGGACAGGGTGAAGAGATGGGTGAACTATTACCAGGGTCTTTACAGACCACTGATCAAGAGATGAAGAGATTTTCAGTGTTTGGGAGATTATAACGCTTCAGGAGCAGGATGACAAGAAGAATCTTTCTAGCAGAGGCTGCAAAAAAAGGGTCATGAGACTGAAGAAATCTGAGGGGCTGAGAAAGGATTGATGGGTCTGTAGTATGGGTCACTGACCCAGCGAGGCAATTATATATTATCAGGGAAGAAAAGATCCCCTGAACAAGGAAAAGTGGATCCTAGTAAGTAAATCGCCACAGTTATGACCTTCCAAATTCTGTGCATTTCCTGATACCTAAGCAAATTCCTCACTGTGTTCCTTGCTGGAGGATTCAGAAGGTGGATTCAGTTTCCACGAAGTGAGAGGGACAGTGCAGCAAAACCAGTGCAAGAGGCTGGTCACCGGCAAGCTCAGAGATATCAAGAACTTCAGTTGCACAATTTCAAAAAGTCATTTGACCCGGTGTGTTGCAATAGGTGTGTGGAGTGTCCTAGGGCTATATGATATGTGCAAGAAGCTGCTGAAAACATTATGAAGAGGTGAGGTCAGCAGTCCTGGTCAAGAGCAAGCTGAACAACTGGTTCAGCACAATGCCTGGTAGCAGACAGAGTGACTTGATAATTTGCAGCAACTTCTGGAGCTGCCTGTAGACAGTGAAGGATGGAGTTACAGCCACCAAGGACTTTGGGCAAAGTCAGACAAAGAGATCACGAGCCTGAGGATGATCACATCTTCAGTGGTGGTGCCAGATCATCAGATGTGCCAAGCCAGGTTGCCGTGTCCGGTGATGAATGATGCAGATCAAACATTGGCGTGGGCCAGACGAAGACCAGGAGGAAAGGGAGAAGAGATGAGAACTGCACAGGCAGGTAGCAGCAGGGTGGACAAGATAGACCACGCCATTTATCTGAGAAATTTCACCACACAGGACAGCAAGAGATCCCTCTACAGAGATTTGAAGGAGGATGTAGCTGGTACACACGGGCGTAGATCGTCTGAAACAGTCATGAAAAGGCACAGACAAATCGTGATAGTAAAAATCACACTACTCAGTAGGTCCCTGTCCTTGGACTTGCAGACCTTGAGACCATGGCCCGTGTGCAAAGAAATGGATGGTCGGGAAGGCAAAACAAAAACAGACAGCTGGTCTTTGCAAGGAAATGTTACAGATTGTGAGACCATGTCAGAAATAGTCAGCAGTAGGATTTATGAAAGGGACAGTCATCTGTGTGAGGAGATTCTGGCTGATGCCTGGATAACCGCTTTCAAGGTACTCTGTTCTTTGTTTTGGTAAAGGGAAAAGGATTAAGATGCTGATGGTAGGAGAAACTAGATTATTTGTTTTCATTTTGCCTTTTTTTTTTTCTTTACAATTTTCTCAATAGGTGTGTGCATACCTATGTACTGAATTTACACCTGCCTCTGTAAGCTGCTACTCCCTAATCTTCCTTCGTAGACCCTTTGAGTCTGCTGTCTGTGGACCTGGAGGGGTGGATGACATGAGTCTGTATTTGCTGAACACAGTGCAGCACTTGAGAATGACTTGTAACTGTCCTCTATGGTTATTAGTCTGTGGGACATGAAAAATAAAGGGCAAAGCTCTCTGAAAATGGAGATGGCAAAGCCAAGAGAACTGGGAGGGGAAACAGAAGATTTACACGTGCAGCAGTTTGAAGTTCATCCTTGAGCAATGAAGCCACTTTGGGTTTCCAAACACTGGACCTGTGATACCGGATCAGTCTAATGGGCTGGGCAGACAGAGCCCTGCCAGACAGCAACCATCACCAAGTGTGTGGAAAAAAGGGCAAAATTCAACTGAAATTTCTATACTTTCCTCTTGGTGGGTCATCTGGCTTTTTACAAGTCAGGAGGTTTCTGTAGAGTGGTGAATTCGCATTGCGTAGTCCCAAAGTTTTGGGTGAGATCCCCAAAAATAAAATAAAATCAAATCACCAAATGTGCAGGATGGAGAGAACCAGATGATTTAATCTGGGCTGTAGGAAGGGTGAGTGAGATAAAGGTGATTGAGCAGCATCAAAGGGTGACAATCAATTTGAATTTCCCCAGAAGTGATGTTGATGCCTGTGTTCCTTTTTCTTTAATTAAATAGCGAGTGTTCCATTAGTAGTTGGAATAACACACTGTTCTTGGGGAAAAGAAAACCCATGTAATCCCTTTATCTGCTAAAATAGATGATTTCTAGTAGATTAAACAATGGCTTTTCAGCTACCAGAGCATAGTTCAGGCCATAATTGAAGTCCTCTCCTTGGCCTTGGTCCCTCGCAGCCACTAGTCCGTAGAGCCCCATCATCAGAGATAACTTCGGTGGCTCTTGTCTGCCGTGAGTGTTTCTCCAGATGAGGAGATTAGTCAGAGATAAAGCATATTACCTGAAAATAATAAGTGATTACGGTCTTGGACTGTCTCTCCACATTCATTTCACACTGGTTAACCCTTGCAAAACTGGCTGCTGTTAGGGTTTAGGTCTTCAAGGAGGAGGGAGGGTGAAGGAAGGTTTCCCATGTTTGAGTGGAAAAGGAGGAATTTCACCTTTTGTTTTCTGGGTGGGGATTTTGGGGCAGGGAAGGAAGCACTCGGCTCTGTGCTGGTCAGCTTGAAGTTGCGAGGTCTTAAAACTCCCTTGCACGTCATCTACCATTAACTTCACAGAGACACAGCAAAATACTGGATGCCCAGTATTTACACACAGGCTGTATTTCCACTGCTGCATTAAACCAGACCAGGTCGTAGGCCCAGCCAGTGACCTGCAGTAGTCCATAAAGTTAAATTATTAGCATGAGCCAAGCATTTTTTGGTGTTAACTGTACTCTGCCATGCCCAAGCATGTCTCAGAGGCTATAAATTGCTCAGTGGGTATTTAGCATGGGACCGGTCTGCTATGGGGAGTGCTGGCTGGGCTGTGTGGATGTGAGATTAAGGCCAAAGAACAGTCCTTGGTGTTTTTCCAGCATGGATGTATCTACTTAGACTCAACAACACAAAACTATTTGTAGCTTTCACATTCATTCATCAACAGGAGATCCCGAGAAACACAAAAGCCTCACAAGGTTTTTATAGGGAATTGTATGTCTAGGAATACAAATTTAAAAATAACATATTGCGGGTTTCTAGAAATTCAGATTGGTTGCCACGGTAGGATGGAGAGAAGAAATGTAAAAGAAACCTCAGGCTGAAGAAATGCCTTGAAATCTGCTAATGGGGCACTGCTGTTGCTATCACTGCTGGGAGTGAGCTCTTGCACTGCAGATAGCAAGTGTCCTGACCGGACGGTCTTGGTCTCCTTGCAAATATTACAGATGAAGTCCTGTCCCTGTTCAAGCCACTGGGAGTTTTGTTAATGGCTTCATTAGGACCACTGCTACTTCATTCATAAAAGGCGTCTTCCCAGCTCTCGTGCCATTACAGCATCCTCCGTCTGTCATCGGGCTGGGCTCTGGGAGCAAGGGACAAGCGGGTTCATCCTTCTTCCTCTAAATGCTTCATCAGCCGCTCCCTTGAAAACTGTAAATAAAGGCCTCTGGGGATAGCTTTTCTGCTTGACCCCTCACCTGAAATGAAAATAAAGGTGGCTGAATTTCATCCTGACACAGAGCTCCTTCCCGGGCTGGCTCTTTCCCATAGCTGTTGACAGTTACCTGCCAAGCCCCGTGGTTACCTTTGATTTTGCTGTAATGACATCTCGGTACTTAGGATGGCTCTGGGACTCTAATCCTCTCTGCAGCCTTAACCAATTTATGGGGTAACCTGAGACCAGGCTCTTGCTTCACCGTGATTCTGCCCCTTGTTAGCACTCACTGAAGGTATCAACAACCTAAATGCAAAGGGTTTATTTTATTGCATGCTCCGTGTTGTCAAATATCTGCATGCACATCTGCCATAGATCTCTGCTTTTAGAGGGTAGCTGCATGTGCTCGCTGCATTAAAACTGCAGAGTATTTTATTTCTCCAAAGTGTGCTGCTAAAACAAAGGCTTTGTTAGCAATTACGAGGCAGCCCTCCAAGGAGCAATGAGGATTCAGCAAAGCAGGATTTATTCACTGTTTTGCCACAGATTTTCTGCGTGATCTGCAGCTTGCTTTGTCACAAGCGCTTCATCTTTAAAATCCTTCAAGTCAAAGTCCTTTACCTGTCTTGTGTGTTTAAACTGTAAGCTCTTCAGGGCCGGGGCTACTTTTTTGTTGGCGTAACAGCTTTTATAATAACTCCCTCCTAATCTCTAGAGTACCTACCTGTGCATGTATAATACAGTTATAAAAGCGCAGTCTCAGCTTCATTGCAGTGAATGATCCCTGCATTAGAGGAGGACATGAGTCCTGGTCCCTGCTCCCTAACCTATATTAATTGCCTTTTCTAAAGGAAATCTCAGGGCAGATGATTTACATGGCAGCGGAAGTAGGAGGAGGATCCCCGGGAAAGCAAACACTTGAGACTTCAAGGTGGGATGACTTTGGTGGCACGCTTCTCCAATGACCACCTGATCCAGGAGGTGCCCACTGCCTAAGCACAGATCAAAGGCAAAAGGTGACTTCTGAAATGGCATGCAACCACCTCTCGCATTGCTTGAATTCTCTCCTCCTGCTAGCGTTTGATCTTGCTTTACTTTTCTTGTCACTGGAAGCAGGTGGTTGCTTTATTCTTCCCGACAAGTTTAGATCAGCTGAACAGCTAATGGCTGCAGTGGGAAGAATCTCCCAGTTGCAGACCCAGTCCAGACCTTGGTGCAGTCAATGGCAAGGCTCCTCTTCACTGCAGTCAGTAGTGGATGAGGTCTAGATGAGCTGATTTGGAGTGGTCCTTATCGTGCCAAACTTGTCTTTAAGATGTAGGTGTGATTGTATTTGCGAAGTGACACTCAAGGAAAGTCCAGCCATCTGAAACCCATGAGTTTGTGCAGACATGTGGGCATATGGCTTGAAGACTTTCCATGACATGCTATAAGTGCACAATCCCCCTGTATTTATTGCTAGGAAAGGCTCGTGCTTGTTATTCTGGGCTCTATATGCTGGGGAAAATGTCAGGCTCTTGGCTTCCATGAGATCTGTGGTGAATGTGATTCCAAATGACAGGCGTAAGTCAAGCCAATTTCATACTGTAACTGGAGTTATGTTACATCAAGAGCCTCTCCAAGACTTGAGATGCTTGTGTACATTGTGCTGAATTTCACCTGTTATTCCCATGTGTCTGTAACACATGGTGCTATTCTGCCATCCTCATGTGAGCCTATCTCTAATTTTAACCTTCTCCTTCCAAAGAGAATGAGAAGGAGAATTAACCTAACAGGCAAGCTCTTAACAAAGCCTCGGATATCTGATACACATAATGGTCCCGGAGGCATGTTTACTTTGGACTGACTGAGTGAGTGAAAACCATTTTGGAAGGGCTTTTTCACCTCTAGCGACTTAACCTAAGGAGGAGAAAAGTGATGTGGTTAAAGGGCTGTTCAAACAATGGCATTAATGGGCAGATTTTGGTTCTCCAACAATACATATATGTATTTGCCTTACACAGGTGCATAAATACGCATTGATTTATATCACAGGACACATCACACAGACAGTGATGAGATTTCAGCCATCCTCTGCTGATGCAGGATTTTGTCGGGGGAACCATGAGCAAACAGCTGATTGTTTTAGGAGGCTACAGCAGAACTACCCAAAGATTTGGGACACCAATATTGAGTTCACTAGCTGCCCTTCTGCAGAAAGGAGCGTCTGTGCAACAAGGAGTTTAGCTTTGAGGGCTCAGTCCTGTAAGTGATTTAGCTGGCTGGAAGAGAGCTACAGGTGCCTCAGATTTAGCCTGAAGGATGCTGCTTATTTCTCACCACAAGGTGCCATACATGCCCCCACCAATTTATCAAGAAAACTAGAGAGAAGCATGAAATAACTCCATGGGAAGCCCTCCCAT
Organism: Columba livia; assembly: GCF_036013475.1. NCBI lineage: Eukaryota > Metazoa > Chordata > Aves > Columbiformes > Columbidae > Columba > Columba livia. Next base: position 6,178,303 of record NC_088605.1, on the reverse strand, counting down.
GCTGGGCTGCTGGGCTGCTGCACTGCCACCAAAGTTCATGTTTTTAGACCCAAATGGCTGGCTGACCTCATGCTGACAGAATGCGCTGTCAACACTCGTCCCTTGAAGACAAGTCACCCCTTTGCGCTTTGTCTCCTCGTGGTGATAACCCGAACGGAGATTCGCAGATTACGCTCTGCCTCTTTCACGCGATGGGGGTCCTGCTTACCCATCGCTTCCCTCTTTCAACATCCTCGCGGGGGCAATGAATCTTATTGCTAGCCCAAAGAGCACTTGTCAAGAGCTGAGTTGACAAGGAGGTATGCCCTCCCCGGCTGTATTTTCTTCTGTTGAATTGTTAAGAGCTGAGATGGTTCACCTGAACCCTGCTGGTACCCAGTGCACAGTACCTTGTGCAAGAGCAAGGCTTACACAGCACCATTTCACAAGCAGGAAAAAAACCAAAAAAAACCCAAAAAAACAGCAGTTGGGGCCAAATTGAGGTGAAATTCATCTCTGTGTCACATCCCATATGCTACTGCAGTCCTACTGAGGCTATGAGATTGTTCTTCCAGAGGCACACAGGTACCTCTAAGCACAGGGAAATGTCCAGCAGGATGTTAGGAAGGAGCTGCACAGATTAGGTACAGAAATTTCATTGTTTAATGTTATAATTTAGATCATTGACTCTAATTTAAATTCTTCCCATCTGATTTTAAAGGACCTGAACTCAGCTATCACACATTAGGGCCCATTAGAAAATTCTCCCAAGGTGCTGTTAAAAAAACATAATTACCTGCCCTTGACAATCTGGTCCTGGATGTCTTCTTGTAATTGTGTTATACCCATTCACACAGCATGATGTGGAGGGGTCAAAAGCACCAGCACCCTCTGAAAACCTCCCTCGATGTTTGGGGTTATCGTTGCCTTGAGAAACAGGGACACTTTTATTCAGGTACCTAGCTTAGGCTCCCGTCCCTGGAAATCTTAGCCGTCACCTTTCTGGAGAATTGTGAAAATAAACCAGCTATTGAAGAGCATTTTTCTCCTGCAGATGTTTATAACACAGTGCTGGTCTTTGGCATTAGCTTACCTCTTTGAGCTGTGCAGGCAGTGGCACAGACAGGACCCATGCAGGGTACAGTGAGCCCTCTTCAATGAATTCCTAGGGCAGGGAAGCTTTAGCAAAACATATAGAAAGTATTCAGTTGGGGGAAGGTGGGAAGGAAAAGGCACAGGAAAAGCTGCCGGATTGCAAAAATAACAGAGCAACCCCGTGGCTGTGATTCACAGATAACACTGAAGTGCTTGGTGCTGCTTTGTGTAGCCCAACAGTGTCTTAATGATCTCACGGTGGTTAGTGCCATAGGGAAGGGGTGATTCCAGCTTATTCGAAGCCAACACAGTATTTCCATTCACTCCAGCTGGATCTTTCCTTCCTGGTGCTTCTCACGTGCAGCCCGTGCTGAGCACTGTGTCCAGGGATGCTGGGGAGGGATCTGACGTGCAGGAGCATCCTTCTGCTCAGTTTCCTTGTGTCAAGAGGCTCAGAGACATCTGGGACCATTGCAGGGAATTGGTATTGTGGGAGGGAATGGTACTTCAGCCTACAAGCATCTGTGAAGGAAGTTTAAAAGACGTCCTTATGTATAAAAAAAAAAGACACTTGGCTGGTTTACTTTTTCTCCATATCTGAATTAGCAATGAGTAGGCAGATAAGCTCTCTTGCAGGTAGAAGTTGAAAGCTGGGAGTTTGGTTCCTACACACTTCTAATTGGGGTTATGTTGGTAATTATCAGCCCCATCGTTTGGTAGTTGGGAAGCAGAAATGGAAAGCTGCACAGCAATAGTGGGCTGCTCCTGCATGAACTATCTTGGCAAAATGCCTTTTAATTTCATGTGAGCTGTGCCTGCGAGAAGACGGAAGGATCAAACCATCATCAAGGAAGATCAGAATTCGGAGCCAGATTTTGGAAATTGTCTCCTATCTCAGTAATGAATCAGACACCTTAGGTGAAATTCAGAACTTACCGAATAAGCATTTTAGTTTTTGAGTTTAGCAGGGCCAGGATTTCACCCCTAACTTCAAATATATCCAGACAATGCTGTGCCTGCAGCTTGGAGCCAGTTGCTAATGGTACAACCTAAAATTGAATCTCATTTATACTAGTCTTGTACAACCTGATTCTACTCCCCTTTTATTAATAACTGATGGGGGTTCAGAGGCTGAGTTCCAGGTGACGGCCCCATCCCTCCTTTACTGTGCTGCTTTACAGAAGATCGGTATTTTAAAAATGAATCTTCTTAATTTTAGTCCTGGTAATTTTAGAGTGTAGACTTGGTTTCGTTTACATCAGAAATAGGATCCCTTTTCCCTGCCCTGGAAGGAAGACACTCTCAAGGGCTTACTGATATTTGTGTGTTTGACTTTAAGGCAGAAGTTTGTTCCTAATTAATTGAATAAGTGCTTTAATCCCTGGCCTGAGGGCTTCCCATAGAGCATTAGCTGTATTAAGAAGGAAATGGAGTGTAATCCCGTTAATATAAGCACAAGAGAACACGAGAGTTTCACATTTCTGGAAATAATTTCTTTCCTTGTTGTATCTTTTATTTTAATATTAATTTGCATAAAATCCAGTGGAGGTGAGGGGCTCCTCCTTCTGCCTGGCTCCAGTGCTGAGGTGTTGGCAGCACACGACCCTCGCCAGAGTGTTTGCATCCTCGGGCTCTGGTTATGAACTGATGTGTGACTGGGTGAAAAGAGAAATAACTCTAGAAATTCAGGTCATTCTGATGGTGCTTGTGAACCCAGGTCCATAATCAGGTCTCCTCTGTGGAGGATCCTGGAGCCAAGATATCATATTTCTGACCCATGCATCTTTACCAGCATTTACTACTATTAGCATTATTGTAGTGCCAAAGAACCTTGTTTCTGAACAGATATCCAGGCTCATGTGTAGCTGCAAAAATTGGACTCTTGGATGAGATGAAGCTGACCAAACCCAGGCTTTCTGAGAAAGCAGTTTACTTCACCCCCAAGTACCTATCTACATGGGTCACATGAACTGGGCTAAACAAGCCAGGAAGAATCAGCACAGAGGGAGACGTCCTCTTTGTAACATCTAAAATTAGGTGAGATTAGTCTTGGATGAGGTGGTTCCAAACCTGGCTGATGCTTGACATTTTTTAAAGAGTAAATACTCTTTACTGGTTTGCTGTTCCTGTCCATTTGTGGGACAGAAGGCTAAACTTGAGCATCCCCTGCTGTCTTATGTTGCAGGTTGTCAGAGGAAGGGGGCTGCAGCACCTGGATGGGACAGCTCAGGTGTACTCTGACACCCTCCAAGACCGAGCAGAGACCCCTGCCTGCCTGACTTCTGCAGTGTTTCCTTCCCACACCGAGGTTTTCTTCCACTCTCCACCACACACCCACAAAGGGGGTCCTTTCCTCCCGTTTACCCATCTTTTTCTCCCATCCTTTTCTTTAGCAGGATCTGGGGAGGTTTTTAGAGCTCACAAAGGGCAGGCTGTGTCCCTCTCCTGCCCTTATGTCCCCAGCATGTTTGGCTGCAGCTGAAACAGTGGGTAGCAGCTTCCCAGCTGTGACTGTGGGGTGACTTCTCCTCCAAGAGGCTTTCACCCTACACCTTCATGGGGAACGCCCGCCCACCAAGGTTCTGGAGTGCAGGTGTCTCACAGAGGGACAGAGGTTTTCCTTGCCCCTGGAAACACCGTGGCCACGCAGAGCCTGGTGGTTCCCATTGCACACGTACCCTATCCCAGGAGGGGACACCCGTGTTCGCCCCCCAGCTGGCTCTGGGGCTGCTGGTGGTGGGTGCTGCCACCTCTTCCCTGCTGGGTCCCTCCAAGCTGCATCCCCTGAGGTGTCCGGCTCCATACGTACTGGTTGCTGGGCAGGATGGCTATATATTGCGCTGCTGAAGCTGGATGAAGGCAGTCATACTCCAGCTGCCAATTTGGGTTACAGAGGTGTCCTACAGCCTCAGCTGAATCCCCTTCCCCCTGCCAGTACTCAGCTCTAGGTCTCTAGATCCCTTATCCCATGGGGTGATGTGGAGGAGAGGTTCTCCTTTGCTGGTTGCTAACTGAGTGACTTTTCTGGTCCAGGTTCCTGGCTCACCATGGGGGACACCATGAAGAAAACAACGCTCTCGAAGGTGAGGTGCACACGGGACTCTCATCCTCACTGGTGTTTGAGTAATGGGTTTGCAAGGTCAGCCAGGCTGGGAAGATAATAGGAGCTGGTGACAACAAGCTTCTGGCCAAATGCTGTCACTGGTCTGAGAAGCTCAGAGGGGAAAAAGGAATAAGACTATAAATTATATTCTTGCCCATAATGGATGACATTGTTGGCAAGGGAGTGCAGACCTGTGCCTTGGCTGGCCAAGCCACCTCTGTGTGCCGGACGTGCCCGTGTAGCAGTGGAGATCACAGTAACACCTTCAATTACTGCATGCAATCTCATCTCCCCCAGCCTCTGTCATGCATTGGCAAGTTAGCACATTAATGCTTTAGCATAAAAACAGCCCTCTTTGGTCAGCCTGAAGCCTCATCTCACCCAATTTCCCAGTGCCAGCAGTGCCCATGGTGGATGCCGATAGAGGAGCACTGGGAACATGACACACACATAGTCCTTCTTCCCTAAAATCCTCTCCCTATCTCCATCAGTTTGCACTGTGATGATTTTCAGTGTTAGGGAAGGCGTCACTGGTTTAATATCCCTTGGCAGAGTTTTCCTCTGTAATTTCTCTGATCACTTTGCAGAGTGAGCCTTGAAATCAGCCAGCACTTAACTTTTAAATATGTGATAAGCACACGGGAAATATTACTGAAATGCAAGACAGAAGCACATGCTGATTTAACCTGAGTGACACTGGACCTCAGCAGCTGACCAAAGTGTTTCAGCAGCTTTATATTAGTGCTCTGCCTGGGGCACCTGAGCAGTCAGAGGAGGCTTGAGAATGGCAGGAGGAAGGTGTTTGTTGCAAGGGACACCATGGGACAAGAAGAGCCCCACAGATCATTGACAAAAGAGTGTAGGACCTTCCTGGCCACCCTGCTCAGAGCTTGACTGAGCAAGGGGTTGTCCCATTGGACTGGCCCAGGTGGCCCAGGGGACAGAGGCTGTGGTCATCCTCTCCTGAGCTATGCAGGAGCATTTTGGGTTTGTATCACCACTTGTGAAGTCTTCCCTCAAGTCCTAGCAGCTCGTTGTGTTTGCTTCCTCTCATTTCAGCCTCACGTGTCACTGGGCATGTACAGGAGTTCTTACAAGAGAGACTATGAGTGGCCTGAGAAGTCACTCAGTGACAAGGACATGCAGGTACTGTGAGCTTTTCCTCGCTTGTCTCTTTAGCCCGTGGTGCCAGGTCCCCTCTTGTAGCTACAGGACAGCTGGGGACAGGATTGATGCTGAGGGGACAGGAGATGTGGGTGTCACCTGCATCAGGCTCTGCTTTGGTCCCCACCTCTGTGACCCACCGACAGGTCACATCATGCCCAAATGCCCTTGGCTTGTGTCCCCATCTCTTCTGCGGAAATCCCCCTCACACCCTCCGGTAAAGCTGTTTGGGGCGGGCAATGCTAATTACACTCATTAAGTCAGGGCACTAATGACTGCTTGCTGAACCGGCGCCTGAGCCTTGGACTCGTATTGCTCCCCGTGGGGCTGATGGAGTGTGTCAGGATTAGACCCATCCCGGTACTGCCTTGAGGAGGGAGATTGCATTTGGGATGGAGATGTCTCCTTGCCCTGACACAGGCCTAAGAAGACTTCTGCAGAGAAGCTGAAGTTGTGGGGTTTTTTTTCTAATCTCCTTGCAGTACGAGCGACCCCTTGAGCTATTTAATCTGATTTGCCTCGCTCCGCCTGCCCTGGCTTAATTGCTTGTGGCAGCCCGGTGGGGACAGCTGCGGTTTGCACTGGGCCACTGCGGAGAAGTGGCGGGGGGCATGTTCGCTTGCTAAAGTGCTTTGGGCTCGTATGCTCACAGGAGAGGAAAAAAAAACAAGTTCAGGCTGGGGAGGAAAAGGGGGGGACAAGAACAGAGAGATCATTGTGTAGAAGTGCCTGCTGGGGCAGAGGGGCTGTCTGCGGGCACTGCTGCCAGCCTCTCCTCTCTCCTTTCTCTTTTATATCTTTTATTTTTTTAATTAATTCTTGTTTTTGAAGGCTGCATGCTTCCTGTGGAGGTCCTGATGTAGTCTGGGAGATAAAAAGGGAGAACCTGGGATGCGTCTGCTTTCCTCAGGTTGCAGCTCCCTTTGGCTTCTTATGGCCTATTTATTAAACTCCCAATGCCTGCAGAAGAAACGTGTCCCCACAGGGTAGCATGATGATGAGGTACTCGGAAGGCTCAGGTTTCCCTCTTAGGGTTTGGTTTTATTTTAAGAGGATAAAAACTCTTTTAAAATATAGGGGTTTTTTTCTTTGTGAAATTTTGGGCAGTAGCCTGCCCTCAAGGGGAAAGTGGGGAGCTCCTTGGGTTAAGGCAGAAATCACTGGCTGTTGAGCCATCCCCACTGTGGGCTCCTGGAGGCTCCTGTCCCTCTGGAGATGCCTCAGGAGGAGCACCGACCCCAAATATAGGTAGTTCCTGTAGCTCTGCAACCTCAACTTGTCCTGCTATCAGCATGGCAAAGGAGAAGCTGCCTTGGGGGGAGCCCTAGGAGGGACCTTGGAGGTTGAGAGGCAAACAGAAAGCCACGGAGGGAGGTCCAAACCAATGATGGACAAACCCCATAAGGACGGTCTTTGCTGGCCTCAGCAGTCTGGCAGAGCTCACAGCAGGAGACGCTCATTCTGAGACCCTAGAAAGGAGGAATTGCCTCGTGATGGAGCTGCAGCGTGCAGTTTAAGAGGCTGGAGCCAGCAGACCCCCAGAGCAGCCATGCCAGCAGCCACACCAGCCTGTCCCCAGCACAAACCCTGGAGCCGTTCCCTTTCCCACCATCAAACTGCTGCTTGTGCTGGGGGTCACTCCCTCCCTCCTGCTGTCCACCAGGGCCCAGCAGAGTTCCAAGCCATAAGAAGGGCAGAAAGAGGAAACCCTGACAGTCTGTGCATTTTACTGACAGTTATGGAACTGCTCTGTGGCTGTTATGTCCCTGGGGAGTACTGACCCTGGGGACAGACTTTTTAGCAGGGCTTGTTGCAAAAGGACAAGGGGTGATGGTTTCCAACTGAAGGACGGGAGATTCAGGCTAAGCATGGGGAAGAAATTTTTTACAATGAAGGTGGTGAAACACTGGCCCAGGTTGCCCAGAGAGGTGGTGGATGAAACATCCCTGGAGACATCCCAGGCCAGGCTGGACGGGGCTCTGAGCAACCTGATCTGGTGAAGATGTCCCTGCTCATGGCAGGGGTGGCACTGGATGAGCTTTGAAGGTCTCTTCCAACCCGAACTATTCTATGATTCTAAGACCCCACCAAAGCCCAGGCTTTGCCGTGGGCAGGTAATGCTGTTCGGTGATGCTTTAGCAACTGTCCTTCCCACTCACTGCCTGTCCCATCACATGGGATTTCTTTCTGCAGAAGCTGCAGATTGCAGACTCCCAGCTAAAAGCCAAGGAGTTTGCCGTACCCCAGGAGGAGAAGGTGGTTCCCTACAGTGACAATGTTGTGTGTCAGGAGAAACAAGTCATCCCAGCACCCAGCATCGAAGCCAGTCGTGTTGATGACACAGGAGGGATGAAACCAGAAGGTATCACTTTCAGCCCCAAAGCCTTGCAGTAGAGAAAGCACTTTACTTCACTCCTAACTTCCTATTGCAGAAGGCTGCCTACCGAGGTGCTACCCTACCACCGCATTGGCAGGACCCCAGGCAGAGAGACTGGAGAGGCTGCAGGCTCTTGCTGTGCCCAAGAATGAGCTGTTTTATTGCCAGTGTCTTCCAGCTGATGATCAGACCGCTGGAACAGCAGGTAACCCTCCATGCTGGTGTGGGCTGCTCACAAAGGGCTGCTTGGCTGTGTCCAGCCCCCGAGGGACTATCTGCTTGGGTCTTTGCCAACTGAGCCCCCACCTGTGGTCCATGCTGGCTGGACACGGGTAGGTGGCAGCATCCTGGCAAAGCCTTATCATAGAATAGTTTGGGTTGGAAGGGACCTTTAAAGGTCATTAGTTCAACCCCCTGTAATGAGCAGAGATATCTTCACCCAGCTCAGGTTGCTCAGAGCCCCGTCCAGCCTGGCCTGGGATGTCTCCAGGGACGGGGCATCCACCACCTCTCTGGCCAACCTGGAACAGTGTTTCACCACCCTCAGTGTCAAAAATTTCTTCCTCATGTCCAGCCTGAATCTCCCCTCTTTCAGTTTAAAACCATCACCCCATGTCCTATAGCAACAGGCCCTGCTAAAAAGTCTGTCCCCTTCTTTATTATCGGCCACTTTTAAGCACTGAAAGGCCACAATAAGGTCTCCTGGGAGCCTTCTCTTCTCCAGGCTGAACACAACAACTCTCTCAGCCTGTCTTCACAGCAGAGCTGTTCCAGCCCTCTGATCATCTTGGTGGCCTCCTCTGGATCCCCTGCAACAAGATGCTTGGGCTGATACCAGTGAGGATCAGCAGCGCGGGCACACAGCACCCTGTCACCAGAAATGTGCAGCACCCAGGCCAGCTCAGAGCACAGACTTAGTGAGTCGGCATCTTAGAAACCTCCACAGAGCTATGATGGGTGCATGAAGACCCCCTGCTAGCAAGGCATCAACACTGCAAAGTCTCTAAGGGATTAGAGACTCTCCTTTGGGATAGAGGGAGATTAAGTTAACCCCATGTTGCAGGTCATGAATACAAGTGTAGGGAGACAAAAGGACTCCGTGGCTGAGCAAGAGGGACTCGGGTGGTTCAAACCAGCAACCCTGAGTGCCCTTCTCTGGGGAGTAGGAGGGACAGGCACTGATCTCTTCTCTCTGATGACCAGTGGTAGGACCGAAGGGAATGACAGGAAGATGTGCTGGATGGTTCAGGTTGGACATCAGGAAAAGTTTCTTCACCCAGAGGGTGCTGGACACTGGAACAGGCTCCCCAGGGAGGTGTCACAGCCCCAAGCCTGATAGTGTTCAAGAAGAGACTGGACAACACCCTCAGACACATGGTGTGAACTGTGGGGTTGTCACATGCAGGGACAGGAGTTGGACTCGATGATCCTTGTGGGTCCCTTCCAGCTCAGGACATTCTATGATTCTGCTAAGCGTCACTGGCAGCAAATACAGCAAAGGTGCTGGTAAGCCAGTCCTCCACCATGCTATTTAACAGCTTGCTTGCATGGCTTAACATGCTGATGGAAGTCAGGGAACAGGTCACCAAACATCACTCAGACATACTCAACCTTCCCAAAGCAGCAGAGATCTTCCTCTGAGCTCCTGCATGAGAGGGGAGAGGGCAGCATCGCTCAGCAGTGCTCCAGGATCAAATGGGAGGACATGAGCAGGGATGTCCTCCTTGTTCCCTGAGCTCACCTCTCCCAGATTGGGATGTCTGTGTCTGGATCCTTTCATGATCAGTCTGGAGCAAAGACACAGCTGTCTCCTGTAGCTTAAATGCCACCTTGAGGACAAGGTGAAATAATCCTGACAGGTTTTTTCTCTCTCCACTCACTAGAAGGAGAATCTGGACAAGCAGCTCTGACGCACTTATGTCCATTTGGACAGGTGTCCATTTGGACAGTCCATTCAGACTCTCCTTAGCACATGAAGGCTTTAAGCATCTCTGTGCCAAGCCCATCTGAAGCTATCTTGTGCTAATGGTGAAACTACTGTGGGCTTTTCCCTTCCTGTTCTGCTCCCGTGTAGCTCAACAATACAGAATTTCCCACAAAGTCCTTCCCTTTCATACACGAACCTTCTGCAGAGTGTCTCAGCTCCTTTTAGCACTCCAGGGCAACATGGAGACAGCTTGGCTCCTTCCACTTGCTTCACATCACCATAAATCCTTCCCCTGCTGACTTCATGAATCAAATCGATGCAAAATTGATGCACCTCAGCAAAGCTCTGCTGAAGCGAATGGGTCTCCCCTGATTTACGCCAGCTGAGGCTCCAACTTGACGTTGTTGTTCGCTTGCTCCAGCCCAAAGGTAGGATTTGGGTGAGTAATGGATAATGCTTCCTGACTAACGCACCCTCTTCTTCTCTCCCATCTCTCAGGGATGTTGCTGCATGGGCAGAAGCTGGTCCCGACCTGGGCCACCTACCAGCAATTCATCATGGAGATGGGCTGGGCAAGGCAGAACGATGCTCGGAAAAACAAGAGCTTGAGCCAGGGCTCAGTCGATTTTGAAGGTCAGGGGATGGAGGTTGTGGCAGCTGCCCCATGGGGGTGAATTGTGGCCTTCAGCCTGGAGTTGGGTTTTTTGAATTTAACATGGGAAGAGACTGAGGAAGGTGAAGGGAAGGTGGATGACATAGGAAAGGTCCACAGAGTCCTCATACCCATCTGCCTATCAGTGGGAAGAAGCAGGGCAGAGAAAAACAATTATCTTCCAGAAGAGGCTGGAGCATTGTAAATAACATTTCTTTCACCCCAGTTTCCATATGGGCCACCCCATGTAGTGAATCCCTGCTTGATGTGGCCTCCTGGAAATAACATCATAGCACAGGAACTGCTGCTGTGACCACTTGGGTTGCATCAACAGCCTGACACGGTTGTGCACCTGTGAAACACCTGTAATCTCTGCCTCGGTGAAAACAACAAAAATACTTCACTAATGACTCATTACAGAAACGTGTCATTTTTAAAATACACAGAAAATCTGAAATGTCTGGGATGGCTAGCTCTTCTTTGCATGTCCTCCCTGCTTTGTTGCAGGAGGTGGCAGCACATTTCTCCACAGGCAGAACTGGTCAGTCGGGAGAACAAAAACGCAGGCTCTCCAGATACAGATGGGGCTTCTCTGAAGTAGGATAGAGGATGGCACACCTTGAAACCATCTCCTATGGGGATTTTTGGGGAAAAGAGAAGAACAGATGTGATGGTCCTCACTTGAGAGTTAAGCGGACTCTGGATCTCTTCCCTGGTTTAGTCCCTGTTTAAATAAAGCAGAGACACATCGCTCTGGCATGATGGAAGAGAAAACCTAGACACTAGGAGAAAATATATACCAGCTGACAAGTAAATATCCAGAAGGGAAGAGCACAAGATATTTCCAGATCTGCCTTGTGCTACTTCCATCATATTTAAAAGGCTCCAGAAAATAAGGGCTGAATAATCTTGTCTAAAAGCTCTTCTTGCATTCTCCCTTGGCTGACATTTCAATCGTGGTAGCTCCAACAGGAGCAATGAAAGTGTGAACAGCCAATGGGGCTCAGGAGAAGGGGGAACAGTCAGACTGTGAAATACAGGAGTTAGAGACCCCAAAAAATCTTTTGGTTATTTGGACTCTCTTTCACTAGAGTGCCTTGACCCTGACTGGAGAAGTACCTACAACAGAGATTTCCAGCACTTACCAGGACCCCTTGGTGGATGCTGTAGAGCAAATAAGGGCCTATCGCACATTTTCCCCAAAGATGAGCGCCTAAACCAGTAAGGGAGAGGTGGGCTGGGGGGTGAGGGTGGCTGGTGGGAGTGGGGACAGGGTAAGAGTAGAGCAGGGCGGTTTTGGAGATGGCTGGGATTGGCAGGTGTTTCTCAAGCATATTTGTCCATGTTATGCAATGAACTAAAATTAATTCCCTCAGGGCCAAATCCTTTCTCAAGGCCTGCTCAGCCTTTTCTTGAACAGTTTTGCAGTGGGGTTGACAGGAGAGGGGAAATTTCTCCTGGGACAGCCTGGTCCCTGTGGAAAGAAGAGGCTGAGGTCCCTCTGGGGCTGGGGTGAGAGGAACGTCTGTCTCAACATTTCCATGCACTGGGAAAGGGCTCTCCCAGATCACACAGGGCAGGAGCTGTTTGCAACGTGACTCATCCGCACACTGGGAATAAACAGGCATAAACTGTTCCTGAACTCTAATTTCTCAGTGGAAAGACAATTCCTCCCCGCTGCCTCATCCTCCCCACCTCCCCTTAACACACACACACACACACATATGTATTTCAGCTCTGTGTTGAAATCTCGATTTTGATCGAGGATCCTGGAATGATGTGTGGGATGGAGACTGAGGCTGTGTGATGGTTGATCTAGGTGGGAGATTGGTTCCAACAGCAGCCATGTGTGTCACAGCATCCCCTGATGGAGACAGGCTGTTCCCCCTCTCCCCCACGCCATCGGCATGTGCTCTCCTTTGCTCTGTGCAGCTTCCAGGCTGGGTGGTCAACCACTGCAGAAGGGGAGGTGGGTCTTCTCTCCTGGTCCACAAAGCAGAGACTGCAGATCCCCTTCTTATCCCCTTTTCCATCTTCTCTACAGGAACCTGTGGGTGTCCGAGTACAAGGACAACTACAGCATTTTCTTGCGGAAGCTGAACCGCTCACCTCAAATCCCCGGTGCAGGGCTGGGCTTGGGGCTGTCCCTTGGGACGGACACAGCCCAGTGAGTGGTGCTACAGGTGGCCATGGTAAGTACCAGGATTACCCATTTTTGGGCTGAGGGCTGCTGGGATTTCAGGGACTGAGCCAGTGGGAAAATGTACAAACAGTTGTGAGACCTAGTACAAACTATTTCAAGACCTGAGATAAAATTATGAGAGCTTTACTGCTGGAATAATCTTCTGAGTAGCATGATTTGTCCCTGCTCATTGCAGGGGGGGTAGGACTAGATGACCTTCAAAGGTGCCTTCCAACCCAAACCCTTCTCTGATTTTCTGTGCTCCTAGAAAGTGATTTCCCAACCAGATCTTATTAGGGGAATATTTTTTGTTACGAAGGTGCTCAAACACTGGAGACCAGAGAGGTAGGGGAATTGCAGGGAGATGTTCATAAGATGACGAGACAAAGTCCCAGAAACCTCATCTGAACTGGCCCTGCTGGGTCAGGACAACTACATTATTCTATGATTTTTTGATTTATTTTAGGATGTGTTACCTTTGCTGTTCTATCCTTACAGCTTCTTGGCCCTCCAAGCTGTCTGTGTGATATTGTCCATCATCCTGGAAGCCTGGAAGCCTCTTCTCTTCCAAACCCACCACCAAATCTACCAAATACCTGGCACAGACTTTTTTAATCAGATGTTATCGTTAAAATCTCCCAAAAACTTGAGCTTTTATCATTGTCAGAAAAAGGGTTGGTTTGTTTTTGGTTTTGTGGACAATGCAGGCTACAGAGCTTAAAACACTCAGGCAGTTTCAATGTATGTACTTTAAAGAAAACTTACCATTAAACTTTGTCTCATAGCAAGAAGCAGCGTGTGTTAAGCAGCATTGCTTGTGTTAATTTACTCTCTATATCCTTGTGTTCTTGCAGGAAGGGAAGTTATCCAGGGCAGCTGAGTACCAGCTTTGCAGAGTTTCTTCCCCTCCTTCATATTTAACATCTTTTTACAGGGTTTGGCTACCAATTTCAGCTAATGCTGCATAAACCAGAAGTGAGTTTGATGTGTCTGTTTGGGAGATTTCTAGGATTTCTGGAAGGAATCTCCCAAGGATTTCTGGAAGGAATTTCTGCTCCCAGCCTGAAGATGGCAATGAAGAACCACCTATCTGAGACCTGGGAAGGGCTGATGTCCCTGGCCAGGACCTTGCCCATCACAACCTTTCTGCTGAGCCCTGTGGCTTTAGTGACCTGCCTCTGTGCCTTCTGAATTGATGCCAAAATTCACTTGGAGTAGACAGTGTAGGGAACTCTCCCTAGCACCTAAAATGTATTGCTTTTAATGAGACATTCTTGTGGCATTCAGCAGTAAGAGATTCTTAATGGATACAGACGAAATATCAAAAGATAATATTAGTGACAACAAAGAACTTATTTTACAGTAATATCAAGCATACCCAGACCTGATGGTGACAGGGATTATATAGGGACTATATATACACAGCAGCACACTTATTGCTACCCCAGGGCGTCTATCGTCAAAGAGAATCACCTCTCCTGCTTCCTTCTACTCTGCAGGTGTTTCAACCCATCACCACTTACCAGTGGCAAATTTGACCATTAACTTGCCGCAGGGCCTTAGGAAAGTCACCTGCATGGCTGTGTTTCCCTGCAGGCAGAGAAGCTTTGGGGGATTTAGCAAAATTACATCTGGTAAGGCCAAGCTCTAAGCAGGGGATACAGGGAGATACAAGGTTCTGGCATTTCTGCCAAGCTGCCTCCTCTCCCTGCTCCATCATGGAACGTTACTGACCACAGCCCATGGACATTTGGGTGACATAGGGTATTTCTTCTGTAGCTAAGTATAGTGGACTAGCGACTGCAGATTTTGTAGGTCAGAAACAACGAAACTGCCTTTAACCTAAAAATAGGGAAAAATGATACAGCACCAGCTCCTGATATAGATTTTGGTTTCTTTGAGATCATGAGAACAGAGATGTTCTTAATGGGACAAGCACTTTTGCACCACTTAAAATGCATCCCATTGCCTCACTGATAGTTTTCTCTTATGAAAAAATGTTGTTATCCTGCCTTGCTATGCTGGGGAAATGTTCCTCAAATTGATTTTGACATTGCTCCGCTGCAATGGTTTGTTACACTGACAGGGTCTGTGTGTAGATGAATGCTTAGGGCACATATACAAGGCAATTTCAAGTTATCTTCACTAGGAAAAAGTATGTTGCTAAATGCTAATCAAAACAGGCAATGATGGTGGAAACAAATGGCTGAATGAGAATATATGGTTGTGATACACCCTGTCAGGTCCATTAATGAAGATACTCAATCAGGCAGACGGATGCTGGATTTGCTAATGTCGTCCTTTAACTGCGTGCCAGGGAGAAGGAAGGAAGCTGCTGATACTGAAGATAAACGTCCTTCCTGGATATTCTGGCAGGACACTTATTTATGTGCTGTCCAGCTTTGCAGACCAGCCTTAGGGACGAGGCTTTTGAAACCTGCACTCGCACGTTTTGGCCCCCGCACCCGGAATCCAGCCTGTTGCATCCCCGTGTCCTGCCATTTCTCTTCTCAGAATGACATTTCTTTTCTTTCATACCTTTGTTTTCCCAGCCCTTGTTGCCTCTTCCCAATATTGGTCTGTCTGATGTTGGCAGTGATCTCTATTAATGATTTTTTTTCCCCTCCAGCTCCCTGCTATGGGAATGAAGCTGGCCCCAAGCCAGTTCAAGCACACAAAAGGGTGGGCAGTGGTCAACACAGTATGAAATGCGGCTTCAGCAAGCCCTTGCATCACCCCAGGGAGTCACAGCTATGTTGTAACGGGGCACATTCGTGCTACATGCAAATATATCCAAATCGCAGCCACAGAGACAGCGTCCCAGTCTCCCCACAGTGCCCCCAGTGATGCTCCCCTTACCTGGTGGATGGAGGCTCTTCACGTGAGTGACACAGGCTTGAAATAGAAGAGTGCTAGGGTTGAAAAGAGGCGAGAAGCTCTGAGTAATGCCCGCATTACCTCAAAACCATCTCTTTTCAGTCCTTTTTCTGCACAGCCCTGAATTACCTGCTTGGGCTCATGGCAGCAGACACCACCAGCCATGAGCTCAACAGGATTGAAAAAGGGGTGAGACATTTGTATTAACATCAGCTTTTACACTAGCAACAAAGTCCAAGGGAAAAAAATAACAGCACAGAGAAACAAGCTGGACGTGAGTCAGGTCGTGGCTGTTGCAGATCACGAGGTATTTTCCAGGAGCATGTTGCCCCATTATTGCTGTGGTTGACCCTGCCATATTTCTACAAATCATTTAGTGTTGCCTTGTGTCAGAAACAGAGGAACAGCCCTGGATGGAGGCTGCTCCGATCCACTAGTTCCCTGGTGGGAAACTTACTGGAGTCACGAGAAGGACAATCCACTTCAGATCCAAGTGATGGCATCACAGAGCAGTCAGAAATGTGTTCACTCTTATGACACTCAGTTGTATTGCAAAATGCACAAGCCAGTGAATGCAAATTTTGCAGGTTTCTCTCCCCAACACACAACTTTGAGGAAAATGGGTTTTGGGTAAGGCAGAAGTGATGCTTTTTGTGTGAGTGCCTTAGTGCCATCTCCTGGGTGGAAGGGGAAATTCTTATTTTGGAGGTGCAACGTGTGGTCCAGACACTCTTTGCTGTGTAGGTTCAGTCATTTAGCAACTGGGTGTGTGAGTGTGGTGTCAGGATACCACACTCTGCCCCCTCCCACTACATTGCTAAATAAATGTCATCCTTAGGATACGTGATGGAGATGTCTGTTCAGGGAAAAGGATGCTCATCATCGTAATGAATTTTCAAGTAGCGTTTTCCATCTTTAATTTTGTCTTTTATATTTCCCAGCATGGAAAAACAGACCAAATGCTAAACTCACTTTGTGCATCCTTAATAGGAGAATTAATTCAACAGCATCAGAGGTTAATCCCATGATGACTATTTCTCTGCTTCGAGGCTCCCTAGATCTCTCCGCAAATCACCTCATTGGACATTAGAGGTGTAAAACCTCCTTGTTCAATAGTTTAATGAATTACACAGTGCTGAAAGACAGGCTAAAATATGTCTGTGGCCATACTGGTTCTCACTACAGAACATGTACTTCATCAAGGAGTGACCAAACCCTCAAATGTGGCTGCTGCTGCCTGCAGCTTGCTTGGAAACAGGCAGAAATCCCACCACAACAGCTTCCTTGGAAGAGCACAGTTAAGAAGAACTAGTGGTTTGTGACAGAACAAGGCAAAAATTTTCAGAGGTGTTTGCACAAACATAATTAGAAGCTTAATTTAGCCCAGCAGAGTCAAATCATCGGTGCTTGGGATTTCATTGGTATAACGTGAAATTCACAAAAGAAAAGCACCTGCAGTAACATTGCTTGGGCACCTACACTGCTCTGCAAACAGCATTGCTCACCATTTCTTGGAAGCCTGCAAGGACATTCGAGGGCTGATCCTCAGCCCCATGACCGAGCAATCAACTTTTCCTCTTGTTTCCAAAAAAATTCTTCCCACGGCCACCACCCAACCTGCAATTATGCAATAAATCAGCATGTGCTTAACATTAGACCTTGTAAATAGTCCCACTACCCTGTTTGGCAATTAATAGTGAGAGCAAAACAACTCTGAGCACATCTGTAGTCACACGGCTTCAATGGGTGGAAAAGCAGAGTTCCCATGGGTCACCGTGGAGAAGTCCTTCCCTGAAGAAGATTCCACCAATTCCAATGCAGCATCTCTGAATCACAAGACAAGTGACCTCATGCTTAAAGCTACTAGGTGTTTAAGAGTGTTGTTGAAACATGTTCTTCATGTAATGTTTTATAATGTAGTGGTCATGGAGAAGGTGGGAAATGCTCTTCTTCAGAGGGGGATGAAGTAGCAGGAGTTAACAATGCAAAACTACCGTTGGTAAGTCTCCGTTGGTAAGTCCTGCCCACAGCTCAGCCACCAACCTGAGCAGAAATTACAAGCAAAGGGAAAGAACTTGTCAACTAACATATTTCCCCAAACTATGATTTTTGTCAAGGTGTGACGATTAAACAAAGCTTTGGGAGTAATATAGTTTTAATGAAACTTCCTTGGGCCAATGATGGAGTTCAAAAGAGATGGAGAGAAAGAGAAAGGAGAAGCGAGAAAGACTTATTGTGAAGTAACCGATGACTTGGCAATCGAAAGCAAAAGCAACTGGCAGCTTCCAATTATCCTAAAATCAAGGCTTTTTCTTTCCAACCAGCTTTGATTTGCCTCATGCCTGTTTCCATGTTGTCTCTCTGTGGCAGCTCAGGTTCTGTTAGTGTTCAGGACCATGTCTGCTGGGCTTGAACGCAGGACTCTACCCTCATAGAAATCTATAAGCACTTAAGTGGTCTTCACCACTTTTATTTGAGCTTGCTTAAATGAAGAGAGGTTCTTCGGTTTGGTTAAAAACTATGTGAATCATCCAGTAGAAAATGAAAGTGAATGTATTGCTGAGATGTAATGACTCCATTTATGGTGTACAGTTCTCCTTGATGCTGCCACAAGACAGAAAGAAATGACTACACGATGATGGCAAGTCCTCTACATGCAACTGCTTGGCCTGTGCTCAGCTCAGAGGCTGGTACCAAGTGCTTTGCCTCAGTTCTCTCTCCTCTGGAAGAAAACACCTGTGGCCACTGTGGGGCTTGGCACTGGCACCTCTGCACGCTTCGTGGTCAGCTTGAGCATTGCTTGCTGGATTTGCCTCCATCAGATATAAGCCACCCTGGTAAAGCTTTTGGAATTTTTCACTGATTTTTCTTTTTTAATTTGGAAAAAACATGTTCTGCAATGCTAATATTTTCATTTTGCCCATATTTTTTCAGTTCTTCTTTGGTGAGATCAAAATAAAATATTTCAACCAAGGCCTGAGTTGACCTTAATGTTTTATTTTTCTCTTTAGCTGCTCAGTCACTGGACTTTGAGACAATTGTGGTTTGGGTGGCCCAAGCCTTCCCTTTACATTGCACGTCACACCTGGTGCTGAGGATACATCTCAGGTACTTTGGGATCATATGGTTTTTGTAAGACCTAAGCATTGCCACACTCCCAGCGAACCGATCTTACATTGAATTAAGCATATCTGAAACATTTTCCTCCACACTTTTTTTTTTTTTTAACATTATCAAATTGAAATGTGCTCTAATATTTGCAAATTTAGTTCTCATCCTTCCCTGGCCAGCTGGAGACACATAGCTCCATGTGTTACTCAACAGTAAAATGAGATACCAAAGCAATAGGAAAAAGAAATTGATTTTTTTTTTTCTCTATATAGGCTGTATATCTGGGGAAAATATTCCCATGGATAGCTCCTGGCTGGGTTGCTGATAATGAGACAATTAATTAAATAGGTCATCAGGGCAAACGGGCACATCAGAAAGCCCCTGCTGTAACCAACACCTGAGAGTCTTTAAGCCTGGAAATACCCACTGCTCCTACTTTTAATCCTGGATCACAGTATGATATTTCACTGTATTTACCCAAGGAATGTGCATGGAAAAGGCATAAATAAACACAAAAAGTGAAACCAAGCACTGAAGTATTTTATTTCAATCAAGCTCTCTCAAGTGTCATGTAGAAGAACAGATAAAGGTTGAGATTTGCTATCGTGCATAAGTAGCTACACACTCTTCAATTCAGCTGTGACACCTTATAGCAAAAAAGTAATTTACCTGGAAGGCCAGGTAAATTGCACCGTATGTGACAGAGAGTGTCCCAAAATCAGGTTGCATTTCTCACCATGGCGTGACCACTCTTACACATTCTTGCAGGGACAGGTGGACTCACATACCCTGAAAGCTGCATCCAAAGGCCATTTAATTCCTTAGAAAGATTTCTACTTATTTTGAGAGGCTCAGACTTCACAGTACTTAAAGAAAATTAGTGAGAAGAGCCTCCAGCTATGGCTCTTTCCTTGCAGTCCCACAGCTGAAAGCACTTCACCTTCCCCATCGCCCTGCCCTGGTGCCTGCAGTGGTCACAGCTCCCTCTGATAAAACCAATAAAACCAGTATAGTTGATACTAATACCAGCCTGGAGGTTTTATGCCAACTGTGTCTCATGTTAGCTTTGCAAGATGCTGGTGCTATGGTAGGCTTATTTACATGATCCTGCTGCATGGACTGGTGCTGGGTACCAGGTGTGATGGGGCATTAAGGTTGGGATAATAGCAGAACCCTTAAAAATAGGGGCGTTGGCTGAAAGCAGAGATTCTGGACCTACAAACAACCCCTTGGAGAAGTACAGCCTTGAGTGCTGGGAGAAACTGCTTCAAGCCTAATGAAGAAATGAAAAATTAGTGAAATAAAAGGAAAATAGTTGAGCAGGAGCTGGTGTGCCTAGAGAATAAGATGCTCTCTGAGTCCATGCAGCATGTAGGATTGGGGCAAATGTCAACAGCTGAGGGCTGCACAGAGACTTGGACATCTTACACAAGGGTGAGACCTTGAGCTTGGAGGAGGATGAGGGGCTGATTACAGGGGATGAGGGTCCTTGTGTGGTCACTGGAGCAGGAGCATGCTGCCTGACCCAGGGACTCTGATGTTTCTAGGAGTTTTTGATGTGAGGGTGGATGATGAAGGACATGGTATGGTGGTACATGTGCCTGAGTCAGGTGCTGGTGGTGAAACTCTTTGTTACATCAGTGTATTTATGCCTGTACAGGGCTGCCTTGAAACCCAGCCAGCACACATACCAGGAATGGTAGGTGTTCAGCAGTCATGTTGCTTGCATCAGTTTCCTCTTTGCCTAATACAAAGTAAATGGTTTTTATTCCAAATAGAGCTGTGCAGCCAGCCTGAGAAATACCAGCTCTGATGCTTTGGTTTTACATCCAATTCTATCTCAGTCCAGCATTGTGTTGGCAGGAGAAACATCAAAGCAACATTTCTGCATTACTTGGAAGTTCTCTACCTCCATTCCTCTCTGGAGGTCACACTGGAAGAGGTGAGAAATACATGAAAGAGACTATAGGAAGACCATATGGAGTCACCCTCTTGACTAAGAAAGGGCTGGAGGGCTTAGGAGAAGAGGATGGTGATGCAGATTTGTGGCAATTTGGAAATCCCTGGGCAGCCAGGAGTAATTGAGGGATGTAGGACCAGCCCATCCTGGTTGGGATAGGGGCACAGTGTGTCAGGTGAGTGCAAGGATGGGGCATTTTGTAGTTTTGAGAGCAAATTGCTATAGTTTAAAAGAAGTTTGGGAATAGTCTTTGAGCTGGAATCAGGCTTTCTTCTTTCACTGGTGCCTTTCTAGCTTTTAAGGAGGACCACAGGAAATAAGAAGAACTTGAGGAAAGGCAATACTTGGTCTTTTGGAAAATTATAACTGTCTCCATTCGGTTTTGACCTAATCTGCTCATCTACCTTCCCCAAGGTAGAGGCAGCTGTCCTTACAGTCAGCACCATCCTAACCATGCTATCACACAGTCTTTGGTGAAACCCATCTGAATTTTTAAGTGGCTTTGTGGCCAAAACAGGTTTTAATTCTGAACAAATGCTACATTAAAAGGGACTCTCCCTTTCCCCAAATTTCACCTCTGGAAAGAAGGAGGAAAGTTCCCAAGTGTGAGTCCCGCGCTCAGAGCCATGCAGCTGCTGGTGGAAGAAGGGCTGGATGGATTTGGGATGCTCCTGGGGATTGGGCTTTCATGATAGGACAGAAATCCTAGAGGCTGGAGATGAAAATCTCTTGCTGAATCACCTTAGTTCTGCAACACAGGTGCCTTCCCACCACTGAATTCCCAACTGTTTTGACCACTCTTCTGGGGACGACCAATACCTGAGTCATCCCCTCATAAAGCTGCTTCTGGATTCATGTTTCACACGGTGTGGCACGCACACTTCCCCACACCTTGAAAGCACCAGAAACTTCTAGATCAACGGACCACTATGGTCATGTACATGCCCCTTGGTTGACAGACAGGCTCCTTGACCAATGAAATGCCTCAGTTGAGAGAATTTTCCAGACCACTACCATAAATGACCACAGCTCAGCTTCAGCTGGGGTATAAGTGGAGCTTCTGAAGACCCCATAGAGTTGTTGTTTCTTGGAGCAGTGAGTTGGAAGGTGAAGACTCTCCTGACTGGATGGGGACACCATTTAAAGAAACTTCCTTGAGGACTGAGACACCTTCTTTGTTGGTGAGTTGTTATATCTTATGGGTACTCTTGAGAGTCCCCCCCCTTTTTTTTTTATTGTGGGTGAGTAGATGTGCATTTGAGTCATCATTCTGAAGTTTTGGGGATCCCCTCAGTGTGAATTTGCAATGTAGCAATTGAACTTCCAACTCGTATCAGAATCTCTGTTGTATAATGTTGTTAGAGTGCTGAACGAATTTGGAGAAATGCAGTTTCCAGATGGTTCTCTGCTAAACAGTTCTGGTTAGAATTAAGTCTGTTTGGAGCTTATCACCTGCCTAAATTCATTTTTGGGGCAATTCCATGATATTATATATGGTTACTACACATCCTATAATGAATGTTCTCCTATTCAACCACAGGTTGGTTTGTTTTTCCCTTAGAGATGACAGGAACCCATTCCTTTGTCCCTTTCTCACTCAAAACCTTGATCAATATGACTAATTAATAGTCTTATCTGGAGGATGGCATTAAAAAATGTTATTTCTAGTTGTTTTTGCATTTAAACTGTGGAGAATGGGTTTTAAAGGAATCCTGAAGGCACATCTGTGCTGCTAATTGAGAGGGCCAGGGAAATCCACTGAAGCCCTGGACCACCATGGTCCACAGAGCTGAATTGCTGACTTACTCCATCGCTCTCCAAGATGAACCTGCTATAGAGGATTAGCCTTAGTTAACGTGAATGAAAGCCAGTTCTGACTGCTCAGCTTTGTGGCCAGGATTTGGTCTTGACCTTTTTTTATATAGCACTTAGTATGTACATTTGTGTGTGTATATATGCGTGTGTCTCAACCTAATTATAGGCACAATACTGTATGTGCAGCAAGAAGAGCATGTGCACCCCGCACTCCAGATGTTCGGCATCCTAAGTGTCCCAGTTACAGCTCCTCGTACCCAGTCCCTTGTGCATCACACCATACCTCGTGCACCCAGTTACCATCTGCCGTTTATCTATCGTGAAGCATTCATTAATACAAGTCTTCTATCTCCTTGTGAAGCCCCCAGGAAAACTCCAGTAATTACCAGTTTGGGGAGTTCAATTCAAACTCGTAGTGCCATACCCGCATATTTTCTGGCTGCACTCTTTTCTCCGTAACAGTTCCACTTGCTGTGGACCAACCTTTGCTCATCCTGTGATGCTCTATATATTTATTAATAGATACGCAACAAGGACAAGCATTTATCTCTTGGGGCCTGCATGTAGTGCCATCATAATTCAGTTTTTCTGGCAGCAAAGATTGCAGAGATCTGAAAATGGATGGTTACACACCTGACACAGCATGGGAAGGAAGCGTATGTAACTGCCAGATCAGAAATGATAAGTGGTGATATTCATTAATGCCAGAAGCATCATGGTGGTCCCTGCATGCCCTTCACCGCCCAATTAGCACTAATTGCGTTGTCAGGCTTGGCCACACAGCACAACATATAGTGACAGCTAAAATCACTCAGAGATATTAACCAGCTGAATATAAATTTCTATATGAATATAAATTTCTACTGGAAACTCCTGAAATCTGCATTTTTCCTGCAGTTCTGTGGCCAGAAATACAGTGCCCATATGCTGCTGAAGCCTATTATGGGTCAGTGGGCATCTTGCAATTATAAAGTAGGGTAGGCACTTGCTTCAGTCAGTTTATTGTGTCAAGGGCAAGATGAAACTTCACCTTTTCATGTTGCAAATAAAATACTAAATTCTCAGGGTTTTGATTTGTTTCATGAGGATCTCATGTGGCAAAGGATAACAAGATAATTGGTTTGGTCTAACACTGAGCTGGGAACTTCAGCACAGCTCAGACAATATTATTCTCAGCTTTTTTCTGACCTTCAGATTTTCTTGTGTTACTGCAGAAAAACTTGCTCCCGAGCACGGGCCCCTGATGACCACTGACACAGGTGTGACTCACCACCGTGGGGTTTGGAATTCAAATGGTCGTACCATTGCGGTGATACAATTCATCAGGGCAGGAGCAGACCAGCAGTTGGGGTCCCATGGGGCACAGCTTGAAAACCAGTATGGCCATAGATCTCACCAAGGCCTTTGGCTTTTATCATTTATCTCAGGAACGTTTACAGGGCAGGCAGTGGTAGGTACAGTCCTTCGTGCATCCCTGTTCAGACTCGTGACTTGTTTTCCTCCAGGTATTTCGAAGCTGCAGTGAGCACCTTGGCTGTTGCTTGTAAGGTTGATGATAGAATGTGCTGCATACAGCTCTGTAATGTATATCACAGGCAGGCTGTACATGCCATGGAAGAGCAGGTATTCCTCTGTGGAAGGCTCAGAAAGCTGTAGGTCAGTCCTGCTGTGGGGATACGTGTTGTGTGTGTGCAGAGATCTCAGAGTGCCTACAGGAACCCCGCAGACTCTAGCAGATTCCTCCCACAAATTTGTTCATCCACAGCTGACACCCCAGCTGACCATGCTTGGCAGGCACTGTCTGATGTGTTTGCTAAAGAATTCCTTTAGGAAAAAAGGAAAACCTTTTTTCCAATGTTGAAAATGTGTTTTCTATATTGGTCACTTCCCAAAGAGTTCCAGGGACTTAGAGATCAGTGGCTATGCCATAACTGGATTTAGGTACAGAAGTCCAAATTACAGCTCTGAAAGCTGCCATTAGCCAGTACTGGAAGTCCGTGTGTCCCTGTGGGTTTGGTAGGAAGGTCTTCAGAGTTTTGTTTGTCTGACAAAGAGGATCCTGGTTCTTCTTCAGGTATGCTCCAAGTCCATCTGTAATTCTCATTTAGGGTATTATCTGAATTTTCTCATTTGGGGTTGATGCTCTAAACAAATCTTTCAAACAATACCTCATTTGAACATGTGCTGAGAAGGCAGAGGCTGAGAGCCAGGTTGGGATGGGGGATGCTTTCCAAACCCTTCTGCTTGGGTGCAGTTCAAACCACATTCCCACCGCTCTTCAGGGCTGGCAGGGACCTGTGGGTCCAGGCACTTGTAAAACACTGGGAAATAGCTGCATGTTGCAGCAAGGTGCTTTTGGGTGAGGATGACCAGAAATGCTGAGAGTGTTCATCTCACAGCACCATCGTTCTCTTTTAGGCACTCTTCTGCCTGAGTTTGGTGCCTCCAGCTCCACTGTAATACAAGGGGAGAATGGGCCATGTGGGAAACATGATCCAGAGACAGTGGGAAGGAAGGGGAAGCTGCTGGACATGCCCATGGGGAGATGCTGACGCCATCTGAAAAACTTACTCTGTTCATTTGTTCTCCAAAACCAGTTTCTACCTGCTATCAGAATAAAAATGAAAACACTTGTTTCTCAGTTTAGAAACAAAATTTCTTCGGGTTTCCCATTCCCCACTGTTTTTGCCAATTGAAAAAAGGTACCAACAGAACCCATTTAAAGGGATAAAATATGATGAATAACAGGGAACTAAATCTTTAAAAAGCAAACAGGTGCTTTTTTTTTTTTTGTTTCTTAAACACAGAACTGAAGGGGTAAATCTAAAATCTCAGCACTAAGTCGAAACAGGCCATTTTTCATGTGTCAGAAACAGAAAATGCAGATTGGCTCCAGCTACAGTTTTTTAATACCACATTTATCCTTGCTATGGATGAAGGTAAATCACAGGAGATGGAACAACCAAGTGTGACATTGTCACCAGTAACCTATGAATTACACACACAGAATTGCTGCTTGTTTAATCTCGTACTCAAAACCAATCGATACATTCTCTGGGTTGCACTGATGGCAGTTCACAGGCTCTCCTGGGCACCTTGACACTGTGTTTTGGGTGGGTGTTTCCTCTGCTGCTAATTCCCTCCCTCAGATGACCCACTTCTGCCTCTGCAATTAATTTTCATATCGCTGCAGTAACATATTTTCATTATTTTATGTTACACAAGCCAGTGAAGAGGTGTTGCTAGGTATGTCCATCTAAGGAATCTTCCAAAATCTTCCAAGTCTGACATTTTTCTTCTTTGAAAATATATGAGCCCCGCATTTTCTCTTTATTACTTTCATATAGATTCGGTCTTACAGAAAAGTAATTTTACCAGAGATGAATTTATCTTTATAAAATGTTCCCATCTTCACTTCAGAGCTGATTGTTTTTCACCGTACATGATTTATTTTTCAACCAAACTAAAAAGATTTTTGCATTTTAGTGGGATTTTTCATTTTCTAACTAAATGTATCAGCAGCCTATGTGCCATCACGTTTATGAGGATTCAGAAATAAGTTTCCCTTTCCCCGCTACCAAGCACGACAAGCTGGGTTTCAGACTCATCTGCTGACAGGAATGTTTTCTGTAACCTGCTGTCGCATTGGTGTGGGATTTTGTGTGGTTTTGTGTGTTTTTTGGGGGTGAGCACAAAGCAATAAGTAGACTGATGTCTTCTTTTAAACCAACCTCATCACCCACCTCTTTCGGACACCAAATGTCTAAAAACCCTCTCAAGACATTGCACAGAGGAGACTCTGCAACAATTTATCAGAGCTTTATCTTCTATCTCCTGGCATTTTTTTGCCAGGCTCATTCTAGTTTTGAAGACCAATCTGTTTCAAACCTATTGTCATTCAAGTGGCGGACGATGCTGACGCAGATCAGTTACTGAACACGCTCTTACTTTAACAACCTGGCTGCAAAATCGCATAGATTGGCTTTGCAAGTCACAGAAGCACGGTGCCCACAAATGAAATGCTGCTTATTTTCTTACTATTTTTTTTTAAATTACAGCCTTTCCGTCAGAGGAACCGGGGGAATATGATCAATACATAAATCAACACACCGGGAGGAAGAAATAGAGTTGCAGGGTTCTGCTCTGAGATCTTCAATTTTGTGAGTCATGTAATTCACAAGCAAAAGTTGAAAGTGCTCTTGGGTTTTAACTTGCTGTAAATCATGGGTTGCCAAGCTTTACTGATTGTTGTGTCTCTTATAAAAAGGATATGGAGAAATTTCACATGCAGGATTCTCCTCCTAATGCATGTTTAATTAGAAATTTAATTGGCTTGAGCTAAGTATTTCTGAACTCTGGCAAAGTAATTGAACATTTAAAGCTCCCTTGGGGCCATTATAACAAGCACTACCCAGAAAAACAGGATTCGTTGTACCAAAAATAAAGGCTTTAACATGACACGATGTAACACCGAGACATGTCAAACAGTCAAATGGGCGGTGGGTAGGAAAGCCGGGTCTGAACTGGGCACTGTGGGGCGACCCTCGATTATTACAGGATTTCTTTTATTTTGCTAGAAACTCCTTGTTCTGTTTTTTCTGTTCCCTAACATTTTTTTCTATGCTCTAATTTTTTGGCGGGTGTTGTGGTGTATATTTCTGTAGTATCTTTTATTCTTTCCAATGGAGTAGCACTTCCTGAGCAGTCACCTCACTTGAAAGCTTTTGAATTGCTCTAATTAGAGCGGCTTTTGAGGACATCTTGTGTTTTGATTACAAAAGGAACAGCACAAGGTACTATCCATTAATGGTCTGTGCAACATGAACTATATTATAAAAAAAAATCAGAAAAAAACATTTTCATATGCCTCTTGATATTCTGCAGTAATCTAGAAAGACATCTAACAGCCTGACATCTGATGAGACCCATTCCTTGGGAGGAAGCTTTGAGAATTGCAGCATTTTGTATTCGGGGACTTGACTTGTAGCTAAATCTCTGCTGGGTTTTCCCACAAACCTCAGACATTTGGAGACCACCCAGACCAGAGGGATGGCTGCCTTTGGGAAGATGCTCCAGAGAGGAGGGCAGAGACCCTGCCCGACAGCCACTTAGAGCCAAAAAGCCAGAGCTCTGCCTAATACAGGGTCTGATTTTAGCACATCAGAAGCCCAAGCCACCCATTGCCTAGTGTTCTTCTGTAGACTCATCCCCAGCTGTAGGGAGGTACTCATCACTCTGTTAATGCGGCAGAGAATTCAAAATGCTTTAAATTCAGCCACTTACATGAAAAGTGTGTGGTTCCTCCTGTGATGCTTTGTGGACCTGTTGAGCGCTTACAGCATCAGAGCTGAAGCCGGCAGCTTCCTACGGCTGGTTATACAGCTTGTGGAAGTGTTTGATGTCTGCGGTGATGATTTCAGCTCAGGGTATTTTCCTCATTTCTGGTACAATGTGGGATTCAGCCTTCAGAGCCAAAGGACTCTGCTTCAGCCATGGTTTTAATGGGTGAGCACTGTATTCTGACCATGAGTTTCTGCAGAACACAGAGGTCCTGGTAGACACCAAGTTGAACATGAGCCGGCAGTGTGCCCTTACAGCCAAGAATCATAGAAAGATGGAAGGTGGGAAGCTCTGTGTTGTGTACAGACAACGGGATTTGAGTGTAGCAAAACCACAGAGCCCAAACAGACACTCAATCATACAGGCCTCAACATTGCTCCCCAAAGGATGGGAATAAAATTCATGGAAGAAAGTGGAAAAGGAAGTATATTTCTCCTTTTATTACAGAGATCATAACTTTGGCTCCATAATATTGTATCCCAATTTCCCCTGAAGACAGTTCTTTGATTGAAAAATATAACACAGACCCCCTGTGTTAAGTACAGAGTTTTCTTAACAGACACACACATATACTTCACATCTTTGTTTACTCTGATACATCAGTGATAGAAGCTCAGACACCAGTAGCATGTAAAATGGAAATAGGAGAAACGTGGATGTTGTCTCATTCAGACAACAAAGGCGTTGGGCAGAATTAAAGAATTCCAGGCTCTATTAAGATCAGATTGGCAGAGCTGGAGCCAGCCATGAAAAACAGAATAATCAAAAAGTAGTTAAATCAATGTTTCAGTAGTCCAGATCAGGCAGCAGAAAGCAGGTAGATTATTATTGCGAAAGAAGGTCTTTGTGAGTTGTTAGGACTCAGTCTGACACAGCATTAACAGAAATAAATTTCTGGACTTTGTTTGTAAGTTATTGGCTAGATAAAGTAATTCACATTATAGATCCACACAGAGACAGCACCTGATGTGCTGCTTTGTGTGAATGACTAGGAGAGAATTACTGAGCTGGAAGATAAGGGGGGAAAGAAAAAAAGAAACCAAGTACAAGAAAGCATGGAGCCAGTAAAGAAATCTGCTGGTCCCCTGGCAGGGTGATGTTCCATCACAGTTTCAGTTGTCCCCATCAATGATGTTGTACGTTTTTCATTCCCTTCCTCACTTTCTTCATATTTTTTCCTGGAAAGGATAGGGTTTTGTTGAGATGGATTTTTGTCCTGTCCTAAAGAGCCATGTATTCCACTTATAGTAGTTCATCTTCTTAGCAGATTAGATGTCTTATCTTCTATTCAGCATCTTAGTCTGCAGCTACTTGAAAGGAGGTTGTAGTATGGAGGGTGTTGGTCTCTTCTCCCAAGTAAAAAGTGAGAGGATGAGAGGAAATGGCCTCAAGTTGTGCCAGTGGAGGTTTAGATTGGATATTAGGACAAATTTCTTCATGGAAAGGGTTGTCGGGCACTGGAACAGGCTGCGCAGGGCAGTGGTGGAGTCACCATCCTTGGAGGTTCTTAGGGACATGGGTCAGTGGTGGGTTTGGCAGTATGAGGGTAATGGTTGGACTCAATGATCTTAAAGGTCTTTTCGAACCTCTGATTCTGTTACTTTATATCACAACATATCAGATGAAGTTTTCCTCTCTCCTGCTCCTTCTGAGACCCAGCAGATGCAGTTGTGCAGTGGCAGAGGGCACAGCTGGCCACATCTGGGCATCAGCCGAGGTGCCAGGAGCTGCTGCCACACATATGCAATGATTCTTGTAGGCTCCCAAACAGTTCAATTTTTTATCTTCCTTCACTGTTCTTGCATTCATCTCCTAGCTCTTGCCATCCAGATTTTATGACAAAGCAAGATTTACACGTTTTATTAAAAAAAGAAAAAAAATCCTTGGAGTATAACATCTAATTTCCAGCATATGCTCCTTTAATATCCCCAGGGTTAACTTACCTTTGGAGCAAAATACCACTGCCAGAGTTTGATTTCCCATCACAGTGAAGCAGCATGTTTCTCATCTTTCTAGTTTAAACACATCCTCATTTCTACAAACACTTCCATAGATATTCAGATCAGGTGTGCGTGCTCAGCACGACTGTGCGCAATTATTTCACACTTTCTAGCGGAACAGCAAAGCTTTGACCTCTCTGTTCAACCTCCACCCATGGAGCTGCAAAGCATATTACTGCATTAGTTAAGCTTAAAAAGAGAAGTGATGGTATGTTTTTTTGTATACAAATGCTCTATGGATTCAGCATCACCAAGTTACTGAAGTTGGTAAAATAATTTTCTATATTGGCAGGGGAATGAAGTTGTACAGCTCTGACATATTTTGTAACTGTAAATGTGGTTTTATTGAGAGGTACCATAGCTGGGAAATCCTGTTCTTAATTTAAAAAAAAGGATATTTGCTGAAAAAAACATGCGCAGATGAGGCTGCAAGGTTTATAAATATTTTGAGATCCTTGAGTAAAAATCCGTGTCAAAAAGTGAAATATCAGCCTTGCCAGACAACGTTTTATTCTTCAGCTATGAATCACATCTGTAAACAAGTCTCTCCTGGATTTGAGATGAAATGCGCTGGAGAAAAGATGATTAGTTTGCTGTTGCTGTGCTCTTCGGCATAAGGTAGTCTACATTATGTTTGTATTTATGTCCATTCCACTTGATGTGGGTGGGCAGTGATAAGATTTGAAAGGAGATATTCAATTAAAGCTAAAAATAAACCGTGGTTATATTTGCCAAATGAGAAAAACGAAATGCAGCTGTTTGTAGAGGAGAGTACAACATCTCACTGCAGGATGAGATGGTCTGAGATTTACACCACTTAGTGCCAAAAAACCCCATCATGCCTAATTTTTTTTACTTTCCACAATTTCTATGAGTGTTTTATAATAATCTACTGTGAATGTTCTCTGAAGATCAGGCACTACCATCTTGATGTCACTAAGAGAGGTAAAGTCTTTGCTCTGGGTGTGTTGGAAGGAGACGGTGGAGTGGGAGAACACACATTTTGTGGGAGAATACACATTTTGCGGAAGAACACACATTTCGCAGCTCAGCGACCAGCCTTGGCTCGAACTGCCCTGGGGAACACTGTGCATGTGAATGAGACCAAGCGCTGTGCTCCAAGGGATGGGTGACTAAACAGCCAGGAGATGCGTTTTCAGGTGGGATTGTAAAATCAAAATGAGAATGGCTCTTGTTGGAAGATACAGGTCCTGGCAATATAATCTGTACCATGCCAGTGGAAGTTGAGGAAGAACATTTAAGAAACACTGTGGTTCGAAAATATACTGCTTGCCTCACTACAAAGGGAAAAGATTCTTCAAAGTTCTCCAGGGCTTCCAGAAGTAACTTGGACTTACTTACTTACTTACTTATTTTTATATATATAAATAAAAAATATATTTATTTAAGCAAGCTTATCTATAGCAGATTCATTGGGTCTGATGCTCCGGGCCTGAGACCCTTCTGGACCCATTTTCTGCTGAGCCAAATGCACTTATCTTTGACTCTGGGCTGCCCTGGCACATGAAACAAGAGGAAATGGCCTTAAGTTGTGCCAGGGCAGTTTCAGATATTTCAAAACATCTCTTCCCAGAAAGGGTTGTCAGGCATTGGAACAGGCTGCCCAGGGCAGCGGTGGAGTCACCATCCCTGGAGGGGTTTAAAAAACATGTAGATGAGTTTCTTAGGGACATGGTTTAGTGCTAGTGTTAACACTTGGACTTGATGATCTCGAGGGTCTCTTCCAATCAAAATGTTTCTATGATTCTAAGTAGTCCCAGAGCACAGGAGAAGCTTCTGTACTACCCAGTAGGACCCTGATCTTCCAGTGAGGTCTGCGAGAAAGTGAAATGGATTTACTGTGCAGAGCTGTCTGTAGCCACCAGAGAAGGTGAACTCTGGTGAGGATGTCCAGGGTCTCACTGTGGTGTCCTGGAAACCCTCCTCCCCACCACCTGGTCCAGAGCAGGGCTTTCAGGCATCAGCCTCACTCCTGCATGGGAAGTGGCCATGAAGGTGTAATCCAGAGAGGGGTCCACTTTCTGCTGTGGTTTCACAGCCTTTTTTTCTTAGACACAAGGCTAAATTTGACTTCTGGGTTAGAACTGGACAGCCTGATTAAGGCAAGGCAGCTGCAGAGAAGCATCCAACTCATGTTTCTGGTACAAGTGCAGTTTATGCTCCTATTCAGCACTCTTCCCCAGGTCTATCAAGGGCAAGAAGTTCAAGTGATGACAGCAGCAGCTCAGTAGGAGCAGGTCTGGGCTTTTGTTTCTGTGGCTGCTGCAGTAACAGGGTACATGAGAAGAAAGCCCTTCCCCGGGAATGGTTGTGTCCAAGATGTTGTTCATGGGTGTTGCCAAATGTGGGTGTCTCCTCTTGGAGCAATGCTCCATTTCTTCTTGTCTTCTGGACTGTGCAAACCATAACATGCTGCACACGGATTGCCATGGAAGGCGGTAGATTGTCTTTTACTGGTTTATCTTCTGCAGTATTTCAAGCACGCAATAATCCCAGATGTCCAGTGAAATCTTCCTCCCATCTTCTCCCAATTACTCAGCCTAGTCCTTGCCAGCCTGTAATCAAGCCAAGCAGCCTTGTGAGACACTAATGTGTTTCGTGGTTGTAGTTTGCTTGCCAGCATTTGTGACATTTGGAAAGACAGTGGTGAGTCATACAAGACAAATGGTTAGTGCCGTCTCTTTTTTTTATGTGTGTATATAATTAGATTTTGCAGCACAAGAGAAAACAGCCCCTGTCCAGCTTGTCAGGAAAACAATAAAAAGGGAAAAGAAAATTTCCTTTGGCAACTTTTTTCAGCCTGACAAATTGTTTTGGTGAGAAGTTTCTTAGATGGCTTTTTTTCCCCAAAGAGTTATGAAATAATTTCAGTGCTGTTACTAGAAATACACAATAGAGCCGTGAAACAGGATCATCGGATACAAGTGAAAATAGAGCAGCTAGTCAAATAGATACTGTGTACTGATGAAGTGTGTAGGATATACTGTCTTTTTTCCTCTGGTGGTTTTGTGTGTGGATTTCAGTGTTCTCCTTCCTCTTGGGACACTGTTTTGTGTATCACCGTGCCCACCAGTGGTCTTTGCTTCCAAGATCAAGGAAAGCCTTTGCTACTCTTTGTGGTCTCTGCAGAAATCTCTGGTGTCTACTCAGTGTAATTTCTGACCAGATTTTTGTTGTTCTCTGTCCCTCCCATCAGGCACGGTCTAATGGTTAACACACAGAACTCAGGGGTTTTGTTTCAGACCATGACATTGAGTCATTCTGCAGGTTTTGGCAAGCGATGGAGGCTTACAAAAATGTCCACTCATTTCTGGTGACTCAGTTTGAGCATCTTCATACCTCTTGGGCTTGAATTTTCTGAAGGTCTTTGAGAACTCAGAGCACGCACACAGGACTGAGTTACACAACCCTGCTGCAAAACCAGCCAAGGTATCCCAGGCTGGATACTTAGGAATGGAGGTGTCCATAATTAAGAGAGCATGTTGGAAAATGTTGGTCTTACTCACTGGGCTTTGAGTAATTCCTCATTAACATAAGGGTAAAAATAACAAGACTCCTTCTTGGCTATGAGATTTTGTTTGCAAAACACAGTGATCCTCAGGTGAAAGGGCAGTGGTGTAAACAAGGGAAAGGAGCATGCCCATGTTGAAAACCTGACCATCTGATAACTGGGATATACCCTTTTACAGGCAAAAACATTTTGCTTAGAAGAAACATCAGATTTCTGGAGAAATCTCCTACATAAATACAAGGCATCTGCCCAGCAACTACAAAGAGATAAACAAGCCACTTCAGAGATGTGAGCAAGCAATTTCATTATAATATATGGCAGATGGATACACACTTCAATGCATGCTAACCAAAGTTCCCAGAAAGTCTCCTGATACCTAACAGCTAGTTCTACTGTAAAAATCATGATTGCTTTCATGTAAACTAAGGGATATTTTCCTGCCAGCCTTAAATACTTCTGTTTGAAGTATAGGATATCTTGGGCTTAAGTATGGCTGTTTGATTATCAGTCAGCATGAAAGGACTCTGATTTGACAGTATCAGATGTTTCTCTATGGGATAAAATGTCCAAGGTCTCCTCAAGGTGTGATGAAGATTCAGCTGGAGCTGCTCACTGATGTGTGAAGTGAAGTCTGTGTGTCTGAGCTGAAATGAAGCAGCAACAAACAATTCAAATGCTAAAGCAGAAGAACATTCAGGAGCTGTCACCATTGCAAGTCATGGGCAGTGCTGTGCCATTTCTGTTTCTGAACATGTTTTTGCAGCTTCAAGGCCTCAAACTCTTCTATAGCTCAAGAGAGAATCCATAATAGAGCAGAATTTTAACACATACCTCCATGTATTAATTAACTGGCTTCAGTACCTACAGCCCTGCAGTTGAGTAGTTGTGAGATGATTTATGGGGAAGGTGACCACAGCTCCTTCTGGAAACCACTTTGCTTGTTTGTGCCAACGAGAAACTCATGTAGAATAACAGAATGAGGATTTTAAAACTCATTTTTGTAAACAAACAGCTACCAAGGATACACTGTCCTCTGAACATGGGTCACACAGACTGTACTTTAGGAGTTCCCCACAAAATCGCCCTCGTCTTTGCTCTGATCTCTGTTGAAGCTGTCCAGTCCTTTTCTTTGTCAGAGGTTACATTTCTGTTCTCAACACCAACAAAGACTGGAGTGGATCAACACTTGGATGGGAGACTTACGCCACATTGTAGAGTTTGGGTTTTGAAGTTTTGAAATTACAATTGCCCTTCTTTCTCTCCAAGTGGGATTGATCCAATGACCCAAAAGTGCCCAATAAGACCAGAAATGTTGAGCACTTCCATAAAAATCTCGTGATGCATACAAACACTTGCTTTGCTGATCTAGCTTGAATTTTGAGAATTGTTTTTCTTTCATTATTTCTATCATTCCCTAATTACATATCCATCTTCCTGCCTTCGGTTAATGGGTGATGTGGTAATAAATGTCTGATAAACTCTGTCCCAGGCTCCAGTATTTCCTGTGGATTTCACTAAGAATGCTTTTGGGATTTCTAGTTTCCTTGAAAACGAGGAGGATCCTGCTTTTTCAACAGAACGGCACAGGCTGTAGTTTGGCTGGGACGTGCATGAAGACATGAAGGTATTTGCAGGGTTAAAAATATCAGCAGAAACATTACTGGAAGCCAAAAGTGGAAGGCCAGTGGGACTACCTGCACTATTTACTTGGAGAATATTAATTAGATATGGTTGAGACACAAAAAAATTAGGAGTGTGTATTCCCCTATAGAGGCATTGGAGAAAATGAGACCACTTTTCGGGTCAGAAGGGCTAGTGGAAGTAGCATAAAACAACTGAGCTAAACGCCTGCAGCAGGCAACAGGACTAATCCCTCAGTGTTCATTTTAGAGGTGAATGTGTCAAGGAAGAAGGATTACAAATCCCACCTGAAAGAGAATATATAAATATATGGTGTCTAATGAGGGAAAATTGAAAGGGAAATTGTCAGATAGAATTCATCAAGGACAAGAAATGTCTCAGACACAACAGCACTGAAGATATTGAAAAAGCACAATCAGGGAGCACAGCAGGTATCGTGTGTCAAAGGAACTTCATTGCTTGAGCTGATGACTAACACCGTTTATACAGAAATCAAGCATCGTGCCCCAATGCAACCTGACAGAAAGCACATCTCTGATTCCTAGTGCTGCTAGAAAAGCGGTGGTGAGCGGTCATCTTCTGATCAGAAACCCTGTCAATCAGCAGAGTTATTAAAGAGCTATTTAACAGTAGAGACAACTGTTTGTACAGTTTCATACCTAGGTAAATCATAGAATCATTTCAGTTGGAAGAGACCCTCAGGATCATTGAGTCCAACCATAAGATAACCTAAGTCTAGGACTAAACCATGTCCAAATCAAGACAGACAAGAAGCAAATGCTCATTTTCTTCCTACTTTTTGTGCAAATGCCCTGAGGAAGGTACTGAACGAGGGGCAGCACCATCAGGACAGGCTATACCTCAAAAGACAAAGACAAACTACAAAAATCAACCTGCCACTCCTATGGGCCTGTTTACCCAATGCCATGTGATTTACATGGTGCTACCAACAAAAAGTGTTTCCTTGTGTTCTTCCACTTGTCAAAACATTTGTCTGCGATCCCTCACCATTCCTGGGGGTTTTAACAATGCTTTCCAAGTGGGTACCAAAGGTGAACGAAACCTCAAGGCATTCCTGAGTATTCCACACCCTGTACCCTCTTATTTGGCCATTTAAAGAGATTTGTTGCAATGTATCTTCAGCTGTACCTTGTTGTCTGCATAAACACAGCTCTAGTACTGTTCAGATTTCTGAGATCAAGCTGCTTTCAATATGCACAAGACTCTGGAATGTACGTTTCCTATTACTCTCCGTGTTGCCAAGATCACAAAGTCAAATTCCATTTTTTCTCACTCATACCTTTCCAGGATAGCGTGACATGTAACATAAACCCAAAATCCCAGCAACCTGGGAGCCAATGTCCTATAAATTCTTCCTTGGCAATATCCTAGAATTGCAATAAATATTGCATTTTGCCATGTTATGCTGGTCCAGGTTGCCCAGAGAGGTGGTGGATGCCCCATCCCTGGAGACATCCCAGGCCAGGCTGGACGGGGCTCTGAGCAACCTGATCTGGGTGAAGATGTCCCTGCTCATGGCAGGGGTGGCACTGGATGAGCTTTGAAGGTCCCTTCCAACCCAAACTATTCTATGATTCTGTTCTGTGTTTTTGACTGTTTGTGACATGCTGAGAGGTGATAACGATCACAGATGACATTAAAATGAATGACTGACACAGCATTTGCAGCACTTTGTCCAAACCCCTCCCTCCCTCCCTCTCTTTTTTTCTCTCTCTCTTCTCCTTCCTCTCCTTCTTCTTGACCTCATTATGTTTATAAATATGTAAAGATTGAGTGTCATGAGGGTGGAGCCAGACTCTTGGTGACAAACGATGGTCGGGCAAGGGGCAGTGGCTTCAAACTGGAACACAGAAGGTTCCATTTAAATATGAGCAGAAACTTCTTCTCAGTGAGGGTGCCAGAGCCTGGACCAGGCTGCCCAGGGAGGTTGTGGAGTCTCCTTCTCTGCAGACATTCAAAACCCACCTGGATGCTTTCCTGTGTAACCTCATCTGGGTGTTCCTGCTCCGGCAGGGGGGATTAGACTAGATGATCTTTGGAGGTCCCTTTCCATCCCTAACATTCTGTGATTCTTCTCCTTCCTGTTACCTGTCTTCTTTGTCAGGTTTTGGGGGATATGTGCTATTAAGCTTGAAGAACTGCAGGCCTTTGTACTGTCTACTCTGTGAAAACTCTGTTGCTGGAGCCTGAGAGCCTTCCTAGGTTACATGAAGACAAAGAAAAGCCCCAGCGAGGGTGAAT
This sequence comes from Columba livia, assembly GCF_036013475.1. Classification (NCBI taxonomy): domain Eukaryota; kingdom Metazoa; phylum Chordata; class Aves; order Columbiformes; family Columbidae; genus Columba; species Columba livia. The sequence continues at coordinate 6,141,286 of NC_088605.1, read as the reverse complement.
CGCGGTGCCCGAGCGACGCCGATCCGGATCCGTCGCGACCCGTCAGGACCCTGGACAGCGGCAGCGGCTCCCACCGGCCCCGCCCCCCTAATGAGCAATTAGCGCTCATTTAGCGCTCATTTAGAGACAGAGGCGAGGGCTGGCGAATTTTCGAACTGTATTTGCACTGCGGTTTCAAGTGAGAGAGAGGACGGGGAAGAAGTGTGCTGTAGGAAGGTTCTGTAAAAAGCAACAGGTAAAGTAGACATTATGTAACATGTCAAGGTTTTTCTCATTTTTGTGATTTTAATCCATATTCTCTATCTAAACGTTATTAAAAGAATAGAAAATACTGTGAAAGTATAATATGTAATATGATACAATGTAACATATAACATAATGTAACATAACATATAATGTAACATAACATAAGAGGTGCATAACTGAGGTGCTGCATTCCACTCATTCTGTGACGTGAGTGAAGCCACAGTCCAAAACTTTAGTCTCTGGAAGAAAACGTAGGAAAGGGGAGGGACTTTTTGGTGATGGCAAGCACATATGCAGGGGTGATGCATTTGGATGTGATTTGGGGGGTTTTTTAGGACAGAAGCTGTGGATGAGGTTTGCACACTCCCAGCTTTGTGTGTGAGACTCAGCCAAGCTCTCAACCTTTTATACCTTTTTGTGATTAATTCATTTGCTACCAGACCAATGAGATGAATCACCTCCTTGTGCAGCCCAAGAGGTGCCAGTCATTGCTCTAAGCCCAGACCTGCAGATGAAGGGAGGACCTCTGCTTTCCAAGCAGGCAGTTTAGCTGGGATTTCCTCAGTGAGATGCTTCAACAACCCAGTGCCCAGTTTCCAACCTGACCAGCTCTGTTCCAAAGCCCAACAGACACCATCTCATTGCACCGAGCTTGACTCATCCTCCATGGAAAGGCAAAGAGGGGCTGAGCTGTTAACATCTCACCAGTGCTAGTGCTAACAGATTCCTATTGAAATGTGGGAATTTTTAGTATTTTGTTTAGTTTATGAACAAGACATGCCTTTGGTTTTAGCAACAGGGGATCAGAGACTCATAGAATAGTTTGGGTTGGAAGGGACCTTCAGAGCTCATACAGTGCAACCCCGGCCATGAGCAGGGACATCTTCACCAGATCAGGTTGCTCAGAGCCCCGTCCAGCCTGGCCTGGGATGTCCCCAGGGATGGGGCATCCACCACCTCTGTGGGCAACCTGGGACAGGGTTTCACCACCCTCAGTGTCAAAAACTTATTGCTCTGGCCTGAATTTCTCCTCCTTTAGTTTAAAACCATCACCCCTTGTCCTCTTGCAACATGCCCTGCTAAAAAGTCTGTCCCCATCTTTCTTACCGACCCCTTTTAGGTACTGAAAAGCTGCAATAAGGTCTCCCCGGCGTTAGTCCAATGTCACACTTATTTTATTTGCAGCTGCTGTGTGTTGGGAAGGACGGGTTTGAACGCAGGGAATAAATAAATAAATACAAAGCACCGTTTACGCGGGGATCGCCCGGCTGGGAGTGGAGCGGGGCGGGGCGGCTCCCCCCTGCCGGTCCCGCGGGATCCGGATGCAGCCGCCGCTCCGCTGCCGGTAAGTGTCGCCGGCATCCCCCTCCCCATCCGGAGGCACGTCCTGCGATTCCCCTCCCCGGGCAGGGCTCCCCGCCCCCTCTTCATTCTCTTCTCCAGCGGGACCTAGGTACGGGACCTAGGCAGGTCCTGTACCCACCCCCCGAATAATCCCCTTCTCAGACACTGCCTCCCACCGAGGCAGACCCCTTTCCCGGGCAGGCTCCCCTTACCCTGGGGTGGTATTGTGCCCTCCAGCATCACTGGACTTTCGCCCTCTTGTGGGGCTGGAGGTTTTGCCTCCTCGGGGATTGAGGGTTTGCCCCCCAGGGCTTGGGGTTTTTAACCCCCGGTGGGTGGCATTTGGCACCCCAGGGCTGGGGTTTTGTACCTTAGGGATTGGTGTTTTTGCAGCCTGGGGGATTTTTTTGTCCTCTGGGTGTTGGGGTTTGGCAACCCCGACTCAGTCGCCCCCCTAAGGCCAGCGAGCACTCCCACATTTGCAGCGTGGGTTTAACTTTGCCTTGAGTTACACTGCTGCCATCGCGCTTCAGTCTCTCCTCGGAGAAGGGGTTGCAGTAGACTTGCTTTTGCTGTGGAAGAGCATGCACTGCGCTGGGAGGGAGACCTCAAAGGCCAGATTGCTTTCCTGTCTCTCAGGTGTGGGTTCAACGTCCTGAATTGGAGCAGAAACCACCATCCCAGAGTCAGGCTGGGAGAAGCTCCATGGGAGCCCCACAAACTGCCCTGGGTCCCCAGGACTCTGCTGCTGGGAAAAGCATCATTTACCTGGCTCATCGCTGCTGCTGAGCTGCTTCGAGCTGGTCGGCTGCATTCAAAGATCAGTTTTGAAGGTAAGGATAGCGCATTTGCTTCTGCTGAGTTTCCAGATGTGGGGCTGGTCGCTTGTCGGAGAGGTTGTAGGAGTTGTTCTGCGCTGATTTGGAGGTGGAAAGAAAACGCTGATACTTGGAGAAACACTGCTCTTGAGATGGGAAAGTCGGAGGGAGAGAGAGAAGGAAAGTCAGTGCAAAGGCTCTCCTGCTGTGTGGCCTCCTTGAATGCATGTTTTACAGCATCCCCAGGGATGTTCCTTCTCCTTTATCAGCCCACGCCAGCCATGCAGAGCAATGCACTGTTTGACAAATTACTGAGTTGCTGCAGTTTCAACTCGTGGCAGAAAGAAGGAGAGAAATGTGTTTTGTGTTCCTGGGGCATGCTGTCATACACTTGTTTGTGCTTGGTTTAGTGGAGGTGCAGAGTCTGGCAGCAAATCTCTTTCCAATTTTCATAATTCCTCTAAGTGCAGTCAGCCTTGAGAACGCAGAGCTTTTTTTTCCTCTTCTCTGACATCAAAAGGTGCTATTTGGGGATGAAATTAACCTTTTACTTGGGATTTGTCTGCTGAATAAATTAGGTAAAACTTTCTGTATATTAAAGGAAAACTGCTGAAATGATAGAGTTGCTTGCTCAGGCTGGCTGAGAGCAGAATCTAGCCCATTGGTTTTTGAAGGGAAGCAAAACTGTAGTGTCCAAATAAAAACAATGCAAACCCTAAAGCATCTCAGATCTCCAGGAAACCTGTGATGATCCCACATTGTGGTACAACTGGGTATTAATTGCATTGATTTAAGATGCTTCCTTACAGGAAGGGCTGAAGGACTGATGTTAAAGGATACTGTGGTGTATCAGCAGTGTCACCGCATGAGCTGCTGCAGCTTGTAAGAGAGTTTAAAAGCTCTAGTATTTAAGTTGTGGAAGTACATCCCTGGGAAGGATGGCACATCCCGCTTTGTCCCAAAGATTTGTGCAGAGATGTTAAGGTTTTATCATCCCCCACTTCCCTGTATTAACAGTTCTCCAGATGGTTCAGGAGTAGCATTTATTAGCAAGAGAGAAGGTGCTGGCTGCTCAGTCAGAGGTGAAAAGGATGGGAGACACCAAGCTCGGGTGCTCAGCTGTGACACAGGTTGAGCTTCCAGGGACTCTCTGCCTGGGGATCCTTGGAGAGGAGCCAGGAGCAGAGGACCTTGTTGTCTGCACCCTGAATCTGAACCTGAAGTTTCAAGCATCCATCATCCCTTCTTATTGCTGAATTATTTGGGTTTTTGGAGAAATTGTGGAGGTCGAATGAAGAGACTCTCATTTCCAGCCCCACAATCTCACCTTGCATTGACCAAAAAATAGCGTGATGCAAGAGAGTTTCTCTGGTGTTTTTGGAGAGTGGACACATTTGTCTGCTGTATTTCTGCTATGGTGTGTTATGCTTCTAGATGTATATTGCATTAGGCAACCTGCTGGTAGTTTTTTACTTGAAAAGACCCTTTATCCTAGGCTGGTGGCTCAGGTGGTTCTTGAGTAGCACAGTGTGCAAAGATGAGCTCTTAATAGCTGTGTCCTACTTCTACTTGAAGTTTGAGTGCAGTGTGTGTTCACAGATTGGTACCAGAACAATGCTGTGTAACTAATGATCTGCTTTAATTAGAGTTGTACTAACGCTGATGCGTACTGAGCAACTGTGTGAGCACAGTCATTGTTTGCAAGAGAAGGAAGATGGGACTTCTAAACCTTCTGGTTTCAGTGTTACATCTGCAGCCCCCAGACAATGAATCTAGTATTCTCATCTGTGAGGTCAAAGGAAAAAAGGAGGAAAATCTGGCATTGAGTAAACCTCATTTTTGTCTTAGGAGTCTATATAGCAGCCTCCCAGCAGCTAAAGGGGGGCTACAGGAAAGCTGGAGAGGGACTTTTTACAGGGCATGTGGTAACAGGACAAGGGGTAGTGGCTTTAAACTGAAAAAGGGGAGATTTAGATTAGATATAAGGAATAAATTCTTCATTGTGTGGGTGGTGAGGCTCTGGAACAGGCTGCCCAGAGAAGCTGTGGATGCCCCATGCCTGGAAGTGTCCAAGGCCAGGCTGGATGGGGCTTTGAGCAACCAGGTCCAGTGGAAGGTGTCGCTCCCATGGCACGGGAGTTGGAACTAGATAAGATTTAAGGTCCCTTCCTACCCAAACCATTCTGTGATTCTTAATGCTGCATGCTCTTCTAGAAGAACATAGGGCTGACTGGGTGATGTTCATGTGCTTAAACTGGTTTAGGGCCAACTCGGGGTGGAAATCAGAGGCCTGTTTGCAGACTTTGCAGAGGCCCTGGAGATATGAGGACAGCAGCATCTCCCAGAAGCTGTGGGACAGCAGATGACAAGATGGAAAATGGACATGGACCATGTAACGGACCTTATGGTGGCAGGTTCTATAGCTTGGCTGGCTGTGCTGCCGTGTGTTGTCACCACGTGCTTTTGCCAGCCCGCGGTCGCTGTGCCATCTGTGCGGACCACGCAGGGAGGAGAACAGGCTGAACAATTCTTCTGCCAGAAAATGTGGTTGTATTGAAATCAAACTGTTCCGCAAGAGCTCGTCCAATTTGTTGACACCCTTAGTGGGGCTGTTGGAAAGAATGTCCCAGATTATCCTCTTTCCTGTCAATAACATGAGAGCTGAGGACAGGATTTCTTATTTTATTTTTATTGGGTGTTAACAGGATGTGAAGTGTTGTCCAAGGACTGTTTTCATTAGGACTGATGTATTTAAGACACCCTGTAGGCTTCTAGCAGCATCTGCTCGGGGGCCTGCCATGGAGCTTGGTGTCCAACAAACCTGCTTGTTCTCAGTGCTGGAGGAGCTTCAGGTCTTGGTCAGCAAGTCCCAGCTCTGGTGAGGAGGAACTTTCCTCCTTAATGTTTTCTAGACAGCTTTAATTATTTTTCGGTTTTTAAAAATTTTTTAACTTAAAGTGTGAAATCCAGCAGGTAAATAGAAGTCAGGGGAGGGAGCAGAGGATTTTGAAGGATGAATTTGTGCATGTAATACACAATTACATCCAAGGAAAAAGCTGGTGTTGCTTTTACAAAAGGCAGCCTAGCCTCACAGTCGTGTGGGAGGGCTTGGAAGAGGACAGCAAATGTGCGGGTGAGAAGCACCTCGGTGGTGTAGTCTGCCTGGATTTCTGAAATATTTTCAAAATGGTCCCTCATGGCAAGGGTTTTTAAGGAAACTTAATAGTTCTGAGTTAAGAGGGAGCTTCCTTGTGTGAATAAATAGTTGTCTAAAAGGTGGAATGCAGGGATGTTATGATGTGGAGAAGAGGTCATCAACGTTCTATACAGGGATAGGGGCTGGGATATACGGGCTTCAATAAATCTCTGACTGGAAAACTTGTAAATCATTAAGTGGTGGTATTTATTTTCAGGCAAAACAAAGTTTAATGTGGACATGAAGGATAAGGCCTGAATTAAAGAACTGCAGAAAAGCTTTTATGAGGTTCAGTAAGCATTAAAATGGAAGAAGAAATTCAATGGTGAAGTGTTGGAGTTGGGGAAGATGGAGAGAGCCTAATGTCCTCATTTCATCCTGTTTTCCTGTCTAAATCAGTGGTTTCTGAGCTGACTGTTAGTGCTCAGGAATGAGATCTTTGGGTGGTGATGGGCAGTCCCGTGGAAAGGTCAGCTCAGTGCTAAGTGCCAATCAAAAGCAGCAAACCACGTTAGGGATTGTTATGAAAGGGAAACAGAACAAAACAGAGAACATTGTTATGCCCTTATATAAATCCATATTTAGCTCTTGGAGCTTGTTTGCAGTTTTGGTCCATCTCAGAGGCTCAGAAGAGCAGCAGGGATGGTCCGGCGACCTCAAACACTTCTGTACGAGGAATGAGCAAGTTGGTGAAGTCTCCTCAGCCTGATCAAGAGATGACAAGGGGATCAGGGGGTGTGACAGAGGTTAAAGAGCCCACCAGTGGCATTGAGACGGTGGATGGGGATTGCTTGCATGAGGTATCTTCCAATACAAGGAACAGAGGGCACCAAATTAAACTGGCTGGTGACAGGTTGAAAACAAGCAGAAAGAGGTGTTTCTGTGCATGGTGCATCGCTGGGCTGTGGAAGTTGTTGCTATAGGAGGTCATGGATGCTAAAAGTTTGCATGAGCCAAAGGGGACGCAGGACAACTTCATGACTTACAAGTCCTTGAAACTGACTTTAGAGGTAATTGTGGATCATAGGCTGCTGGAAGGAAAAACAGACATTGGGGAAATTTTGCTACATTCTGGCTTGTTCTTATAACCCCCCTGAGGTGAAGTTTGGGAAGTGTGAGATAAGACATGTTGGACTACGTGGACATTTTTCCTGACCTGTTCTCATGCTGCACTCAGTAATGATGCCCTGGGGATGTGGGATGGACCTCAGGGTGCTGTGGAAGCAGAACCAAGTCTTAGGAGAAGTGCCTGTGTTCGAATATAACAATTTGATATCTGGAAATACTTGTATACTTCTATTTTCCCCACGAATTTCATCTTTGTGTTTCCATTAGCCAAATGAGTGAATTTTGAACCGCTGGAATTTTCGCAGTGCATCATTCCCACCTTCCCAGGTGCCTGTGACACCCCTCAGCCAAAGTGTGGGAACTGAGCTGTGGACACGTGAATTTCCTCGACCGAAAAGTCCCACATTACGGAGTTGGGAACGTTCTCTCCCCAGAAGGGGACATGAGTCAGAGGTCGCTGCTGTACCTGAGATGCCTCAGTTACTTGCTCTGAGCTCCCTGCATGGTTGCTGGCAGCTCTGTGCGGGTGTGGGATGGAGCTTCCCATGCGGTAACAAAAACCTCTTAACCTCAGAGCCTAAAAAGGTCCCAGGACAACCCAGGGCAGAGCACATCCTGAACAGTGGGGTTATGAAAGCGGCCAGCCTGGGCAAAGCAGGCTCACCTGGTCTGTGGGTGCCAAAGGTAACGAGTATAGAATGGTTTGGGGTGGTAAGAACCTTAACGATCATCTAGCCTCGCCCCCTATATATGGTGTTCATATTTTGTGGACGTGACGTGTTCAGTTTCATGTTCAGTGGGATTCAGCAAAGCTGCTTTAATTTTTTCATTTTCAGTTGCTTTCTTGTTCACTCTCTCTGCTCTCAGGGCTTTTTTTTGTATCATGCTTCACCTGATGATGCATTTTTTTGTTCACAGGAGGGCTTTTAATTGCCATGAAGGACTTCAGCCAGTGCTGCACGTTTATGCTCACCCTCGGGATTTCAGACACTTCTAATGCACTGATAACCATGGGACAGTGATGGCACAGGCACAGCAGGGTGTGTGGATTTTTCTTGAAGTAGATGAAGCAGAAACATTATCTTTGTACTTCCTTGCACAGACCTCCAAGGCGTGTGCATCAAAGTCCTTATAGATTTTATTATATATATTTTTTTCCCTTTCTCTTTCAGATTTTAACAGTGAGAAGATGCTGACAGACAAAAATGAATCTTGGCTCTCTAATTTCTCCTCCGCTGCCGCCTCCTTTGTGAAAGGAGGTGGCCACTTGGAGGGGATTGGTCTCCAAGAGGTGGTCATCGGGCTGATCCTAACGCTCATTGACTTGATCACGCTCCTGGGAAACACTGTTGTCTTCATCTGCCCAGTGGTGGAGAAGAGGCTGCGCACCGTCACCTACATGTTTATCATGTCCTTGGCCATGGCAGATTTCCTCGTAGCTTGTCTGGTCATGCCCTTTAGGTAAGAGGTGCTCGTAAGTTGGGATGAGAAGGTGGTGTGTCCACGCAACGTCATTTCTTCTACCTCCACAGCCATGGGGCTGGCTTAGTTCACGTGCTGTGCTTAGGCTGGGCTTTACAAAGAGTTTAACTGTGGGCTGGTGATTATATGTGCTTCTGTGCCTCAGTTTCACTACTCTTTATAACAGGTCCTGTTATAATGAACGAAGAGAGACTTTCCCAAGGGTATTTTTCCTCTTGGCTGCTGGTCTGAACGAGATCTCAGCTTTTCAGGTGGCTCCACTGCCATGAGTCCCCTCTTCCAAGACTATCTCTGCATTGCACATGGGGCCAACATGCTTTCTAGATGATTTTACACACTCTGGGTGTTTGGGGAGTGCGAGATGCGGATTGCCACTGGTGTGTCAGCATTAAGTGCAATGGCTGCGTTGATCCTGCTTGTGTTTCAAAGACAGAGCACATCACTGAGTATGTTTTCTCCTGATTTTTCTTAGTCAAGAATGACTATTGAAATAGTGGAGTTAAATTCTGTGCTTTCAATTTTACACTTCTTTAAGCTTTTATTTTCTGGTAGTTGGAGGGAGGGAGAAGTGAAAAAGATCTTTACTAGTACAAGAAAATGGATTATTTCATATTACTGAACTTGAAAGGCTAGTGCAGAGATGTTATTCTTCATATTCTTGGAGAAACACAGAATTCTGATTGTTCCTTCTGGTTCAGACAATGTGCAGGTGGAGTTTGTGGGGAAGGCTGGCAACCTTGCAAAGTGAAACTTTTGCCTGCATAAAGAGACCAGAAGAACTGCAGTGGGATAACAAATGGGATTTGCTGCACTTGGGGGAATTGTTTTTCCCCTGTTTATATTCCGAATTTATATTCTTGTTTACATTGCCCTGTTATATTCCTAATGCGCTGCACTGGGCATTGAGAACTGGAGATAGAGCCCATCTCCCCTCTCTCTGTGTAAATGTAAGGATTTTGTTTTAGTATAAATAGGGTAATTTAGGCTCCCCCTATAGTTAGTGGAGGAAGAGGCACTTCAGAGGCCAGTTCTCAGTGCTTGACATTTATATTTACAGGAGCTTCATTACCTGGCTAAAACATAGTAAAACAAATCCATAAAGCAGTTTACTTGTAATTTTTGGTTGTCTAGTGCTGTAAAATGGCCGTAGGTTTGTGTAGAGTGTGGGGTTGTACCCTATTTAGTGTTCTTGGAGTGATATAAAGAAGCTGAACTCTTCTTACATTCTGTGCTTAAGTCCTCACGGGACTGCCCACGCTTTTGAATTTGGCACTGAAAGGTATTTTCCCAGCAAGCAATTACAAACTGAGTTATGTCAGGTGAAAAAAGAAAGCAGTTAATGATGCCCTTTAGAAAATGTTACTGCCAATTTCAATTCTATCCTCGGTGAATTTTTAAGTTCATGTTCTGAAGGCATCCATCTGTGTTCACCTGTCTCTCCCCTCCACCTGATGCTACAAATATCTGCTTGGATTGCAGCTTAGTTGATGATGATCCAACCTCTCCTACCCTGTCAGAGTTGGTGGGAATGAGGATGGTGACTTAACCAGGAGATTTCTGTTGCTGATGTTGGGGATTTGGGTTGTTGAGTAGTTTGGATTGGAAGGGACCTTCAAAGCTCATCCAGTGCCACCCCTGCCATGAGCAGGGACATCTTCACCAGCTCAGGTTGCTCAGAGCCCTGTCCAGCCTGGCCTGGGATGTCTCCAGGGATGGGGCATCCACCACCTCTCTGGGCAACCTGGGACAGGGTTTCACCACCCTCAGTGTAAAAGATTTCTTCTTCATGTCTGGCCTGATTCTCCCCTCCTTTAGTTTAAAACCATCACCCCATGTCCTGTCACAACAGGCCCTTCTAAAAAGTCTGTCCCCATCTTTCTTATTGGCCCTTTTTAAATACTGAAAGGCCGCAATAAGGTCTCCCTGACCACTTGGGCTGCAATTGGGAATGGTGGAGTGTGCAGGGCCTGGGCTGGGCTGCTCTGAAAAACAATCCCCCTGCCGTGCCTGGAGGGGATGCAGAAATGATCCGTGTGCTCCCATTGACAGTAGCACACACTGTTTATTTTCCCAAGAGAAGCTCCAATGTTTCCCACCATGTGGAGGAGGTCACTGCAGCAGAATGCAGCAGACCATTCCAGCCTTATAGAAAGAGAAAAACAGTGTGTCAGGCACCAAAGATGAGCTAAAGCAACATTCCTTCTGCTACCTGGCATTTCCCTGAGCTATTTTTCATTCCCAGTCCCAAGGGCTCCTCTCTGGGATTGCACAGCATCACCTTCTCTTCACCACACTCACCGTAGAACAATTTCTTCCTTAGGTCTAGTCTGAATCTATCCTTTTTTAATTTAAAACCATAACCCTTTGTCCTATCAAAGGATTGTAGAGGGCATTACAAGGGGTTAAGGATTTCCATGATCCAAAGGCTTTGCTACGCAGCCAGAGAGAAAAAAGCCCACTTAGGAGAGGGATGTCTTACTTAATGAAAAATAATTATGAAGGGAAGCAAAGAGCGGGTCATGACGGATGCTTTGTGCCTCTCCTGAATGCCCCAGCATCACCTGGTGTGAAGCCGTTCCAGCTCTTGGTGGGCCGTATGGTGAGGAACGGGCCCTGGCATCCCCACTGGGGTTGGTTGGCTTTGGGTCCAGATCTGTCCCACCATCTCAACTTTGTACCTGTGTTGCTCTTTCAAATTGCAGTTTGCTCCTCAGTGGGCATGTTGGCACATGCCAAAGAAGAAAATAAATGATGTTAGGAGGCAGTTTAGCTCAGAAAACAAGAGGTTTTGTGGTAGGAAGGAAAAACAAGGTTGTCACCTGGCGCTTTGATTTTGTAAGATTTCTTTTGTGTTCCAGGTTTAGCTTGTTTGCAAGAGCAGTTCAGCTGGGCTTAGCTTGTCCCCTGGGTAGTCCAGCCAGCCCTGCCATTTCCAGGCTCAATATTTCCAGGCTGAATATTTCCAGCTCCTCTTTTCTTTTGCAAGCGGAGGCAACTTCACTTCTGCCTACACTGTGCGTTCCTTTCATGATTCCTTTTTAACCCACATTGTTCCCAGGCTGCAGAGACTTCTTGCGTCAGAGACGCGGGAACTGGTATCCACCACCCTGTGCTGTGAGAACATCTGCTGGGCGATGTGCATCCCGCCAGATGTGTGCTGATGAGAGCCAGGTACCTGCTCAGCTGGGGTCTGTCTGCAGGGGTGTCCCTGGCAGCAGCATCGTCTGGAAGGGCATGGTGCTCACACCACAGGCTTTGCAGCATCTCTGGAGACAAGGAGGATTTGTGAGAAGTGACACCAAGACACCCAAGCCCATTGCTGGACCCACACTTCAACTTCTGTGTGTCTCAATTTCCTGTCTAGAAGAAGAGACACAAAACCTTCTGATATGTGCACAGGGGGACCCTCCATAGGGAGGCCGCCCTGGTGTAGGGACAGGTTCTGCTGTAGATTAACATTTGCTTGAGTTTTTTGCATAGCATCCTGCAATGGAGCTGGTGAGGGGTCTGGCGCACGAGTGTGTTGAGGAGCAGCTGAGGGATCTGGGACTGTTGAGCCTGGAGAAAAGGAGGCTGAGGGGAGACCTTATCACTGTCTGCAACTGCCTGAAAGGAGGTTGGAGCATGGAGGGTGTTGGTCTCTTCTACCAAGTAACAAGCTATAGGGCGAGAGGAAATGGCCTCAAGTTGTGCCAGGGGAGGTTTAAATTGGATATTACGACCATTTATTCCCAGAAAGGTTTGTGAAGCATTGGAACAGGCTGCCCAGGGCAGTGGTGGAGTCACCATCCCTGGAGGGGTTTAAAAGACACAGAGATGAGGTTCTTAGGGACATGGTTTAGTGCCAGTCTTGGGTTAACAGTTGGACTTGATGATCTTGAGGGTCTCTTACAACCAAAATGATTCCATGAAAATAAGCTCGTAGAAAATAAAAAGTGAGTCAAACTTCTGCCCAAAAAATCAAATTAAATTATATGATTCTGTAATAAAAAACTGCCAAGGGCTGGAGCCCTTCAGCAGCACTGTACCCACCTGCAGCGGTTGTCAGGCTCTAAAAAACCCTTCAGGTGTCATTGTAATGAGCTGTTGCTAATTAGGTGCAGAGCAGGGGTTGGTTTGCAGCCCCTGTGAGGTGGAGCTGGCTCGTGCTGCCCTGGCAGAGCCCGCCTGGCGCAGCAGCCCCACTCGCACTGTGCTTGACCAGCAAACTGTGAAGTTACAGGATAATTAAAGCTTTGCAGGACTACGTAGTTATTCAGCCTTTCACATCGAATTCACACACAATGGTTATTTTGGCGGCACCCCGAGAGCGGCAGAAAGCTGGTGGAACAAAGGGGAAGCGAATGGCATCTGAATGCTATAGAAACACGCACCAGCCTTCCTACAGCTGACATATGTTCCTTCCTCGCTGCTCCCTTCTTACAGGCCCCTCTTGGCTTTGTTAGGAAACATTTTGGCATAATGTCTGCCTTTTGCTGCTGTGTTTACCTTGCTGAGGCGTTTATGGGCTACATAATGTACAAGCTGCATAGGCCTCCTCCTAGGACTTTTTTTTTAACCCAGGCATTGAAATCCTTCAGTTTTGAAGCATGAGATGGGATGAAAAGTGAGTTTCTTGGAGGAGGGAGCATCCTCCATGCCCCAGGAATTGGGGATAAATCGTAAAACCTCATGCTTCATAGGACACGGGAAAAATTGTGGTAAACAAATCATGCAGATGTAAATTTGGAGAGGTCAGGGCACAAAGCAGCTCTCTGAAGGCATTCCTTATAACACAGTGCAGGCAAGAAGCGCAGGTTTGGTCTTCTTCAGTCATGTCCGACCTGTGGGTTATTATTGGGTTGCACTTTGAGGTTGAATCCCTGCTGTCCAACTGAGCGTCCCTATTCTGCACATCTTTACCACCTCCACGTTAAAATATGATGTTACCTCAGTGGAATCTTGAAGAAACTTTGGGAAGTTTCTTCTCAAATTTAACTGGAACACAAAAGGTTCCACTTAAATTTGAGAAGAAACCTCTTCTCAGTGAGGGTGGCAGAGCCTGGCCCAGGCTGCCCAGGGAGGTTGTGGAGTCTCCTTCTCTGCAGACATTCCAACCCGCCTGGACACCTTCCTGTGTAACCTCATCTGGGTGTTCCTGCTCCATGGGGGGATTGGACTGGATGAGCTTTCCAGGTCCCTTCCAATCCATAACATTCTGTGATTCTGTGAGATCAGTCCTTCCAGATTTGGTTTCTCCTCATTTTCTCTGGCAGTATCATTTACGAGGTGACGGGGATGTGGTTGTTCGGGAGGCTGTTCTGCAAAGTCTGGATCTCCTTCGATGTCATGTTCTGCACCGCGTCCATCGTCACGTTGTGCTTCATTAGCCTGGACAGATACTGCTCCGTGGTGACCCCGTACCACTACTCCAGAAGGATGTCCCGTGGCAGGTGAGTGGAATCGTTCCTCACTTTGGGTCCCTCCCCATTGTCACTTGGGCCATGGTCTGTATTGACTTGGGACCAGATGAGCTATTGGAAGGTGCTCCCCAAAAGCAGAGTGATGTGGGAGAAGGATCTTTGCACCGTTTAAAACTCTGCAGATTTTTTTAATGTGGGGCAGGAGAAAAGGAGAAGGCAGCTGAGCTGGGTTGATGGTGCTCCTGGGAAAGCGCTTCTTGAGCTAAGAATGGGATGCGAAATGGGGTAGAAGCCAGTGGTGTGGGCTGATTTGTGCCTACAGCTTCTACCCTTTGCAGGCATTTCATGGGAATGTCCCCAAGGCGTAGGGGAAATGACACTCAGAAGCATGCATGTAGCAGGAGTCTTCCCCCTTGTAAGCTCATAAGGCTTTCTGAAGTGGTATTTCTGGTGAAAATGCAGAGAAAACAGTGAGTTGTTTAAGCTCCTGTCAAGGTTTCACTTGAAACATTGAGATGAGGACAGCAGGGTGGGGAAAGCTGTTGGAGGGTGGGCAGGGAGGATGCTGCAGCTGCTTTACAGGGTGGGTTCAGGCTTGTAGCAGGATGACCATGAGCCAGCACTGTGCCCTTGTGGCCAGGAAGGCCAGTGGTACCTGAGGTGTATTAGAAGGTGGGTGGTTAGCAGGTCAGAGAGAAGTTCTCCTGCCCCTCTACTCTGCCCTGGTGAGACCACATCTGGAATATTGTGTCCAGTTGTGGCCCCTCAGTTCCAGCAGGACAGGGAACTGCTGGAGAGAGTCAAGCGCAGGGCAACAAAGATGCTGAAGGGAGTGGAGCATCTCCCGTGTGAGGAAAGGCTGAGGGAGCTGGGGCTCTGGAGCTTGGAGAAGAGGAGACTGAGGGGTGACCTCATTAATGTTTATAAATATGTAAAGGGTGAGTGTCACCAGGATGGAGCCAGGCTCTTCTCGGTGACAACCAATGATAGGACAAGGGGTAACGGGTTCAAACTGGAACACAGGAGGTTTCACTTAAATTAGAGAAGGAACTCCTTCTCGGTGAGAGTGCCGTAGCCTGGACCAGGCTGCCCAGGGAGGTTGTGGAGTCTCCTACTCTGGAGACATTCAAACCCACGTGGACACCTTCCTATGTAACCTCATCTGGGTGTTCCTGCTCCGGCAGGGGGATTGGACTGGATGATCTTCTGAGGTCCCTTCCAGTCCCTGACATTCTGTGATTCTGTGATTTTCTGACATTCTGTGATTTTGGGGATGTTTGTGATTTATGGAGTGCAGGCAGTCACCGAAACCAGGGGGCTGCGCAGCACACAGTGTCACGGAGCAAACACCGCAATGGTCTGAGGATCTGGTGTCCATCAGCTCCACCTCTGTTGCTCCTCAGAGGATGGCCAGATGTTAAAGCTGACACAAAACAGAAAAATCTACATGCTATTGTTTTAAATATTAGCAAAAATCCTCTGTAAAACCTTTCCTCCTCACTTTTTCGGGCATCTCAGAGCACCCCTTACACTGACCCAGATTCCAAAAACCACAGACTCCATCACCCAGTCGTTAGAGATGTTTACATATGGACTTGTTCCACCGCAGCTCTTTTGCTGCTTGGACACTTGTCTGAGCGCTGTGGGACTGCAGAGCAGTGCTGTCCCACTGGGTTACCCTGGGGACTGAATCATACTGGGTGTTCTCAACTCAAAATAACTCAGATCCTCTCCCGGTCTCTTTTGCAGATGCATCGTGATGACCTGCATGGTCTGGGTTTACTCCTCCCTCATTTCCTTCCTTCCCGTCATGCAAGGCTGGAACGAGATCCCCGGGGTGGACTTCGATGCAGGCAGAGAATGCATCTTTGTCACCAACTGGATTTTTGCCATCGTGGCTTCAGCTCTGGCGTTTTTTGTGCCGTTCATGGTCATGTGCAGCATGTATTTCTTCATCTACCGCGCTTCGCGGCTGAAAGCCACTCGTATCATGTCTCAGACCCTGGAGATTCACTACCACCCCAACAGCAAGCGGCAGAACCATCTCCAGCTGGAGAACAAGGCCACGCGGACCATCAGCATCATCATTTCGGTCTTTGTGCTGTGCTGGCTGCCGTACTTTGTCCTGAACGTCTGGCTCGCTGCCAGAGGTACCGACTCCACCAGCACGGTCTTGGTTGACGCCTTCAAGATTATCACCTGGTTAGGGTATTGCAACTCCACCATCAACCCAATGCTCTACGCTTTCTTGAACAGGGACTTCCAACGGGCCCTGAAGAAGCTGCTCATTTGCAGGCACAGGTCTCAGGTGGACATTGGAGAAGACATGGTTTCCATAGCCACGTTTTCCAAGACTGCTCCGGACCTAGAATACAGCGTTGCGGTGCCAGTGCCCAACGGTGCCCTGAAGGGCAAACCCAAGTAGGAGGGATGCAGAATCAGTGGCTGGAGGTGGTGATACAGAAAGTGCCAGAGCACATCCGCGCAGAAAAATAACGGGTAGGAAAATAGGGGAAGGAAGGCCTGGAACTGTTACAGCTCAGGGCATACGACAAAGATACATTTCTTCATCTTCCACAGTTTTACAAAAGAGGAACTTTGATATTTTAGGGGCAATTTGTTATAACTAATGGAGCTAATTCCTTCCTGGGTAATTATTTTTTAATGAGCACTTCCTAAGACAAATTTAATCAGTATGGTAATGTGAACTCGTCTTTTTGTACAGCCCGGTGATCTACAACTTAAATTGAGACAATATTTCTTTCTTATCAAGCCACTGTAGCCCTCATTTTGCGGCTTACATTACAAATCTGACCAGCTTTAATAAGTCCATGTGTGTCAGTCTGTGTACGGGAGCTGGCAAGAGGGACGTGGCCAAAGAGCAGAGGCCGCTTCTTCACAAAGGCAGCACGTGGCCCAGCACAGCCCGGGCTCTTGCTCGGGGTTCAACTCACTTGCTCCTGAAATACTGAGGGGTTCAGAGAGACTGAAACTATAGGATGAGTTCACCAGCATACAAGAACGGGCAGGAGAAATGCTCCATGTGCTTAAACAGTGTGGCTACTGTTTGTGAGATCTAAGATAATGGCTTCAGTGGCTTTCTGTGAATTATATGTGAGTTTTCTTATTGATCCTGGAAGGGAATATTCTCTGTGTCAGACCCCAGGAGGTGAGCCAGACTTGCTGAAACGTTTCCTTGTAACACCAAGAGCACCGAATGCCCAGGGAGATACAGGTGACCAACACCAGCCAAACAGTGGATGTGAAGAGGAATTATTATGTGTGTGTTTCACACTTGTGATGTCCACACCATGATGCTGTGAGTGTAGCTATGGAGTCCTGCTGGGCCACAGAACCATAAAAACCATGATGATAAGTGGGAATAGTTATTTTTGCTACTCCCAAGCGCTTGCCTGGACTTCAAACAGCACCGGCTCCCCACAGGAGGGACATGAAGGATTATCCTGAAAAGGCAGGATTGCTCCCAAACGTCTCTGCAGCATCATACTGGTGAGTAAAAGCAGGAGCTGAGCCCCCAGGACCACAGCATTTCTGTAGCAGCATCACATGAGGGCTGGTGGCTTGACAAGAGCCATCGCTTCCCCCAGCACGATTCTGGTGGGATCTCATGCTGCTTTACAGGGGACAGTCACTGCACTCAGAGTCTGATCCTCTGGGAACATGAAACACTTCAAGGATGGCTTTTAAAATGGCTTTTTCTGAGTGCTCAATTACCCACCTGGGACAGGCAAGGCTTCTGCAGCCTGGGAACAGCACAAACCCAGCAGAAAGATACTCAGGCTCACATATAGTGTTAAAACGACTGGAGTGAGGCACCTGGAGTGGTGTAGAATGTCACTCTGTTAATACAAAAGGAGGGTTTAGTGAACGTCCAGTCATTTTGCTCTTCCATCTCAAAGACTGCAGAGGACTGTCTTGAGAGGTGTAACAAAAAGCAAGGAGCTACTACCTGGAGCGGCTCAGCTACTGAAGACGCTGGTACAAGGGTCAGACGTTTTCTCTCGAGAGCCTGGTAGAAGGAACAGCCCTGACCTGGGGCTGCAGCACTGGGAGTCCTGTCAAATTAGTCCTCATGGCGTGGGTTGGGTCTCCCAGATCTTACGACTCCAATAACATAGAAGAGGTAAGGAGAATAATTACACAATCCTGCCTTTATTCTGGGGGAAACAGCTCGGTCCAGTGGATGGGGCAGGATTCTTGTTTGTGACACCCCCCAGTTCATTTTGATGAAATAGGGCAAAGAACTGTGTTTCAGCCTCTACAAAAAGTTGTCAGGAAGGTACATACTGATTTCTATGGCCACAGGAGGACCTGAGACAGTCTGATAGTTGATTTCTAGATGTTGATAAACCAAAAGAAAGCAAATTAACTTCTCTGTGAGCCATCAGGTGTTCCAGCCACCAGGGCCACCATCTGAAGATCTCACAGACAAGGGGGAAAGCTACTGTTTTTTTTGTGCAGAGCTGAGAAAAGCCTGTCTGTGTCACTGTCCCTTCCAGGACGTGGGAACAGAGCAAAGGCACATTAGACTAAAGGCCTTTGGTTTTTCAGTCACGGTTGACCATGGCTTGAAGAGTTGACTGAAGTACATAGAATTATAGAACAGTTTGTGTTGGAAGGGACCTTCAGACCTCATCCAGTGCCACCCCTGTCATGAGCAGGGACATCTTCACCAGATCAGGTTGCTCAGAGCCCCGTCCAGCCTGGCCTGGGATGTCTCCAGGGATGGTTCATCCACCACCTCTCTGGGCAACCTGGGACAGTGTTTCACGACCCTCACTATAAAAAATTTCTTCCTCAGGTCCAGCCTGAATCTCCCCTCCTTTAATTTAAAACCATCACCCCTTGTCATTTTGCAACAGGTCCTGCTAAAAAGTCTGTCCCCATCCTTCTTATCGGCCCCTTTTAAGCACTGAAATGCTGAAATAAGGTCTCCCCAGAGCCTTCTCTTCTCCAGGCTGAACAACCCACCTCTCTGTCTGTCCTCCCAGCAGAGCCATTCCATACATCCAGCAGAAGGACAGGGATGGAACAGGGAAATATAGTATAATTAAACTTGACTTTAAGAAGGAAGACAACAGGCTAGGTGCTTCTGGGCAGTCTGGTTCTGAAGAGCTGGTAAAACAGCCCCTGGAGCTGATGGGGTTGTTGAAGCCCAGGTGAATGTTTCATGGCACAGAGAAGTGTCTTCTTCTCTCACTGGTGGGGCAGAGCAAGTGGAGCTGTGAGAGGCAGGGAAAGGAACACCTCTGCAACGAGAAAGAATTCTGCATTCAAACCGTGGAGCAAAAAGGAGCAAAGACAGGGCCAGCACACTCCAGCATCAAGGGTGAAGAGAAGTAAAAACTGAGGCAGAGCGGAGCCTGTCCAGGTGCTTTTGTAGCTGGGGATGCACCACACAGGGTGGGGTTTGTACATGCCTTTGAAAGCAAGTGTAGCATCCCAGAATACACACAGCCCTGGTGTGAACGTGTATGCCGTTTTTGGTACTGAAATGCCGCAGGGCCCTTTGAACAGGCAACTAACACCCAGCACAGATGCACAGCAACTTACAAATACTTTTAATTTCCTGCACTCCACCTGTCATCACTGAACTGGCAGGGAAGCCAGAGAGGCTTCAAATGTGGCCACAGAACTGTGCGTTTAGAGCTGATGCTGAGGAAGAATCCAAGGGAAGAGAACACACTTAACTCTCTTCTGTTTTAACCCAGCTCAGCTTGATGAAGTTCTGCTTTTGACCCAATATTCACTGCAGCATCCAGGCTTCAACTGGCCGAGCCAGTATCTAGGAGAGTTATCAAACAGCATGAGGAAGACAATCTTTGTAGATTCTGCCTTTGTAAGACTTCTGCCTTATCATAAAGCTGCAGAGTGTCAGCTGCTTTAATTGCTCATCACAGTGTCACCTCTCAGTCCAACGGATTTGAATCCAGCATCTGTTTAAGAAACTGATTTCAGAGGCTACGACTTTAAAAATATAAGCCTGTAAAACAAGAAAATGCATTAAGCAAAAGCAGTTCTGGTAGCCTAAGAACTATCCCTTCAAGGCTTTCCTCTTTGTTAACAGTTGAGAGATTGCCTCCATAATCCACTCAGTTCACAAGAGCTCCGTTCCCTTCTTTTTTCAGGTAATATCTCACTTCGAGCAGCATATTTATCTTTACATGCACCGGGGCAAGTATGTGACAGGGAAGCAAAGCAAGTGACAGAAATGCAGCACCCATCCTCCTGTTCCAACTTTTGCCACCCAGAGCATGCACCGGTGCAGGTTTTGGACAGAAACAACAGCTATTTGGGGTTTTTTTAATAAATAAAAAAAGTTTATTAAATCATTTAGACTTGAAAGAAGTCACAATAATTAATGCACTCAACAATTATAGCAAGTGCACTCTGTACACCACCAACCCAAATGGATTGATTCTGTATTTTATAAATAAAAAATAACGTATTTACAATGAGAAAGAAAAGCATGGCATTAGGCAGTTAAATTAGCAGATTACACAAATGCTTACCAGTTGATTTTTCAAAAAGTACGAATCTACAAGATTACATACGACACGTATGACTTCATTAGGTTTAAATTTTCAGAATCACAACATTTTCGTACATAATTTTTACTATGGCTCTTCCAAAGGCTGCCTGTAAAACTCCCCTTTTTATGGCAAAAAGCTCCTTTTCCTTCTCTACAGGTTTATCTGTATAAAATGCATTCCCTAAGATCTACTATAGTGCAGAAGTATGAAATGATTTCCTCTAATGCCTGGCTATGGAGAGTGACAGTATGTACAACTGTGGTACTTTTTTGCTTTAAAAATAGTGCATATTCTCTGTTTACCCACCAGGGACAAAAATGGGAGTCGTCATTCATTTCAAAATCATCTTCATTTCACCAAAGAGCAAGTGACCCGGATGGATACTCACTAGGTTTAGAGACTGTAAGTTGCTCTATAAAAATACAGTATTTTAATTCTATTTACACGTTACAGATCTCTCACTTACCCAGCAAGCTGACATTTACAAGCTTCAGGAAAAAAAACCTCAACAAACCCCCCCAAAAAAGGATAATGGAGCACAACAGTGGTAAGCACAGTAGCTGGATGCATCCGCCTGGGAGAGCTAAGGTAAGAAAAATGGAATGTGACAAGTGTGGTTACTGGCTTTCGTTGGCTGTCAAAGTAAACAAAAATCTGCCCAATACGTCTTATACATTAAACATGGCAAAAAAAGTTAAAGTAAACGGTTGCCAAGATAGACATTCTGCATCGTAGGATCCTTCTGCTGAACAATCCCTGTAAAACCTGCCGAGTGGAAGAAGTGATCCTGAGGATAATTATTTGCTTGGTTGTCTCGAGTGCTTGTTTCCTGATAAACTCATTGTCCGTGACCTCTGCCTAAGCACTGGTTTTGGTGGGAGTTCCAAGTCTTCAAATACAGGATTTTCTATGATTGCTGCAGCCTCTGGCCTTTCAGTGGGACTTGGAGAGAGCATGTCCTTCACCATGGTGTACTGAAAGAAAACACAATGTGCTACATGAACCAAGCCATAAATTCTTCCTTATTTCATGTTCTGACTTCAATTGGGCTGTTTGAACAAATGGAAAACGTCCCCCCAGTTGCTTTCTGAGTAATTTGGGTATTAGTGCTTTGGCACAGTAGTGGGAAGTGCATTAAACATTTGAAAATGAACATCTGAAAGTACATCCCGTAAACTGTCTGTACTGACAAGGATTACAGTCAATTTGGAAAATCAAATCTGACCCAAGATTCAATAGAATTATAAAACTTTTACATTAATTTACAATCAAAAGAATTTAGAAACATATGACATATCATTTATGAGTAATTTTTAGCTTCATGTTCAAGCCACGTTGTAATTTTTCACAGTGAATTACAGGTTTTCCTTTAAATATACAGCGGTTTGAACATTTATCTCAAATTTAATCAGAATTAATGTCCTGCTCCAGCTGAGCGCAGCACATCACATTCCCCCGGGCAGCCTGCAGCTGTAAAGCGAGAAACCCTGGGCTTAGCTGCTGAAACTACCATAAAACTTGAAAGCATCTCAGCTTTTTTACTGGTGAGGTTTTGTACATCACCTCCCCTTTATCTGCAATCATATCACTTTAAAGATGGGACAAAAACCCAGCACAATTTGCTCATGTGGCTCCTCCCATGTGAGAGATGCAGTTCCCGGAGTGAGATCCTACCTGTACCTCCCCTTTACCCATCCACAACTCTGCACTTTGTGAATAGGGATTTGTAGCAAGAAATCATGTTAAGATACACGTGAGATGAGTGAAAAAGTGATTCCTGGCAATACTGTGTCGTTACTGGAGATAAACTGTGGCAAAACTATCATCATCCATGTTATTGTAATGTTATAACTTTGAAATGTAGAAAAGCACAGGGATAGAGAAATGCATCGTAATAAGCTTTTTTTTTTCCCCCTCAATTTTTATCTACAAAGCAATTGGAAAGCAAATTTTATAAGCTACAATAATTAAAGAAAAAGCTACAATTAATAGTGTCAGATATACTTACCTCATGTGCATATTTCTGAGTGAACAATGGTGGAAACTTCAGATTTCTAACATCACTTAATGTCTGCAAAAAATATTAAGAAAAACATGTAACTTTTCCAGAATACCATTCTTCAGTAGCATTGCTCTATTATTCTTCAAAATATATGCAAACAAATCCACCTGATGGAAAACAACTTAGTTTAAAGACGGTCAAAAATCACAACAGATGTAAATAGGCAAGTTGCCGCTTCCCTGGGTGTGCATCCTGCACTAAAAATCGTGTTACTGAATTGTGATTGTGATCTCTACAGTTTTCAATCAGCCAGAGACACAAACTCGTGCTTTCTCACTTGGGCTCAATTAAGTCAGTAAATCCCCACACCGCCCATAGTCCCCAAGATCATCTACACCAGCATCAAGACGCATGAGTTGGCTCCGTCTTAACAACATAAGCACTGGTCTCTTTCTGAAGTTTATGGACTAAGGAGCAGATTTATCAGCAGATTGGGAAGTGGTTAATGTGTATTTCTGTGTCCTTGCAGGCACCTGTCTCCTTCAGTACTTCTTCCATAACCCACCCACCGGCTCCATCTAGTGACAATAATTTTCCCCATGTTCAGCCACGCAATTATTTGCAGCAGCTTATCTTGTCAATTTAGGTTCTACAATTTCCAGCAACCCGCTTTTGCATGGTTTTAGCGTATAAAGGCAATATTCAGCACTTGATTTCTTTTAGGAAGTATCTCCTTTTGCAAAAGTTTGAATGCAGAGTATAAGAATTCTAAAGTGAATATTCAATTCATTATGACTTCACTGAAAGTAAAAACTGACGAGTTAGCAGTGATGGGCAATAGTCAAACTCCTCTTTGAGAGGAGTTTCAAGTAATCATTCTCTACCAATTCAGTCTAGTGATCTGTTTTCAAATACCTAATTTGGAAATAAACTGCACAGCCACAGACCAATGCCAACAGCCTGAGACTCGCGCTCCTCCTCTGCGGTTTCTTCCAGCCCTTTGTCACAGGTTCCTGGAATTTGCTGGTCTACCTGCTCAGATGGAGCATGTTTTGCTTCAGCAAATAGTGCTAATGCTTGGCTGATGCCAATGAAAACCTCAGTGTAACAACTCAGAAATAACTACTAAAGTAGCTAAACTCCACAACTTGGCAGTAAAGGGGTAATGGGTTCTTTTCTGATTTAATCAAAGAGTACAATGACAGTGATAATCATGGCAAATTAGGGCACTGCCTTTACCCTCTTATGAAGTAGAAGATCAGAATTAGATGCCATTTAGGATTCACTCAGATTACTTGCCTTGCTTCTACACTCATGACAGAACTTAGTAGAGGGAAGCTTGAAGTCACTGTTGCAAGAGATGCTGAGAATCTGGGATAGCTCTTTACTAGGTATGTGTCTCACTAAAAATGATTTTATTTAGGGAAATTGAAACTGGGGTTCAAGTTAAGCACCATCATTCCTCCTCTAGACTATTCGCTTTTGTACCAGGAAAAGCCAGCGCATTTTAAGCAAGAGAATGTGACACCAGCATAGGTGAAGCATTTTGTCAGGCTGCATTCAAGGTGTGGTTCAAGCTGCCTTTTAAATCTCTGCTAAAACCAATCCAGAATTCAAACACCCAAAGCCTATTTAAATGATAAATACAGCTTACGATGACTTTCTGTCCTGCATAGGTTGCTGGTCACCATATACAAGAGGAAAAACCTTTCTGGCCACAGCCCCTGTGCTCTCTGAACTTGTTCCTGAGCAAGATGGATCTCATACACATTTTAACAGCGAGGATGACTTATTATAGACCATCAAACCTCCCAGATTCCCAGCTGATGCAATGAAAGTCATCAGTTACTGGGAAGATTTTGCTTGAAGCTGAGCAAGACACAACTAAAAGTTACTATAGGAAAAGCAATTTTTCACTAAGCGCTTTGGGTGAAAAAGCACTGCAGATGCAAACGAGGGAAGAAATGATAAAAATGCACAGCACGGTTCCAATTCCTGAATGAAAAACAAGCTGGTAGGCTTAAAGTCAGAAGCTATATTTGTTGCTTGAGTTCTTAAATAGCCTAGTTCAATAGTTTCTCTTACTTGGCTTGACAACAGAGGAGCTTTGCAAAGAAATTAAGGCCTCAATTCAACTGCACACATTAGGAAGACTGCAGTTTATTTTCAGTGATTCAGGGGGTCTGTACAAGGCTGATAAAGAAGTTGTGCTCCTAATTGCAAGACTTTTTCAAAATGGAGAAGAGCCTCTTTGCAAGTGTTTCACGAAGCAAACAGCTATTTTAAACAAATGATCAAACTGAGGGTAATCTGATACCGTACATACCCTGACCCTCTCCATCTGTGTGCTGAAAGGATAAAGCAGCTCAAAGAGAATCAGTCCCAAAGAAAAGATATCCACTTTGTGCGAGTAGGTGTTCCCACAGATCTGAAAATGCAAAATCAGCGTTAGGTAAATCAAGCTACTCACTGTATGGAATTATGTACAATGTAAACAACCCCGTTCCAAGTCAACATATGGAAGGATTAGCCCCATGCAGAGCTGAAAACTCCAGGACAGACACACTGGCACATTTCAAATGAACCTGAGTGAGCACAGTCCTGTTCATCAGCTCTTCTTTGCAGACCCAACTGTAATATGAAACGTTTCCTTTTACTTAAACCTCATGCAAAATAGTGCATCCCTGCTCAATTAACTTGAATATTACACAGTTATCTTTCTACTACATTAAAAGCAAATTAATGCACGCAAGTACACATAATCAGCCACTTTTTGCTATAATAAATATAATATTAATTTTGGAATGCAATTTAGTTCAAAATTCTACTTTGATGAGAGAGAATTTAAGTCACTTGATTGCAACAATTTATTAAGAGTGCCTGATCTTTGAGCTCCCGGGAATTCAAGTGTCTTCCAGGCACCACCAAATGCAGCTTTAGAGCAGAGAGCACAAACCTGTTCTGGGCTCATGTAGAGTTTGGTCCCTACTTGTCCTGTGTGCCTGGCGTAGGCTGGCATTGGGGTCAGTACTGATTCCTCTTCCTCATCTTGGTCCATAGCGGTTACCAGTCCAAAATCCCCAACCTTTACAATGTCGTCCATTGTGAAAAAGATATTGGAAGGCTAAGAAACAGGTGAAAAGAAAAAGTATGTAAGTAATAAACAAGTCTCTGTGTTTCAGCAGATACAACCCTTCATTCTAATTCAGAGAACAGTATTATTAACCAGCACGTACCATGTCATCTTAAGTTATAGATACACTGGAAGTCTGGGAACAAGGTCTGCTTTTGGTTGCTATTGTGCAGTTTAGTTTGTTTTGGATATAAGCTTAAGAACTTTGCAGTTCACAAAAGCAACAACAGTGATGATCTGGCTTAACCTCCTTTAGCTTGTTTGCCAGGTAGCACCAGCTTAACCTACTGATAAAGGAGAGTAGAGCTGAGGTGTCCCCTTGCTAATGTTAAATATTTCAGGTGGCTTCTCAAGAGACTTGTGGCTGAAAGAATAAATAGCACGTGCCAAAATAATGCTTATTTCTTTGCAACATGACTGCTGCAAATAAAAACAGGCACAAATTTGGGAAGGACAGACTGATCCTGCAAGGGGGGAGAAGCAGCAGGATTGTGTGTGGGGAAGGGGCTCAGGATTGGTAGGTGGTGCTGGGCAAGCTCCTTTCAATGCTCCTGGAACCTTTAAGGCTGGTAGAACATGGTCCATGTTTTATTGACATAAACCCTGGAACAGGAGGAGGCAGACAGATAAAGAGCAAAATTGTTCCACAAGATCAAAGGACTGCAAAGGCGAACTATTTCAAAGTCCGTCCAACTTCTCAGTTAAAGACAAACCCATTCTGTGCAAGAGAGAAACTAGACAGGACTTTTTTCAAGCTGAGATAAGCACTACAGAAATAGATATAACTTGTTAGTTCCACAGCGCCCACATCCTGCCTCTAAAACTGCCTCTGAGCCAGGTTTTATCTCCCGCTATATTTTCCTGTAATAAATGTCACACCCTTCAGAGTCACAGCTCATCTGGTGCACAAAAGCTCCGACCCTGTAACACCATTGTGTCTTCAGGCTCTCCCTCAAGCATCAACACAGCATCCACCCTCTGACTGCACATGCGCATGGTTAATAAGCTTTTTATCTGAATTATAACGTTCAAGGCACAAACGTCTCTATGGGGGATTTGTATCCTGTTTTCTTGATCTCCACTGCCCTCCTCCTCCAACCAACGCACAACAAGTCAACAAGATCCATCTTGCTTCACGGACCAAAACTCTTCTTGACAGAATGTTTTATTTCTTGTACTCCTCTGGTTTAAAACAGATCTCTGAATGGGCTGGTGTATCGTTTCTACAAATAAAGGAGAATGGGCCCTCTGCTATTGCAAACTGCCAGCAAAAATAAGCCACCAAGACCCCATTGGGAAAGAGGATGCCTGAAGCAGATACACACAATTTTGGTTTAAATTAGAAAAATACAACCACCCTCCAGTTTAGTTCTATTGCCACCTGCACAAAGAAATTTCTCTCCAGATTGTTCAGTCAGGGTAAGAATTCCCATTTTTTCACAGGTACGAATAAGCTGCTGACACATCTGGAAGACTGCTGTTTAATTCAATTAATTCTGCAAAGTGTATCCAAGACTGTTCATGCAGTTCTATGAAACTCAATTTCTTTTGAGCTGTCAAGCATGACTGACAGCTTATCTTGGGAATAACAGTAAATTCACTTGACAGACAGACTTCTGTTTCTGTACTTCATTTTCTTCAGAAGAATTTGAACTGTGACCTATTCACTTGCCTCCCCAAACTCCTGCTGTCTTGTCATTACAGTATCTCTGATTAGCAGGAGCCTAATTAATGCATCTCAGTGTGCACTGCTCATTTAAATATTTAAAAGATCTGCCTGAATCTTTTAATATGCATGCAGACAAACTTAATTTCAGAGGTCAATGAGTTGGTGGTGGTGCCAATAGGAGCAAGAACTGCCTCCAGCAAAGACAAAACAGCTTTGCAGGTTATTTGCTTATTAGTGCTGGCAAGAAATTAGGGTTGCGTGGCCAGTCTCTTGGACAAATTACAAAATTAGGTGAGCTGTGTTCCAAGGAGCTTCTGAAAACTATAGAAGAAACAAATACACTGGCTCTTGTTTTGACCAAATTAACACATAACAGACAAAGTTCCAGGATCTAAGAATAACATCTATACAGGCATAGGAAGTTTTCTGAAACAGAAGTTGCTCATTCAGGGAGACCCTTTCCAAATGGTTCCAAAATAAAATCTCTTCTTCAAATTGCTGCCAGTACTGAACTTTTAAAATGCTCCAACAAAATGCTACACAACTGCTGAAACTAATACAGTTTGAAGTTAAAGTCTACATAAGCTTACTGAACAGTGACCTCAGCACCGACTGCAGAGTCCCAACTGACAGTATTGTTAAAGCAAGTTATTAATTAACATGCCTAGCAACACATCACTATAGACATTTAATTACATCTCTGTTCAGTTTCTCAAGGACTACAGATTTTTCAGATAACTGGTTCAAGGTAATTGTGTAATGCTGATGGGGAAAGAAAATACTTGGGTGGGCTCGTGAGTTTTTTAATTTGATGTATCCTGTCAGTGTTAACTGAATCTGAATCCCCTCTTACTGCCACATCTGAGGTGGCTTTTCTTTCTACTGATACCAAATCATTACCATCTGAGAAGCTACAGCAATGGTTATAATCATTTCAATATTTACTCCGCTGAGGTGGGTATTAATGCAAAGAGAATCAGGAACTTCCTCTCTGCCGTTTGGCAAAAGCAATCCCTTTCTCAGAGCTTATTGTAAGACTAACTTCAGCTGGGCTCTTTAATTAAATTCTGGTATTTGGTAGCACATTGTAGTGCTAAATGTTCCAGGAAGATTAGGCACTAAGGTATGACCATAAGCAAAAGACGATGTACAAAAAGTTACTCCTGACTTCAGCTACATTAAATGCCAGAGGTTTAAACCACCTTTCCCAGTCTTAACGGGCTGTTGTCAGACATTAAAAAGATGAAGAATCCTTCAGAAAGCCGCATTGACTCAGAATTCAACTCCGAGACAGTTCACATTTCAATCCCACAGCAGCAATACTTAATTTTTATTTCCTTTAACCAGGAGTAACATTGCTGTTCTTACACAGTATTGCTATAGAAAGAAGAAGGAAAATACCAGAATTAGAATCACAGAATCACTTTGGTTGGAAAAGACCCTTAAGATCATCGAGTCCAACTGTAAACCTAACGCTGCCAATTACCTGCTTCACTTGAAACAGTACAACAAGCTCCAAATTAGTTTTCTTTGCCACACAGCTCTGCAATGAATGATGCTGTGTAAAGAACCTTAATTAAAAATGCCATCAAGCAAATGCAGCTGATCTGTGTCAGGTACAAGAAGTCTTGCTGTACGAAAGACTTTAACTGCAATAGTGAATGATTAATGTTGATTTCCTGCAGCGCTGCACCACCAGATTATTGTACAGACTTTAACTTGGGTTTTTAATACCCATGCTGAGGTCACTGATAACAGTCAATAATTTTAGCACGATTTGTCTCTCATGCCGTATTACTCCCACATAGGAAAAATACTTACCTGTATCCACACACTCATGATCTGTCAGTTTAATACAGAACTTCACACTGAGCTTAACAGCCTGGCACTATTATGAGCAGTCAAAGGGCAACAAAGATGATTAAAGGAGTGGAGCATCTCCCATGTGAGGAAAGGCTGAGGGAGCTGGGGCTCTGGAGCTGGACAAGAGGAGACTGAGGGGTGACCTCATTAATGTTTACAGATATATAAAGGGTGAGTGTCAGGAGGATGGAGCCAGGCTCTTCTCAGTGACAACCAATGATAGGACAAGGGGTAATGGGTTCAAACTGGAACACAAGAGGTTCCACTTAAATTTGAGAAGAAACTTCTTCTCAGTGAGGGTGACAGAGCCTGGAACAGGCTGCCCAGGGGGGTTGTGGAGTCTCCTGCTCTGGAGTCATTCAAAACTCGCCCGAACACCTTCCTGTGTAACCTCATCTGGGTGTTCATGCTCCAGCAGGGGGATTGGACTGGATGAGATTTTGAGGTCCCATCCAATCCCTGACATTCTGTGATCCTGTGAAATTTGGAATTGCTAGTTTAAGTTTCTCATGCAGTGGAGGAACAGCTGCCCTGTGATGCCATTTGAGTCAGTCCATGTATTTCAGGAATGTCACAGAACCACAGACTTCCGTATGACACTCTGGTCACAGATCATTCAAGTTACAATAGCTCCAAAGAGAACCTCATAGTACTAAACCAGGAAACATTTGCCTATGGGACACAGCCACTGAGATACCCAGTTACAACCAGAATTTGCAAAGTTCAGGCACTCAAGTGATGATCATGCCAATAAATTAATAAAAAAGCAAAACCACATTTGTTACAGTAAGCTATGGATACAAACCTTGAGATCCCTGTGCATTAATCCTTTGCTATGCAGAAAGTCAACCGCTTCAGCTATCTGCAGAAATATCTGCAGACACTCTGTCCTTTCCCTCTCCTCTATCATGCATCTTCTGCTCATCCAGTCTTTGAGGTTCTCTTTCCGGCAGAGCTGCATCTGGATATAAAGATACACCTTTGGAGAGGTGGGCTTGACTTTTTCTGTAATATTTTTAGAAAGGTCCAGGCTTAAACTTGTTGGCCTTGGTGGAGAAACAGAGAGAGGGCTTCCTGACGCAGATGTCTTGTTATCAGATTCCTTTGTAATTTTTGCCTTATCCTCAGAAAGACTTTCATCATGTGAAACATCAATTTTATCTTCCTTACTAGAAACATTGCCACAACCAGAATCCTCAAAGACAATAGAAGAGGAAGTCCCTTCCCTCAGGTGTATGACAGGAACAGCTGAAGAACAGATTTCCAAGGAGCGACCCAGCTCATTTTTGTTGACAGCACTGTCTTCTCCATCACAGCCTGTAAGGACACTGTCCTGAAGGTTTAATAGTGGATCTTCTGACTGCTGTAAGTCCCTGTTGTCCGTGGTAGAAAATTCCAGAGGAGAAAACTGGCTTCCAGATGAATCGGACTGACCACAAGGTATTCCCACAGACCTTACCCTCTCCGATGAAGTGGCAATAACTTCAATGTGCTCCTTTGTGGAAAAGGGCTCCGTTCTGATCTTAAACGATGGAACGTCCATCGGACTGGGAGAACTGAGCGGCCAATCAGTGCTAGAAAAACAAAATGGAGAGATCGATACTACAGAACTTCATTCCACTAGAAGTGCATTTTCAGAAGCCCAGGTTTCAACAAGTGCTACCTCTGAGAACTGTGTCAGACCATAATGATAAACAACTACCCAAGCGTGGGAATTACTAATAACGATGATTTAGCATCCCTTTTTCTTAGCCAGGATAATATTTTCTCATTGAGACAAGAGTGTTGATAAGGGAAAACTTAGCAAGCTCTACTGCCTGGATTCCCAATGTGCAATCAGACTAATCCTCAGCTTGAAAAACATCAGTCCTTTAGAACATGCATTGCAATGACTATTTAAAGCACCTTGGAAGAATTACAGCTGTGAAATGTTAATTTGGTGCCTGAAATATAAAGGTCGCTGTATTCTAAAAATTGTCAGGCATGTTAAGATGTTATTATGAGACCGCTAAATAGCCTCGTATTAGGCTTCATTCATTAAATGCTAACATTCACCCACTTTTTCCTTTAACATCCTCTAACTCCTTTATCTAAATTTTCCATTTTTAACCGACTTTGACCACGCTTTATAAACCACCACTCTGATTATCCCTCACAGATTTATGTTGAAATAAATTAATCAAACCATGGGAGTACTGGATCAGATCCATCTAAATCAAAACAAAAAAAGGAAAGCAGTGGAAAGGAACAGAAAGCACAGAGATGCCAAAATTTAAAATCGAATCACAGCAGCAATGCTCCAACTTCCAACCACCGAAAGATTCAATTACAGAAGTTAAATTAATAACTACAAGACGTTTCCTAAGCCGAAAGAAGGACCTTAACACAATAGAGGACCCAAAAATCTGTGTGATACGTGACATATCTGTACATTGTTCAACTGAAAAGTTGACGGACTAAGTTAATAAGCATCTCTTTCCTACAGTCTCTCCATCTCCCTGGATCATCTACCAGTTCTCCAGTTCTGTTGATGTACAACCCCAAATTCAATTGTTAAGTTACCTTTCATCTTTCAACCACTGTTCATCCATCTTTTCCTGCCATCTCTCGGGTGGAGCTTCCAGCCATGCATTGAAATACCGAACAATACCTGGATGCTCAAGTTTAGCTAACGCCTTGACTTCCCGCATCACCTTTTCACGGGCCAGCTCCCTAGGGTTTGGGGTGAGGAGAAGAAAAATAGGGACACGGTCACATAGAGCAACAGCATAGCATAGAAACTTCTGCAAAGGAATTTAATCAAAGATAGCCCAGTAGTATTGGTCATCACGCCAAAAGACAGATATGTCTTAAATCCCCCAGAGTAACTCCTTTAGGTTAGAAGTGCGGGGGCTCAGTATGTGCTCATAGAAGCTAAGTATTTAGTCATCCTTTTTCAAATAATTACGGGCAGCAAAACTGAGAAGAAAAGGTTCATCTTGCTCTCAAGTGCTTACAAGGATAGAAAAGAAGACCACTAAACAGCAATATTCTACAGGGATGTAGAAGACACTGACACAAAATACAGTAATACCTTAGTATTTCTTTTTTAATTGGCATAATATGAGGAGAATGCATCAAGACTATCTCAGTTCTATGGACAGGAAAGCAGGTAGCCTGCTATCTTATTGAAGTAAATAATCTCTCTTCGTAAGACCATAGCTGGATCAAATGAAGTCAGATGGTTTTATCTAATGGGTTTTAATATGCTTGGGAAAGAAGAATTCAGGCTACCTTAAATTTCCGAACAAAAACTTTTATGTTAAATAGTCACGCTTATTTAACATATTAAAAAAATAGTAATTCTAGACAGCTTTACCCCCTCCCTCTACTGGCCTGCCTGTTGCTGTTCTAACTTGAGATTTCCAGAAGCAGTGCCTCCCATCTCCCACTAAAAGGAAGTGCTGCAAGCTCTGTGTGGGGTAATTCAGCAGCGTGGCTTGACCACCTATGACTGAAAGAAAAGGTAGGGCTTGTGGGACCAGGAAATTAAACAAATGGACAAATGGGAGTCAGAAAAGCTGGTGAGGGAGAGAGAAAAGAAAGAGAAAGTGGAGTAGGAAAGGTGAGGAGAGGAAGGAGAGAAGCAAATTAACAGCGCTACAAGTAACCGGTCCCATTATCAAAGGCTCTATTCATCAAGGACATGAAGGAGTTCCCATGTAGCCGCAGTGGTCCTCACAAGGGTCCTGCTACGCAAGCATTTTAGCCAAGCAGGTCACCCTTCTGCTGTGATTACATATGCCAAATTCTTGATGCCAAAACTAAATCAGCCCCCCACCATTAAAAAGTATCTCATTCATCCTACTGTAATAGCTGGGAAACCAGTTCAGGAACAGATGGTTCAGTGTAGGACAGGATCCCACCATTCATTCTTCTATATCTCACATAACTCATTCCTTACCTGTTAGGTAAACGGATCCTTTTGATAGCATAGTTGCAGTCGTCCACTTTATTTCTGGCTTCAAAAACTACTCCAAAACCTCCACGACCCAGACACTGAATTGGTTCAAAATCTGTCAGATATCTAGAAGGAGAAGGGTGTGAGGAAGGGACAGGAGAATGGAGGGAGGATAGAGGAGAAAAATGCATTAGTACAGATAGAAAAACAAAGTCATTTTTTACTAGAAGTGAAATATCTCTGTACAGGCAAAACATGCAAACAACTAGAAGCATTTCTTGTCTTTTTTCCCTGCTCACCCACAAAGGCAATTATGTGGTCACCTGTTTATGAAATGGATAGTTGGTGATTATGCATTTATTCAGTATCTGTCTCAACCCAGCAAGATCCACATGACAAACTGAAGAAGTTTTTCAGAAGATCAGGCTGCATGTTTACTGGATCATGGACCATACGTATGGAGCCTAAGCTTCTATACCCAAACTAGGTGGTGACAGGTATTTCCTGAATCATGATTTGCCTTTAACCCCACCCCAAATAACCATTTCTGCAAACAGTCATTCTAAACATCCCCTCCGAAACACCACTGTTTTTAAATCTCACTACCTGTCATATTCTTCTTCATTTTAAATACTCCAGTTCTTACTTTCAGTGAGTTACAAATGTATAGGAAATGCTCACATCTCTCCAGAGTATCACGGCATATCCCTAATACACCCTTCTGTCTTAACCAACTCCTTCCTAACAGCAGCAAAGGTTTATTCAAAATCTAAACTGCTTATTCTGCAGAGCATATAAAACATCAGCTGTTTCCATCTGCAATTGCCTTTCTCTGCTTTAATCCATGAACACAGAAGCAGAGGGAGTAAACACTTATTAAGACTTTCAAGAATCAAGCTTCCATTTCATGTATCAGAAGGAAACATGAGAGCAACATTCCTGATCACAGGGATCTTGTAGACTCTCTGGGATTGCTTAGACTAATCCTAACTGCACTCCCCCATCGCTAACAGGTGACAGGGCTCTTTGTGTCAGTTACCAATTATCCTGTGAAGTCAGAAGACCAAGACTAGGGCAGGTAAGAACAAATGAGCATCTACTCTTTCCTCCAGATAGTTTGACTTGTCACACTAAAAACCCCATACATGTTGTGCTGAACTGAGCTCACCTTGACACGTATCCAGAGCTCTTGGTGTCGCTCCAGCCGCTGTCTTTAACATCTCCACAAGCGGGCTCGTATTTACTGTCGGTCTGACACTGCGTTTCAGATTCCTTCCGCAGCTAACGGGGGTTACCGAACAAGGACAAAAAACAAACAAAAAATTTCAGCTCCCTGTGTACTTGAGACGAGTTTGTACCCCTAGATATGGCACTAAATTATTTCAGTGTAAATCTCGCAGATATGTTTGAAGCAGCCTAATCTGCTTGCAGAAGCAGTTAAGCAAATTGTATGCGGCAGCTGACAGCCTTCACAGATAGATTAAACAACAAATTTAGGCTTTGGATGTTGTTATCTTGTTAAATTGATTGCAGGCTCAAAACTGAAAGAAAAGGTTAGAATAATACCTTCTGTATTTAGGATTCAGAAAAGAAATACTTACTCTGCCATAAGGATGGGGATGGAAGAGTTTGCGTACGATGAAAGTTGTGGCCACAATGCAAAATACAATGGTGCCAACAATTTCTTTCCACCAGTGAAGGAGAAGAACAGGATCTTTTTTGCGAATGTTCTTGTAATTTGTATCATCAAAAAATCTAACAGTGATCTGGGTGCTACGTTTATTTCTCTCTCTCTTGTAGTAGGGTAAGTAATAACCGTTATCTGTGTATAAAAGACACAAAGAGGCAATAATTTACTTGCAGGTAACTACAAAACAATTTTGTCTTCTCATTAACAGGTTTCCTCAACAATGAGCATTTTTGTTTGAATGCCCCATGGTTTTAAATGGCATATAAGCAAATTCAGTTAACCAAGGTTGTGAACTTCCCAGTAACCAGGTCTCCCATCAGAGTTTACCACCTCAGAAGGCCTGACCACTGATAGCTTTAAACCAGAATATTTTCCATATGGAAAACTTTATTGTGCCAAGCTGAGTCACCAGCACTGTTAGCGAATGCTGAAAAAATTCATTCACAAGTTTTTTCCACTTGGCCCGACCATCAGTGGCAATAGGAATACACACAATACCTCTGCGGTAGCAATTTCTGGCACCCTGAAGTGTTTTGTGTGGCATTAATTGTACATACACCACAATTTAGAAATCCTAGTTTGGGCAATAATTTCCTAGTTCATAAAAGAACACACATATTTAACATGAAAAAAATGGCCACTTATTGAATTTCACATGGGTAAACCTGGCGATTCAAAACACTTCAAAATTTGGAGCTTTTACCTACCATATGGGTACTGCAGAACGGAAAGCGCTCCATTGCTGTACTCTTCATGAGAATATTTGTCGTTGCTGAGACACTTGTCGAACTCATCAGACCCCACCAACACTGGAGTCCTGGAAGGAGAATCTAAACATAGAAAAGACACAATTTTCTGAGCTGAATGGTTATAAAAAAAATCCATTCTTGTATGAAATTCATGAGAACTCCAGTTGCACAATCTTAGAAAATGTCTGTTGGACCAAATCATGAGAAACAAAATTAATACAAGGAACATTAAGAAGGGTACTGTGAGGTAACTGTTATCAATTCCACTCCCTCTGCCAAAATAATAGTTTTGGACAACTCAATTCACTCATATTCACATCACTGCAAAAAACTTCTTCCTCTTTTTGTAGAAAAATATCTTTTTTTAATGGAATTTCATTTATTATTAAAAAGAACCTGTAAAATCCATAGTAAAAGAAAGCAGACTTTAAATGAGAAAAAATAAACAATTGATAAAGCACCAAGATAGTTCCTGAACTGACTCACAACTGCAAACATTAGACCAGTTTGGTAGATACTGGAAATCAGAATGATGTCCTGTCTTTTCAGAGTTAGGACAGTAAACGAAACTCTGAATTGTTACTTACGAATTAAAGGTTTCCATTTGATTTTGGGAAGAGGAATAATTGCATTATCGTTCCTGGATTCCAGAGCCTTTGGGTTGGTTGGGAATTTCTCGGAAATTCTGACTGATGACTGAAGATACAGCTGGCCTCTGTACATACCTGAGTAATAAACCATAGAGCATATTAGTCTTAAGAATTAGTTCTCCACCCCTAGCATAAAATTGCCCAGTTAAAATACATGGTTAACAACATTTTTGAAAGTATTTTTTATATTCTGAGAATCTGAGATACTGACTCCCATCGCTAGGCTGGAGCAGGCTCGTTTCTTCCTAGCGTTATTCTTTATTTGTGTAACCACTAACAGGAACCATACAAGGTGTAAAGACTTATAGAAATAGGCTAAGGCAATGAAGTCTTAGAAAACGCAAGCACGTTTACCTCCCAGAGACAGACAGACAGACAGCTGAGAGGAAGGAGGACCTGGGACTGTTCTATTTCAAATTGTCGCAAACTACAACACATAAATTCTGCAGCTGGATGAGAACTCAGTCACATAAAATCCTAACTGAAATTTCTTCATGGTAAGTTACTGTAATCAATGTAGAAGAAAAACTGAATGTCACAAATGAGCAGGCTGGAGGCAGATATTCCTCACTGTACACTGAGCAATACGACTGCCTTGTTAGCTATGAACAGCTTTAAAAGTTTCAAGATGTTAATCATCTCCAATGTACTGAAACTACAAAGCAGGGAATATGAAAGGATTCACAGTTTTGAAATGTTTTTTCTTTTTTTTTTAAAAAAAAGAATCTTTTAACTATACCTGTTTAGGATAAACTGCCATAGATATTAATTCTAATATACCTTCTGTAATTGTCAGAATTTCTAAGATGGGTACACAGAACTCCGACTTTGAATGACAACAGCAAAGATGACCAGAGCAGGCTGGGAAGAGACGAGAGAACATCTCTACCTTTTCAAAGTCTTTACATCAGAGAAGGTGCCTTTCTGGAGACAGATACATATATATATATATATATATATATATATATATATATATATACACACACACACACAGATGTATGTATGTGTATATATATATTAGGGCAGCCTCAATTTAGGGGCTTTATAAAGCAACGTGGGTTAAATTTAATAGCCTACATTATGCAGAATATCAGACTGGACATATCACAGCTCCACTTAACTATAATTCACCAATACAGAAAGATCTGCTTTACCGCAACCTCAGCAGTTTAAAGGAGAACATTTACTACAGAAAATGCTGCAGTTGGTGTCTCACCCAAATACACACTGGATTCCGTGGCCCCTCTGGCAGCTTCCACAAGATCTTCTTCATCTTCCAATACTTCATTGTTTGCAGTGTAACTTGTGTCATCAAACAGACTGATTGGAATTACTTTGCCATCCTTAACCAGCCACGCAGAAGCGATTGGAGTGCAAAACTGAAGAAGAGAGAGGTAACTGCAAATTAATGTTGTGTCAACTATATATTATATATAAAGAATAATGCTAAACAATGTGCTTAAATTCTTGTTCCAGTTTTTGCAACAGATGGAGCGGCTCAAAGTCAGAACTTTAGTTAAAACAATTACAAGCAGATGTGTGTTTCTTTACAACGACAGCACCTGAAACCCAAGAGGAAGAGACATGATCTATGATGCTGCAAAACTTCTACTTTTGTAACATTTCCCTACCTGGTATTCCCATTCCAGATGTCCTCCTCGTCTGTTAAAAGCCATCACCTTCCAGTCAGCTACTGAGACCTTTATCACTGTATCTTTCATCATAGCTTCCTGCTCATCCACATCTGAAATGATTTTTGTTTCTTCTTTGTTCATATTTGATTTAAAATTGCTCTCAATATATCCTGCTCTAGTTTCAATATCTGGGACGTAGCGCAGCTCGAAATGACCAACGCTGAAATTCCACCTCAAAGAAAAAGAGAAAAAAATTTATAGAAACAACATATATTCCAAGTAAGTCCTAAATCCTCTGCCCAGAAGATTCTTAAACTGAATTACTTATACTTGGCCCATATTTTCACAGTGAGCTCTCATACTGTCAGGTGAACACAACTATACCAGAAGGGGGAGCGCTAATTCCAAAAAAAAAGAAAAAGAGAAATCTTGTCCAACATGATGGCCAGCACTGTGCCCTTGTGGCCAGGAAGGCCAATGGTACCTGGGGTGGATTAGAACAGGGGTGGTCAGTAGGTCCAGAGAGGTTCTCCTGCCCCTCTACTCTGCCCTGGTGAGACCACACCTGGAATATTGTGTCCAGTTGTGGCCCCTCAGTTCCAGCAGGACAGGGAACTGCTGGAGAGAGTCCAGCGCAGGGCAACGAAGATGCTGAAGGGAGTGGAGCATCTCCCGTGTGAGGAAAGGCTGAGGGAGCTGGGGCTCTGGAGCTGGACAAGAGGAGACTGAGGGGTGACCTCATTAATGTTCACAGATATATAAAGGGTGAGTGCCATGAGGATGGAGCCAGGCTCTTCTCGGTGACAACCAATGATAGGACAAGGGGTAATGAGTTCAAACTGAAACACGAGAGGTTCCACTTAAATTTGAGAAGAAACTTCTTCCCAGTGAGGTTAACAGAACACTAGAACAGGCTGCCCAGGGGGGTTGTGGAGTCTCCTTCTCTGCAGAAATTCAAACCCGCCTGGACACCTTCCTGTGTAACCTCATCTGGGTGTTCCTGCTCTGGCAGAGGCATTGGACTGGATGAGCTTTTCAGGCTCCTTCCAATCCCTGACATTCTGTGATTCTGGGTGAGCTGAAAAAACAGCTGGTAAAGTAGGGCAAATGGCATTAAAGATTTAGTGTATGGAGAGAGCAACTAAAATCATCAAATAGTACAGCTGGGTCTGTCCAGTAGGAAAACACCATGTAGCTGATGAAAGCAACAAGTATAAAGAATTTAGGATGCAGCATTGTACAGAAGCTATTTCTCTTCATCAATAAAGCGGGATTTAATGAGAAATGTACGGTTTTCAAGCTGAGGGAGGGACAGTACTTTTTTTTTTTGTTTTAATTCCACACACCAACTAACACAGGTTCTCTTTGACAGGTGCTTCATGAAACCAGGACTGCTCACATCCCATAGGTTAACACCAAAAAAAGACAACTGTGTAAAGAACACAGAGTTGTCTTGCACAGCCAAAGGATCTTTTATTTTTTAAGCCAACAAATTAGGGCAAGAACTGAGAATTATTTTCAGAAAGAGAAAGAATAATTCTTTTTTCCATTATATAGCCCAATGCTGTAGAGAAGATACAGATGGGAAAGGACGGCGAGTTTGTGTATTCCAAGAAGGGGGAAATATTTCTGAAACTATATGTTTGGGTACCCAAAGTTTCTTATAACCAGTCTGGCCACAACCAGGAGCCCAAACTGCCTCCTTATGAAATTTAACTTTTTATGGTAAAATTTTGGCATATTCTGTATATTCTGTTAATTTATTAAAAGCTTTTCTGGATTCAAAACCCAGATCTATCCTCTAACCTCCATAGTAACAATGCTGTGCCAGCAGTTAAGCGCCTGTTTGTGCCAACAGCGACAGGAGGAACCAGGTGGCACGGGATGTCACACTATGGTTTTGAGAAAGATGTACGAAAGAAAAAGCGTGTTTTTATGACATACCTCTCCCTGCCAACATCGGTCCCCAAGAACCACAGAACCCAAGATTTCTCTTTTCAGACACCTGATTTGCCAATCTGTTGGGGTTCTAATTAAATTATCTCTAATAAACTACAGATGCACAACCTGTCATATCCTGCTGCAGACAGAAGAGGGAGCAGGGGAACAGGGAATTACTAGTTCTCCACTAGATTTTTGGGCAGTTACTGTATTTGTGTATGGCAAGAAGCTTTTCATACCTGTATTTTATGAAGTGAGTTTGGTTTTTTTTTAGTAGAATATACGTCTTTATTATTACAGAAATCTTGAAGTATTAAAACTTCAATGTGACAGCATTAGAAGTCACAGACTGAACCAGTTTTGCCAGCTACATTATGAAATGAACAAAGTAGATTTAAAAATGGCACTTCTGAAAAATAAGACTGAAGACGTTTTAAAATATCAATTAAGCTAAAAACATAAAAGCTAAAGCTAAAAACAAAGTAAAAACATGAAAAGCTAAAAACATAAAGGAAAAAAACTGAAACAGTGACTATTACTATGAGTAGGAAAAGAACTTCAAAGTGAATCAGTTGGTCACATAACAAGACTTAAACTGTCTCCTTTTGTACAAAGAATCAACAGCTGGAACAAACATTAGGGACATTTTCCTTGTGCAGTGGAGGAGTGACAAACTCTTTTGAGGTATGCAAGGATAAGGAAAGTAATTTTCATTTGTTTTGAAGGGAATAAATATGTGCTCATATATTTTCTGTTTAA
Source organism: Columba livia (assembly GCF_036013475.1). Classification (NCBI taxonomy): domain Eukaryota; kingdom Metazoa; phylum Chordata; class Aves; order Columbiformes; family Columbidae; genus Columba; species Columba livia. Next base: position 6,101,146 of record NC_088605.1, on the reverse strand, counting down.
TCATCTGTAAAACTGCAGCTCAGGACATTTTTCAAAGGCACTGAAGAGCAAAGGGGTTACATCTCGGTGCATTCCTGTGGTTAGCAATCTAAACTCCCTCATGCAACTCCTAGTTTAATGAGAGAAAAAAGAAGGTCGAATCCTTAAAACATTACTTATTAACAACTTCTCCCTGCTGGATTGTTTCTGACCAATTCTTACACTTACTTCTCATTGCCGCTGCGCGGGCCAACAGCACGGACTGTTTTCTGGGTCCGATGTAACAGGAGCGTCTCCTCCTGCTCTGTTTCATCGTCATCCCACCGGCGACAGCCCATGGCTGAGCAGATGTACTTCACCTACGGGACAAGGAAGAGACTCACGCATGCTTCAGAATTCTGAAGAACTTCAAGACAAATACATGTAATCGACAGCAATATTCAAGGCTAACAGTCCTTACAACACATTTTTGGCACACAGGCAATTCAGAGCTCTTAAGATTTCAGATGCTCAACTTGGGAGATGTTGAAAAGCCTGGTTTAGGAGATAAGGGCTTTTCAGAACTAGAATTTTCAAAAGATTCTAATAAAAGTCTACAGTTTTGGCTATTTTGACTACCTTTTGACTATATTTTGCATATATTTCTACTTCTAACAGAAAGAAATCTTAGCTCTTTCTTTTCCCACTATTTCTATGGATATGAAAAAAAACATTCTTAGATGACCCACAGCATAATTCTGCTTTTGCGCCGTATTTGTCTCAGCATAACTCTGTTAGCTTCAAATGACACATTATTGATCTATATAAAACACTGCAGAGCTTCCCCCTTCACCTTGGCCGCTATTAAACAAGACCTTATTCAACTCTCACAGTCACTCAGACTTTGCAACAGCCCCAATCTCAAATGGATTTGGGATTTTATGGGCAACTGTATTTTGAAAAGGGCGTTGAACACACTGTCAGGAAGTCTGAATTGACATCTTACTGCCAGAGACAACAGGCTGCCCAAACTCTTAACAAGGACCAGTCAGGCACAATTTCCTGTATGAGGCACCTTTGCTACCATGAGCACAAGCCAGGAATCAAAGCAGAAACTGAGATTTCCACTTTCTGCACACTGGGGGAGCGGGCTGTCGGTGCACAGCGCCCTCTGCTATCAGTGAGGGAATCAAAATGATTTCATGAACTCTTGGTTTGGGTCTATGCTGTTTATCACTAGGGATCACTCTGTGTTGTGCCATAGAATTGTTGTGCATTAAAGTGGATGGTCAAATTGGAAAAGCCGATTTTGTGGAAAACAAGCATTGGAAGTTTAGAATTTTAAAACTGAATCTATTTTTTAACTTGTTTTAAAACACACCCTTTCTGATTTAGCAGATGTCTGTTCTTCACTACACAAAGTATCTACAAGCATTTTAATGACATCCGACCTTAAGGATGGGGAGGGAGATGTCAATTCTAGGACTCGGAATAATGCAATTAATTCCTGTGCTTTTTCTAGACTTTTTTCCTTGTGTGTTTTTTTTCCAAGATATACAACTTTGAACCAATGGATTTCAGAAGAAAAATACCTTCTGAACTAGCCAGATAGCAAGTAGTTTTCAATTTAACTTTTGCATATGACTTCAAAATTTAAGGAGAACTTCTTCTAAGAGATAGTAAACTTGCTGACAGAACTACATCTTAAACTTTTCCATATGCTGAATGTTTTTCTGGTTTTCAACAGCTATTCATCATTAGCTGTGAAAAATCTGCAATGAGCTGTGAAACAAGTGTGTCACCTAAAGCTTTCTTTGATATGCAGTAAGAAAAACAGCAAAGTCTACTCCAAGCAGAGCTATAGGATAAAGCTGAACTCCTCTCCCAGCTTGGTAGAAAGGGGTCATCCCTCTTTTTACCCTCTGGTCACAAAACCGCTGACCACATTCCACTCTTTGGTGCCAGGCAGGTGTATACTTGAGCTGTACTGCAGTTTAAATCTCAAGAGCAACCTATTTGCTCGAAACACACCTACACAAGGCAACTTTTCAGGCTCTTACCTTCCCTGAGTATGAGCTCAGCCCATAGGTCGTCAAAGATTTCCCTCCAACTAAGACAACATCCTCGCCAAATTTGTAGGACGATTCGAGAAGGGATTCAACTGTGAAAGGAACTGCTTCCATGCTCTCTCGATCCCGATCCCACTGGAAAAGGTCCCCATCCAAGGAAGGGATTATCATCTTATTTCCAAACACCTACAATAATTGAATTGAAGGTTAGCTACCTTTTAACCACATTTTCATCAAAACATGCAGATCACAAATGGAAACAGAAACACTGCATAAGCAAGTACGGTGCATTATATTCCAGTGTGCTGTTTTATGGTTTTGTATCCCAGAGTCTTATTTTTCAAAGTTATACTGAAGACAGAGAACTTTCAGGCATTCCAATGCATATTTCTTGCTTAAAAAACAGTTCAGTGTGCGACACTTCTTCCACTTTAAACAAAACATTTTAAAGCTCAATTAGTTGATGGATTAGCATTCATCCAGACTGTAGAAAATATGATCTGGGGAGAAGCACTGAAGAGACAGTCACTGGTTAAAGTGCAAATTTTGCAGATTATCTGTGATAATTTCACGGGAAAGTTCTGCTTCATGGTTTTGTTTTGGTTTGTTTTTCCAGAGGCAGTTTACTGCTAAACACAGAACCAATCATTCTCTCTAGATCAGAAAACTGAATCTGGTTTTAAAAGAAAAGCTGAGGCTGTATGTGAACAATTTTACAGTTAATGACTACTCCCAAACATCCATCCTCCTGGAAAGCAGAGAGAGCAATTATCACTAAGAGCTCACATTTCACCTTTGCTTTCCCAGACAGGTAAAATCTGAATTCTCCTCCCCAGAATTTCTCAAGTATACCGTTCCTTTAAAACGTGCCTGATTTTTCTTAAACACACAAGTCAGAAAAGAATCATCACCAGGTTCATTTCATCCATTACACTGAGATTTTGAAGGGGATCCTAGTTCGGAAGTATGAGTCATTGTCAATGAGTACTAAGGGACTTATTAAGAAACTCATTATCAGCATGACAGACCACAACTAATACTGTGGAGCCACAGTGGCTGTGCCCATCAAGAACACCGAGAAGCTGTAATCCACATAATCTTAGTTTTTGAGGATATGGATTAACATGGAAGATTTTAATTATTTTTCAGAACCTCTGTCCATTTGGGCAGTATCCTACAACATAATTACATTAAATTCGGATACTTTACACATTAGGATTTAAAGACTGCTTCTGGTACATGTATGTTAGTCACTTTAAACAAAATACTCCTGCTCACATTCTGAAGCACAGACGGGTATTACGAAGCCACACAAAAGATCCAGAGGGTTTCTGGTTATTATTTCTGGAAGTACTGTGAGGATCGAAAACCACATCTTGTGCATGATTAAAATTCTCTCTAAGATGCGATTTTTTTATTCCTCTAACTGGGTCACAGATGAGCAAACAGCATTAAGCAAACTTGGGATTCACCTAAACAGGGAGGGAAAGACAGATCTTGTAAATGTGTGCATGTCTAGACTAATACCTTTTCTTACACTGTTTGACGTACCTCCTTCAAAGAGAAAATTCAGGTGACTTAACTAACAATGCTGGTGACTGTATTTAAGATCCCTAAAGGATCCAACACCGATGCTTTCTGGCTTTGATAAGCCTCATGATGACTGACAATTAAAACTCCTCTCAGGTGCATAATGTGTAATTGAAAAGATGGTAAAAACAAACCCCTGAGAGTAGCTGCGAAGTTCTTTACAAAGCAAAATGAGGTATGTTCTTTCCCTCCTAGATATTTACCTTATGGCAAAAAAGGCCAAGCATCCTCGAAGAGACACTGCGTGAGATCTGTGATGCCAAAGAAATGTTGCATTATGGCTACCACTAGGGAGGAAAAATACACACACAGGGCTCTATACACACGCTTACAGAAATGAACCAGCAAAAATGTGTGCAGGGAGTGGTCATTTGGAGAAACCACCTGATCAGTGGAAAAATAAAGCAAAGAAATAAGGTTTAAATAAACATTCCTATTTGAGAGCAGCCTTGTGGTCTTAAGAAACAAAGGTATGCAGATTTTGGAAAATACCATTTTAAAAAGATGTCAGTGCCAAAGCTGCAGCTGTAACTATGTTGGAGTATCCTGTTAAAACATCCAACACAGAAGAGTAATATCATAAAGTGTTTTTGTAATATATGCTTTCAGAAACGCACAATAATTTTGACAACAACTTTTAGCCTGTGCAGCTGTTACTTGGCATTAATAAATCTTCTGGAAGGTTTCTTCCTGCACGTGGTTCATATATCTGCAAATAGTTTGGAGGCCTATGCTCACTTCCAGCAACATGAGATATTTCCTATATAAATAAGAGATATTTAATATATAAATAAGAATGAATAGCAAAGGTTCTTTTTATAAGCAGCTTTCTAATTATACAAAAGCCAAACCCACTCCTGTACCTGTTTCAGCCCAAGCCCAGCAAATCAAGTCACCAACTGACCAAGTCGGATCCTGAAGAAATTCTACTGGCCATCAATCAGCTAAATTCACATAACGTGGTCAAACTGGAGGTGTGCAGTGGCAGCTGGACCTGCATGTTCAGACTTTCAGATACGCTTGCTGGAAGCCACAACCACGATGGCTATGTGACGTGGTGTGGTCCAAGGGCTGCAGAGCACCCCATCGGTTTGCAAGGAGACCAGTGCCAAGTGCCCGGGAACGGCTGCTGAGCAAGGGGGACTTCTGCTGGGTAACTGCGAGCTCTGGGGACATGTTCTTCATCCCGAAGCTCTTGCTCCTGGACCTGAGTAGGATATTTTCCACTAGCAAACAACAGGCAACACGTTGGCAATTTCTGGGAACCACACAGCGAAATTCCCAACACACATGAAGCTCACTCAACAACACACACTTGTATACTCCCAAGATAGGGGTCAAATCAGGGCATGGTTTGCATGCCTTCAAAAATTCCCCAATGGTGGGGCGTTGACTGCTCCTCCGTTACAACCTTGGTCCCCACGAACTGCAGAGGACAAACGAGAACATTTCAGCCAGCTCTGCTGATCACCTGCCCGTGCTCCCAACCTTGAGGGTGCCTACACGTGACACTGGGAAAGAAAGGCTGAGAAAAGACACAACTGCTGTGGGCAAACACACCGGGAGAGGGAACGCAGGCAGTGAAGCTGCACTGAAGGACACGGCCAGAGTACAAGAAGATGCGGTTAAACTCACCGTAAGTGCAAGTGAGACATTTCGGCTACTAGCCATCACAAACCTGGTATTACACAACAGAAACAGATCAGAGGAAAAAAACAATCACCTTATTTTAGGATGAATCTATCTATAAATAGTGACCAACTCTCTTTAGTGACCGATGACAGAACCCAAGGAAACGGCAGGAAGATGTGCCACGGGAGGTTTAGGTTGGACATGAGGAAAAGGTTCTTCACCCAGAGGTGCTGGACACTGGAACAGGCTCCCCAGGGAGGTGTCACAGCCCCAAGCCTGACAGTGTTCAAGAAGAGACTGGACAACGTCCTCAGACACATGCTGTGAACTGTGGGGTTGTCACATGCAGGGACAGGAGCCGGGTTCAAAGATCATTGTGGGTCCCTTCCAACTCAGGACATTCTGTGATTCTACGATAAATGGGACTAGATGACATGGTGCTCACAAGGGACCATCACAATGGGGATCACCACAAAGGTCTGCTGTTAATAACACCGCTTTATTTGAAGAATGGGGCAGGTATACAAACCTGCACACTTGCAGGTACCCACAAACACACATAACAAAAGGTGTTTGTGGGCACCTGTGCTGACATTTTTAAAAGAGCAGTTTAGCCAGAGAACATTAATAATAACTCCTATCTGAGTTATGCAGCTCATTCTCTAGCACATCAGAAGCAGCAAAGGGACTTTCCTTGAAAGTACCAGCAACCAGCATCGGCATGCAGCTCAGGTAAAGGAATGACATCACCCTGTATCTCAAAAGCATTACCTCATCTCCTAATCCAAGGAGTGAGTCACCCAGGCAGTCAGCTGCAAATCTCTTGGCACAGAAAATGTAGGTTACCAGGATGCACTTACACATTCCTCTGATCTGTCAATGTAAATAGCTATTTGTTCAGCTTCACTGGTCAGCAATATGGCACATAATTGTTAAGTGGCTTGTCTTTCAGAAGTAACACTTAAAAAAAAAGAAAAAAAAACCCAACACATTAACTATCGAGCCCTAAACGAGACGCTGCTCTTTTGCTCATTAAGAGTTGGAAGCTAAAGTTCTCCATTGGCTGAGTGCAGCCCTATCAGCGGCGCTGGCTGCTCAATCTCCAGGCCGACGGGTGAGGTAATGCAGTTTCTAAAAAGCCTTCACAAAAAAAAAAAAGAGGCAAAAAAAGCATAACGATCCGAAATGGCATATGCTACCAGGGAATTTGCTGTCTAGACTTTTTACTGGAAAGGAGGGCAGAGCACGCGAGGTTCCATGGCAGGCTGATCGGTGCAGGAAGCTGTTGATTTATAGCAGTGGCAGAAAAAAACAAACAAACGTGTAAAGAGAGATCAAAACAAGCTCAAGTGCTAAAGCTTCCATGAGCTGCTTAACAGTAAGCGTGACAATTGTTTGCCACGGCTAACGCTCTGTATCATATGAAGCAGAAATCAAGCCTGCTCACGTGCGGGCACATCTGAGGCAAGTCTGGTGCCAAAACAGTCAATATTATCGTTTTCAAATGGGCTGAACTTTCCAATAACTCCGAGGAAATAACTAAGCGCAGGTAAAATGTTTTCCTTAGAACAGGAAGTGTTATGTCTTTATGTTTTTCTAACGCTTCAGCTTGTGTTTTTCAAATCTTACTCATCATAAACTGCGAGAGCTTCATTGCAGTTACTAATTAACTAAGACTAACCTGTATGATCTTAAATGATAAGGGCACCAATTGTTTTCCTCTGTTATTATTTCTACAATAGGATCACTGTAACAAACAGGATCAAAGCTAATATCAGGCATGTTACTAAGAAAGCTACTTCTCAGTAAGAATTATGTCTTTTAAGCCCTTTAAAATTAATCTAGGCAACATATTAAAAGCCACATATTGCAGCTTCACTCTAACGGGTAGGAACAACAATCTGCACAAACAAATCTGGGAAAGAAAAGGCAATATTTGTATATTCCACATGTTTTGGGTTTGTTTTAATTCAGAGGCATACAGGAATACAGGTCTTTGCACAGATGCGCTGGTTTGTGACCTCCTTCCCATATGAGAGGTTATTTCTCCTCTTCAGCTTGTATTTCAGGATGTTGATTCAACTGTTTTCCCTTCAGCTACCTGCAGAAATCCTGAAGCACAGGGTACTACAAGGGTAACAGCATACTGTTCCTAACAGGCAAACCCTAATCAAACAGGAATTCACTGAGATGAAGGGGCCAGCTAGAGCCTAGGAGATATTTTTCTCCAAACTTCCTGCAAGGCTCATAACATCACCTCCTCTTCCTTAAGAAGAGAACAAAGACCCAGGCACTAGTACAATCTTTTGAAAAACAAAAGCTGTTGAGTTAAGCTATTCCAACGCCTAAAGCACTGGTAAAAGAGCAAAGAGTTCTTCAGAGCATACAGTGCTGTTTAACCAGCCAAGGAAGAAAAATTGATTGCAAAGGGGAGTCCATGATTTACATCAGTAAAATGACCTTCTAAAACGTGTTCAAGGGCAACGAGGAAGCTGAAGGAGGAAGTACCAACAGAGGAGGCTGTCGTGTCTAACCAAACTTTCCTTCTTGTAAATGACATCACTTTCTAATCTCAGCACCACCCCTGTTTACAGACCACGCACCTATTCTCAACTACCTCCTGCTGCTGTTAACCAGGGTATGTGCTGGGACCGTCCTCAAGACCAGGACCGTGAGAAAGGCTGCACTTGGACATCTGATGGATGAATTGGTATTTTATGCAGCCAGGAATACGTGGACATCCTCCTCCAAAGGGATAAGAGCCAGCCTGTGCTCGAGTGGCACATCAGAGACGCCACGGAAATGGGTTAGTGACACGCTGAAAGGACACGCAGGCTCCACGCAGCATTAGGGGGTGTACATGCGTTTCAAACCTCACGATTTTTACCATGGGGCTGTACAGCTCATCCAGAAATAGAAATTCATGGGATTTGTCAAGTGACCCACATTAAGATCCATATGACACAAGTTTTATCTATTACGGCCTTTCTTCTCCTTCCACCATCCCCCACACTCTACAAGCTGCTAATACCGCATTTTTCATTGGTTAGAACAGACTGGGCCAAATCATAAACATGATATTCTTGGCCATGTATTTTGTGTATGATGAGCACATGAAGTGATGCTGTAACTCTGTGTTGGATGAGTACTAGAGAACTCATTTGAAAACTTTTTTTCTCTCTCATCAAAGTAACACCTGCAACATCCTTCCAACAGCTTTATTAAATTACTATAGATGGTATCTCCATTGCGATTCTACACTTCAGATTTTAACATCTGATCAGTTGCAAGCTCCCAGGGTCCCAACAAAACTGTGTGTTACACAAATAGCGACAGATGAGAGCAGCACAGTAGCTTGAGAATTATACTCTCATTTCCAGTGTCAAGGGCACAGTATCTTGTTCGGTTTGAGTTTGCCATTGAAAGAATTAGTCCTAGTCTGTCCTCTGCCCTCCCTTGAGCAGCCATGCAGGGGTACAGAGGAATTGCAGTCTGTTCACGAGACCACTCTGGCTTCAGAAGAGATCAGGTCTCAATACTGTTTACTGTGCAATCACACAGATCTTTCTTCTGTAGAGGAGCAAACTAAAATATCGCTGTTACTTTAATCATAGTCAAACAAGACTTGGGGTTTTGACTACAGAGATGCCATCCTGCTTTGCTGCCATGGTAACAGACTTTTAAAAATTGTTCTCCTTAATAATAAGGAGAAAAAAAATGCACGGTGCTTATCGAAAGACTTTATTTTGACATTATTCCATCCTCCTCTTAACGTGGCAAGTTTTATTAATAAAAGAAAAGACTGCAACAGTCTTCTGGAACTTAAGAGTACTCCATTCTGAGACAAAGCGGAGCTGCTGCTACTTATCCCATCACTGAGCTCCTTAAAACTAATAGCACATAAGGGAGAAGATTAGCAAAGAAAATGAAAACTACCCAAAACCTTGCCTCTACAGAAACAGGTCCTATACAGAAGCTCATTAACCACCATGTTAAATTTTGTACTGTTCCACTATTGGGCTGTATTAAGACAATGTTTTAAATCTACCACCACCTCCAACACCCCACAAAGCTCTTTTGCAGACCACACGGGTTCCTGTAGCATCACCTGGACGCTCAGCAAAATGCTTCTCTTCAGAGAAGGGGCAATAGCAGATGCCCATGTCACTGCATGGGTCCAGGATTTAAGCTGATCTCTGCGACACCTTGTGTGTTTCTTGCCCTGGTCCTGCCTGGACTGGGTGGGGTTATTTTCAGATAAGGACAGAGTGTCTGTGTGTCTTGAAAAATTAAATCACAGAGCAACTCCCACAGGAAAGCAGAGCCCAGTACAGGAGAACAGAACGTGGCAAATGCACAGTTCTCCTCTTCCAAGGATGCAAAAAAGGAGACTGCACAAAACATGCAGTTGCTCTGACAGAAAGATTAAGAGTTACCTGCATATGGAGAACAAAGTTCAGAAGAAATTCAGCAATGAGATGTCAGCAGCTGTGCTGCTACAGGAATGATTTGCTAAACTGTCCAAAATGCTTAACGCGTGAAACGGGCACTTTCTTTTACAGATAAAGATATCGGCTGAAAGTTCAAATCACTTTGGTTTGGGCTGCTGAGTTCCAAATATCTAACTTATCCATTCCCTGTTCTGAAACAGGTATTTGCCTAGGCATTACGAGAGTTGATCCATTTTAATATCTGTTAACACTAGAACTGCTTAATGGCAATACAAAACATGCAGTGTACCATATGTAATTAAATTACAAGCTGCTATAAAGATAACTAAAGAACAGAGACAGCAAGCTGATGGTAAACATCTTTTCCATTATTTGCAGCAATGCATTTTTGACCATGTCTGTGACAGGCGAAAATCTGTGATAAACGTTAGCCCAGAGTGACACCGAGAAACTTTCCTGGCTTTATTCGAGGCAGAGCATCACTTGTAATGAGTGGGGCCAAGAGCTCTGATATCACACAAGCCACAAGATCTCGTTTTGTAGCTTCCCACGTGTCTCGTAACAGAAGCTGTCATCCCCCCAAACATCCTTACAGTACGAGTTACAGGACACATGTCAGCACTTTATCAGAGCTTGATCGGTGCTAATGACATCACGTGTCGGCAAGAAAGCAACCAAGCTGCAGTTATCGAAGTCTTTGGGTTTTTTTTAATTGAACAAGACATTGAGCTAAGATGACTGTTTTGAAGCTGTGCAGTCTCGATAAACACATAAGACCACTTGTCTAAGCAACAGCCCTACTTGTCACCCCAATAAAAATCATGATGCTGCATCACATTAACCACTAACTCAGCTCAGGCATCTGCCAGCAATTCCCTTTCTCCACAGGTTTACCGCTTCACATTTAAAAGTTCAGTTGTATTTCCCAGAAAAGCACAACTTCCAGCTATCCAAATATTTTCAAACAATCAGTCTTTTGCCAATGACTTTTTGTCCACTAAACATCATTAGAAGTTTGTTTTCAGGAGAACTGGAAATTCTCTTTTTCATTTCCCCAAGAAAGCAAAGATCTGTACTCAGAAATCCACGGATCCCTCCAGCAAGTTTCCCAAGCGTGTCGCCTCTTCAGGGCTGTGCACACCGTGCATGTTTCCAGCAACAGAAATGAAAAGAACTGCTTGTGCAATCAGGAATGATAATACATCTATGTAGTTAAAGAGCAGTCACATCTGTTCTCTTCTTGCAAAACACAGGCTCCACTCTCCTTGATAGCCCTAATAAACCTTCTCTGCTTCAATTGCAATTAGAATTTATCTTCCTTTGAAGTACAATTCTGGACACTCACTTCTTATTCATTATGAGCTTTTCCAGGACCATTTAAGACACTAATATCTCTCTCCCTACCCGCAGGCAGCACAGGATCACATTTCCTTCCCCTGCAGAGGAATCGAGACGGCAGCTGATTACCTGTCATAGGTTCCCATAGCACACAGCATTCTCAGTTTTCAACTGATCACCTCTGACCTTCAACAAAACTCTAATTATCATTCCCTGCATCTTGTATTTCATTTAGTACAGTTTAATTCCATTTCTACTATAGAAAACCTATACGATGGAGAACGGGATGATGCCCCATCCCTCCTGTGCAGGAATGATACCTCAGCTATCAGAGTATCTGGTGGTCATACGTCCTTCTCAGTAGCACACAAAAATAAGGATCAGCTACAGGACACAAGGAACTGTGCTAGTACAGTCTTCCATACAACTCAAATCATACCACCTTACCTGCAAGGCAACAGATTTTCCCCAGATTGGTCACCTCAAAAACAAGTCAATTGATTTACACTGCAACTGCTTGAACAGAGTGGTAATTTGGGGCTTTACATTTGGTCATAACATCACAGCTAGAAAGTAATTTTACAGCATTAATAGAAATCTTTAAAATTTTATCCTTCACTTCCTTGTGTAAAACTTTGCTTTAGAAAGCTTTACACATGCTCAAAGGTGTAATAGCTTAAGGCACAAAGACTCTTCCAAGTGCTAAGCAGGAAAAGATGCTTCTGTTGCTGTTGTGTCCCATGGCAGATGTTTTGAGACACACAAATACACCAAAAGTTAAGATAAACACTAGTGAGCTGGCCAGACCCATTAATTTTTAAGCAGAATCCAGAGAGAAGGCCATTTTCTCAGAACATTTGTGTAATTTGAAACTAATCTGTGTTTTGTTTTATCCAGTGACTGTTAGAGTCAGACCAGAATTATACAGGTTTAATAGAAATTCATAATAATCAGCACTTTATTCAACAGCTACTATAATAACCTTTAAAGTGCAAAGCTGTGGACCAAACAAAAACCTCTTTTCAATTCAGGCTAATCAGATGCTGCTGCAGGGGTGCCCTAAGTGGTGAGTGTGACTTTCCTAAAACCGATGTCACAAGATTTCTCTTTCAAAGAGACACTTAAGTTATTGACCCTCCCCAGCCTCTGGGAGGGCACATAAAAGAATCCAGAAACCAAAATTCAAGCCCCCCAGAGGGTGTTTTGACCTCTTGTCTTGCCCTGACCCACTTCAGTGGGGGTTCTGCAATTTCTTCCCCACCAAAGGCTAAGAAGCCCAAGGATGAAAGTTAGTGAATTTTTTCTTTGCCTTCAATGCAAATAGTCTTCAGCTGACTTCAGTTTAAACTTCTTTGCATCTCCACATTTCTCTGGAAGAAAGAACATAATACTGGGCTACTCCACAAAAAATACACCACTTTGCGTCAAAAAAAGATCACACAGGTGTCTAAGTTTGCTGGAAAGCTTATTTTATGTGGCTTTCACAAGAAGAAAGTGGCAAGAATTTAATAGATATACAATGGAATTCAAAGATTCTGAGAGACTTTAGAGGGATAAGGATGTTGACAGATTTTGAGACAGGACATAACCCAATTATTTCATTTTTCCAGGATACAGTGGTATGTTTACTGTGACTGCTATAAATGTCATCCGTGTGAACTAAAACTCATTTTGTCCCATGATCCCCCACCTCTCAAACAAGGAAATAAGGTGCTTACTTAGGGATTAGTCTGTACCAGTCAAATCATGAGCCAATGCAGTTGCTTTTATCAAGCACATCCCAGCGCAGGCTCTGCCCAGAGCACTGGAACCAGTATGGCAGGAGCTGAGTTCCCTGCAGCGCTCCCGACAGCACAAAGAAAAATCGTGAATGTCATTTTAAACTGTTGCTCTCAGATTGCCACCATCACATATCCCACTTATTTTCTCCTCTTTCAACCATCATCTATCAGCTTTTTCACTGGCAAGTTATTTTAAAATACAGGCATGTCCACACTTTTATTTCTCTCATATAATAGCTCCTCATAAAAGAAAGACAGAAGCCCATTAGGTAATTTATTATAGTATAAAGCTATGCAGGTAAGAGGACGCGTCACCCTCGTTAGTAAATGACAACAGTCTCGTAATGATGTGCTGTGAACCATTTCAGCTGCTTAAGGGGCAGTTTTCTATTTTCACTGTGGTTAAGCATCATTATGAACAGTCCAAGTCTCCCCAAAGTACTCTCTTCTGCCTAAGTATAGATTATGTATTCACTACAAAGCTGATTTTTAAAGAATAAATTACAGTGTTTTCATTAAAAGCAAGATCCATTTCAGAAAAGTTGTGATTCAATGACTTTATCCTGAACTTCAACAAGGAATCTTTATATGCAAGTAACAACAAATCTTGGAGTTGTAAACATACAGCTTGGATAAAGAAGGGCTTTTCAAAGCTTTTAAATTCCTATGCACAAGGCTGAAATGCAGAGTCTTACCTTCCCAGCACTGGTACCCTGACCATGATTGTTTATGTTGGAGCTTAGAGCTGAGGAATTAATTTTACTATTTTAGTTACCCAGACACACAATTAGTAGTTCAGCAGCCCTTCCTTTCTAATTGATCTGTTCACATGACAAATTATGAACATCTCACTTGTCAGTGTCTTAAGCAGCAGTTTCAAGATCTGAAGTGTTTGACAGAGCTGCTGGAACATTTGAAATTTTACTACCTCACTTTCCTAATTAACACACGAGCTCCAGGCAGCCAAGTTGACATTTCACAGTTAGGCAAAGGAAGTAACTACTGTTCTATTAAACGCTGAAAGTTTGAAGACCTAATGTCTGCTCTTAAAACACACTTGGAAACTGAATTGATGCTTTCACACCAGGACCTGGAACTACAGTTCATTGCACTCTCACCCAAGACAGTTAAAATAAACTCAAAACAATAAAGACACAGTAGCACACACTGTCCTCACTCTGAAAGGACACAGATCTTCAACACTGCAAGTGTAATGCAAAGAGTTTCTCATCTGCCATTTCTTGCAAAATGTAGGCGAACAAATTACATAATGGTACTGGTTTATGATGAAGATAATAATGTGGTTGCAACCACAGAGACCTTTTTTACCTCAAAAATGTTGGAAGAGGAAAAAAAAGCCTCAACAGTTACTTTGCGAGACCAAAACTGAACATGCCCCATGCCCAAATCAGAGAGGTAACACTGCAGAAGTGGGGAGACAAGAGACTCTGAGACTTTCATGAATTTAATATTTTGACCCAAACCAGAATTGTTTCAACAATTTTAATGAGGTAAATCACTCAAGTAGCATCCAGATTCACTGTGTGAAGTCTTCAGCTGGTACTGACAGCAGATGAAACATTTAAATATTTAAACATTTAAATATTTAAACCTTTAAGTGTAGCTTATTTTAAGTATTCATTGCTTTTGTTTCTTGCTAATTTCTGTCTTAACAGCATTTGTTTACATGACAGTAAGTCTAAAGAGGCCCATATTCATAACCTTTAACAGCTTCTAAAAGGCCAGAACAAAGTTTTACTTCCAAAATGAGTTCTCTTGTAGGCTCTGCATCTTCACTGATAAAATCCATTAGTGTCTTTGGCCACAGTTGTAGAAATGCAACAATTTGAAAGCCGGTCTGAAAACTACCTATATGCATAACAAATGCTCCTTAAAGGTGTATTTTTATGGTTCTCACAACCTACTAACTCGTAGCCCCAAAAGGGAATTAAATATTGTATGGAGAAACCACACGTTTTGTTGTCTAAGCAACAACCTTTTGTTTCTGCAGTCACACCACGCTGGAAAAAGATCAAAACTCTGGACAAATCAGTTACGTGACAAAATCTAGATTTGCAAAACCACTTCTACCGTATTAAATACTTGCATTCTTGAATTCTTTTTAAATCTGGGCTCATGTCTTCATTTGTACTGAAAAATGAAGTTAATATTTGCACGTATTTCAAATGTGTGTTTCATAACTGACTGTTCTGTTTTCACAGTGGTTATTAGAAACAATGCACAGCAACAGAACAATATTTTAAGTATCTAGTATTGAAAACATATGTGAAGGACCACAGTTTATAACTGGCACCTTCCTCTTTACAGTTTTCATATTCTTTTAAATTCTGTTGCAGAACATATTTTTAAGAAAGTTCTTTCCTACGGTGTTCTGTCTTAAATATAAAAATACATCTTAAACACAAAATGATATCTGAACAAGACTCAAGAAGTTGCATCCATCAATAAAATTCTCTCTCCGAAACAAAGGAACACGGGTTAACATTCACGTTACTTTTGCAATCTGAGATACCCATTACTAGCTCTCACACACTACCACAGCAACAGATCCAGTCTTTCCTTAGACTTCTTTCTACCAAAACAGACATCACGTAAACCAGACATCAACAAAGAACCAGAAGCAAGATGCTCGCACTGAATACCCCCAAATTCAACTTCTCCAACACTCATCACACACGATACAGGACTGGTCATCAAATCCAACCATCCCTATAGTGAAGGACCATGTGCTTTGTCATCACCACAAACTGCCTCTTAGGTGGTATATTTATTCCTCTTAATTCTAGGAGAGAATGACTCATGGATCTCACTTCTTCAGTGCAGGAAAAAGAAAAGCAAAAAACCCTCTTCTAATTTCTAACCTAAAGTTTATTCAAACTGATGGTGGAAATAGCACCAAACAAGAAATTTAACTCTTTAGATTTCCTTCTTACAGTTAATCAAGAAGTGATGCAACTCTTTTCCACTCAGTCGTTTAGAGTGACCTTCAGCGCTCTCTTTCATTGCTAGCACATTCTGTTTCATAGGCAGCCTGCTTATCTAGTATAAAAAAATAATCTTTTGTTCATTTATTAAGTCACAAGGACTTTTGCTTTGCTTGAGGGACAGAAAAAAAGCCAACACTTGCCCAGACATACTCTACTAATACAAAGCAGATGATCCTTTCATTTACTTGAAACTCCAAGTAACTTGTTTTTAATCAGCAATTGCATACAATTCCCAAACTCAGTTACATCATCTAGTTTGATAGTTATCACATACGTCAATTGCAAGAATAAAATGCTGACACACTCTAGTTTGAAATGGCAACATGATGTAAGCACTCCAAAAAAAAGTTTGAGAATGGCTATCAAACTTTATCCAGACTAAGTTTGCAGCATTGTTTAACATCTCGCAAGTATGGAGGAAATTGCACTCATTTTATTATAGGAAATTCTGGTTTTAGAGATTTAGTCAGGAAAGAGGTTAAGCCTTACCTCTGGTTTACTGAGACTGGATGACACAAGAGAACCCGATCCCACATCCAGATCCCACTGTTTTCTCCCACTGTTTTCTGGATCCAGTGCAGCAATTCGTCCATCCAAAGTGCTGATAATCACTAGAGATCTGCAAGTTGGAAGCATTCACAGTCAAAACTGCAGCCATATGGAGTTTATCTATTAGCTGTTTTCTATATTTAACACAGTGCAACTCCAGCTTAAGTCTATATATTTTGCAAATTATCAATTTAACTTGGTAGCTCTACCTAGACCAACAAGAGAGTGAGTAAAAAAGTTGACGTCTCTGCCTGGATGTCATGAACTAATTTACATGCTGTAAGACACTTTCAGAGTTTAGTTTCAGGGGAAGATACTTGACTTTTTGTTCCCACATGCAGGTGTTACCATTTCAACACTGAATGAGATAATCTTTTGAGATATTTATGTGAACAGCACAGACCCTATTTTTTCTAGCCACTCCATACTGGTCTTTAATACGTCCTTTCAAACCAACCAAAACCTGAAACAATTAAGCCATCAAATCAGTATATAATAAATATCAAATCACAACTAAGTTTTCAATACCTCTGGATGAAACACTGAAATCCTGGAGATTTGACAAGTCTTAGGATAAAAACAAGACCCACGTAAGGCACACACGGGACACTGGAAACCAGCTCCAATGTCTGCAGATAAACCATGCAAACTGCTTTACCCATCTTAGGTTCTAAGCAGCCTGTCTGGGGTTGGGTGGCAGTGGCAGGCTAGCTGTCGATTTCTACAGCGCCTGAAGCTCATTGATTTTAGTAAATCTTGTTTCCTACACAGCAGTACATTAGGATAAACATTTCTGATTGGGCTAGAATTCATTAACTAAAAGAAAAAATAGACACAAACAAACAAGCCAAAAAAATCCAAACAAAAAAACCTGAACAACACGGAGACAAAACACATTTGTGAAGGGCTTTTTTTTTCCTTGAAGATGGTTTCACTCTGACCTGAAAAAGCCAGGATGTGTTGGCAGTTTTGGCTTGCGGCAGGCTCACCCAACTTCAAAGGCTGTGGGAGGAGAGCTCCATCGCTTTACAGACTGCTCACACTGAGGGAGGCTGGATCTAGTGACCCAGAAAGACCTTTATAGACACTGCTTTCCATGAGAATAAGGAACTGTGCAAATAAACCTGATGGGGATATTAACTGTTTTGGGTGGAGTTGAAAGGACCAGGATGGGGGGGAGGGGGGGGCGGTAACACACACGTATATGAATCATTACTTTAAACAATAAGGAACACTAAAATATTGTGTAGAACTGAAGCCAAATATATCAACTTGTCGAAAGTTACCAGTGTAGTAAGCTGAAGTTTAGAGAGGAAAGGATGAGGGCTCTAATTTTTCTTTAAAGAGGGAAAAACTAAAATCCTGATCTTAAAAATATGTTTGAGGATGGTGGCTTATTGCACCACCTGTTACAAAGGTCAAGAAACACACTGCACATAGAAGTAACACACACACTTTCAGAGGACTGTATACTGTACCTTTAATAAATAGAAAATTAAGTACATCTTTAACTTGTACCAAAAATAACATAGCATCTCCTATGTGAAGGTGGCCAACCATCACATTCCTCCAAAAGCTTAGTTTGAAACACTGTTAGAAAAAAAACAATTGTGCAAATATTTGAACAGTCGAATACATGAGTTTTTAATAAGCTGAGTACATATCATTATTCCAACTGTACAGAAACCAAGATCAGGTTAATAATAAACCTGAATAGAGGAGACTCTGTTCTCAAGCCCCGCACACAAGTGCTCACACACTAAGGGCCCTGGGCACCCATTTAACAGAATCTGTTTGCTTATGGCAAAACAATGTATCCGAAGCCCTCTAACATTGCATAAAAATATTATTCCAAGTGGGTCTATTTAAATTTTATGTTGATCCAGCTGACAACTAGATTACAAAAAAAAGGTAGGAGTGTAGCTAGAACAGAGAGAATTTTGGCAGTAAAACTGTAAAGAAGAAAATGTCTAAAAATCGCACTGTGAAATGTTTCCTCCCCATTTACTCCCATTGTTTTCCTTTATCTAACTCTTCCTGCTCAATTTCTCCCTGAGGTAACAAATGCTTTATGCCTTTGCATCTTTCTTTTCTGTATCATCTTTCCCCATCAGCTGCAAACCTCAACCTTCCTCAAGAGTTTTCTCACTATTTAAGCCTCGCTGCCACCAACCAAGATGGCAATTTTGGAATCTGTACCTGCACCATCATCTCCATTCACCCAAATTGGGATGTAACTGCACTTAAGTTTTAAGTTTAGCTGATTAGGAACAGAAGGGAAAAAAAATGCCTTCAGAAGGAACCTTTTTACCAATAGCACACACTGAGATGCTGGTTTAACCAACTGCTACTGCACACCCTAAAACTTCTCTCACATGCAATGGGACTTTTTTATTAGTCCCCTTGGCCACCTGCTCTATAATGGACTTTGTGAAACAAACTTCACCTTACGAGCAAACACTTTGATGAGACATAGGAACGGGACTGGCTTGGCTGTACAAGAAAAACATTCATTTCTCCCTGCTTTTTTAATGACTAACTCATTTTGAACTAAATTGTAATGTTTCTGGTCCCATCTTCATCTTGGTCTTCAACAATAATCTTGCCTGTCAGAAAAAAGTACCTGTTATAAATCCTTACTCTTGTAATAAAATCCTTTGTTATTTGCTCTGTTTCTCTATACATTAGCATCTTAATACCTGTTCTCCCCATCTCTGACTGACTCCAGTGAGTTAAAATCCTGTCAGTTGAACTCTAATTGGCATAAGATCTGCAATTGTGCCCTACACCCATGCTAGAGTTATACACTTATTATCAGATTTTCATTTTTTCAAGTTTCCTCCCTTTCCCTGTGAGATTCCACTGCTTGCAGCTTTGTGTACCCAGAGTATGAAACGGTGATGAGATCTTCCCATCTTTCAGGTAGTCTAATCAAGCACTAGATTAACACATTCTGATAAAAGCAATCTAGATAATCGCGTCAAGGAACTATTTCAGAGCTTAAAAACAGGCAGGCAACTTGCTTTTTGTAATCCTCAGTGCTATTGTAAGTTTATTGTAGTGTATTATGCCCAATTCTTACAGCAAATTCTTACAAACACCAATTCGAGAATAAAGAGCCATCCTTTCAGCCATCCCTCTGCAGCCCTTTGGTGGCTTAAGCATTTAGGACTGAAACTGCAACTCTATTGCATTAAACTGAAATAGCGATATTCTCGATGTGTCCTTGGGAAACTTAATTGGCAAGTTGCAAGGAAAAGGAATTCCTGTGTTGGCTTCTATTTTGGTTAAGTCTGATAAAACTCTGTTATTCTCTGCAAAATCATACCTTATCACTGGCTTTATCAATACCACCTCCTGGCTGGGGTAAAGCTTAAGGCCTACCTTAACCAAAGCAAAGAGCTTCCAAAAACATACAGGTTTTCCAAGAACACTACCAAACTAGACCCCAATTCTGCATACCATCCCCCACAAAACATTATCCAACTCAAGATCAAATGTAAAAAGGTTAAAAGTCACAAATATAATGCCAAGGAAGAGAGGAGGATAAAGAAAAACAGCACAAAGGCTGCAAATTCCTGAAACAGCGAGACATTGGTTGAAAGTAAATCCCAGACTGTACCAGGGAGTGAATCACATCACACAGATACTAGAGAAGGAAAAACAATACAAAAAACAAACAAACCAACCAACCCACCCCACACCAACCCCAAACTAGAATTGCAATACTCTCCACAAACTTGGACCAGACCAACAAAACTACACAAAGGAATCACTCCAAACAAGGCAGTTACTTTAATCACAGGATCCATCAAGCAGGCAACTGAAAAATGAACATCAATAAAATGATGAAGATGCCTACATACTTCACCTTGCCTCTAGCTGCTGCTCCAGAACATATCAATCTAGCGATGGAAGAGAAGAAAATCCCTTTGGGCCCTTACAGATGGCAAGGGGCCGGTAGAACATGGCACATATGAAGATGTTTGTAACCACAGCAGCTGGCAGAGACTAAGCCAATACTATATAGTCAGATTTTATTTGCACTTTGTCAATGTGAAAGTACATCTGGACACACTTCCCTCACCCCAACCATCTACAAACAGCCTCCACGGTTAAAGTTTTCTTGCCGTTTCCTGTCTTTTTTCACTCACAGACATAAGTTTGTTACTGAAGTGCAGTTATGTTCCCCATCGAAACTATGAAAAATATCTACTACAAACTTCCACATACATTGACAAAAGGCCAGTCCTGGGCCTTAAAAGCATTGTTGATATCCCATCATGAACACAGTCCACTTTTTGAGATCAGGTGGCCTGAGCAAAGCTCTGTTCTAATCTACAGAAGCGATGGCATCTAATTCACCTACAAACAGAGAAAAGGGCTAAGATTGCAAGGGAAGATGCAAACAGGATAGAGGAAGAACACTTACTTAGCTCATCTCTGTACCCTTTCACTGTGCAAAAACTTTGTATTTATTAAAATAAGTTGCTTTTGTTAGAAAAACAAAGCAGAACTTATGATCATTTTGATACAACATTTACCATTATTCCTGTTTCAGTTTTAAAATGAAAACAAAACAACTCCAACACCCTCAACCCTCAAAAGATATTGCAAATAAACCTGTTTGCCAAACTTGAACTCTAAACAGCTATTCCAATATCAAAGTCTGCATGTTTGCATGTAAAGAGCACAGGAATTCACTAACCCTCACATCATCTTCTAGGAAATTTAAAAAATCCTCAAAACTATGATGATCACATTCATTTGCCTACAGCAAAAACAGTTGTTTTTTTTTGTTTTGTTTGTTTGTTTTGTTTTGTATTTTTTCCAGATTATAGCGACCGGTTATATTACATGAATATTTTATTGCTGAAGAACAATTAGCTGAGGTGGGTAGAGATCTCTCAAATACAGATAAAAAAAGAAATGCAGGCAAATCTGTGGCCAGGCAGACATTCTATTTTTATTTCATGACAGCAAATCCGTTCCTATGCACTAATCAATTAGAGAACAGCTACATTTAATCTCATGCTTAAATTACCAAATTCAGCATCTTTAGTGTCTTTTACTTAGCTCTAGCAGTCAAACAGAAAATTATTTTTTAAATATTTTCTGGACTAAATAAACAAAGCTGTTATTAAAAATTGAATACAGCAGAACTGTCATAAACTAGGTAGGATTTTGATGACCTGATACACAAAAGAATGATCCTGTTGCTAAATGGCAAATAAATTTTCCTCAAAGAAAACAGGATGCCAACTTATCAGCCAGTTTCTTGTTCTAAGTGAATGCTCGAGTATACTAATGAAAAGCTTTGGGCTTTTCACTTTCAGAACAGGTTCTCAAATATAGCAGTCATTTAGTCATGCTCTTCTTCCTTTAAACTCTGGCTGTGGTTTATCACCTCATCTTCCTCAGCCAATTCAGAAACAGACTGGAAACAGCTCAGTAACATTTCTGCACTTGAGTCATTCATTAAAAACTCCCTTTTGCCAAAGCTTCTTACCACATGTAGTTATTAAGTATTTTATTTCCCCTTGTTATATTCTGAAACTTGTTTGGCAATTTGTTTTGCATGTTTGGTTTCCCTTCAAGCACACACCGGTGTCTGTGTTTAATAGACAATTAAGTAAACAGGAGAACTGCACTTTCTTCAAAAGAAAAAGATGTCAGAAAGGGATACTGTGCTCTGAACAACTCTGAGTTGCAGGTGTTGGAAAGAGTTTAGACTACAGACACAGCACTTTTGGGTCTCCTTCCTGCAGGCACTGCCACCCAGTAACAAGTCAAGGAAGGGATCGAGACCTGGTATTACCAGGGTAAGCAGACTGGCCAGATGTCACATAGCGTGACATCCGGAAGCTTATTTGTCTAAGAATTAAGGCAGCCTTTCTCCCTACTAACAACTATAGAAAAGAACAAGTGCCTTGTGATGATGAGGTCCCAAAGGGACCCTAGTGATGTGAGGTCCTGAAGTATCCCCAGTGATGGGGAGGTCCCAAAGTGACCTTTCTTCACTGCCACAGCCTCTCCCTCGGTCCAGCCTGTCCATCACCATAGTGCTATTCCCAGCCCCATTCCAGGACTCATCCCTTCACCCTTCACCTCTGCTCCCACCTTCCAGTAGTTCCATGTGTGTCCCCACATTCCAACTCCACACAGCAGGTTGCAGCACCCTTGTTTCTCCACACACCCCCTTCCCAATTCACTGCTCCCTCTATAAACAACCCACAGCCCAACTCTCCCCCTAGCCTCCCGCGCTCTTCCCACTACTGCATGACCCCTTTCCCATGCACCAGCCCCCTCCACAGCTGCTGATCCCCAGCCTGGACACCCCCTCCCCACCACAGAATCATAGAATGTGAGGGACTAGAAGGGACCTCAAAAGATCATCCGGTCCAATCCCCCCCACCAGAGGAGGAACACCCAGATGAGGTTACACAGGAAGGTGTCCAGGCGGGTTTTGAATGACTCCAGAGTAGGAGACTCCACAACCCCCCTGGGCAGCAAGTTCCAGGCTCTGTCACCTTCACTGAGAAATTTCTTCTCATATTTAAGTGGAATCTTTTGTGTTCCAGTTTGTACCCATTGCCCCTTGTCCTATCATTGGTTGTCACCAAGAAGAGCCTGGCTCCATCCTCCTGACACTCACCCTTTACATATTTATAAACATTAGTGAGGTCACCCCTCAGTCTCCTCTTCTCCAGCTCCAGAGCCCCAGCTCCCTCAGCCTTTCCTCACACGGGAGATGCTCCACTCCCTTCAGCATCTTTGTTACCCTGCGCTGGACTCTCTCCAGCAGTTCCCTGTCCTGCTGGAACTGAGGGGCCCAGAACCGGACACAATATTGCAGCAGCCTCAGACACCGACCCTGCTCACTGCTCCCCTCTCCCCCAGGTCACTGAGCCCCATTCCGGGTACCGGACCCCGCCAAGTGCCCCCAAACCAAGCGTTGACCCTTCTCCAGCATCTCCGCACATTGACCTCCCCACCCAGACGTCTAAGACTCCCTCAGTAGCCCCAGGAACTGACTCCCGCACCGCATTCCCCTCAGCAGTCCCAGACCCTGACCCTCATCCCAGTCACCAACCCGACCCCGACCCCCCCGCCCACCTGCCGCCGGGTCGGGCCTCTCCGCTCTCCTCAGGCTCCTGCTCGCCGGGCGCCGCGGTGGCCACTCCGGCCTCATCATCCTCCACCGTCACGTCAGCGGGACCGGCCGGCAAAGCGGCGGGAGCGGCGGCCGCCCCCAAACCGAAAGCGGCCTCCACGGCCGCGGCATCGCCCAGCGGCGGCGGCTCCGGGCCGCCCGCCGTCACCCCGAACAGAACCAGCAACGTGAAGGCGGCCAGAGCGCTGCGGCACCGCGGCCCCCGCATGGAGGGGCCCCGGCTCGCCCGCCGCCGGCCGTTAGGACATGAACGCTGTCGCCACCGCCGCCAACGCCGCCACAGAATGGGCGCCCGCCGCGCGCCGCAGCCCTCACCGCGGCGCCCCGCCCCGCCGCGCGCCCCGCCCGTCCGCCACGTACCGGCACTCCGCGCGAAACGGCCCCCGGCACCTCCGCCCGCCCCTTCGCGGCGGGCTGGGCGCTCATTGGGACGGAGCCACGCCGCTCAGGACGTTGATTCCTTTTGATTGGCGCAGCCGGCGGAGAGGGCGGGAAGGAGCGGTGTTTGTCAACAGAGCTGCCGGACCAATTGGAGTCACGCCGCTCTCTCCCCTCCCCCTAGCGCTGTCTCGACCAATCGAAAGCGCATGATTCACCGACCTGCTCTGGGATTGGCGGAGCTGGCGCACCACACGTGCTGCTGACTGGCGCGCCGGGAGGTGTAGCCCCGCCCCTTCCCGGCCGGCCCTGAGCCGCGTTGGAGACGTGGCTGTTCCTCCGTGTCGGCAGGGCGGGGCCAGCGGCGCGTACCACCTGGGGCGCGGGATGGGGGGGGATCAGGAGGAGGACGGAGAATGGACTCGTCTGGCGGGAACGGCGGAGGCCGCTCGGCGCTGGGCACCGTCGTGTGTGCCGGCGGTGTGAGGGAGAGGCCGGTGGAATCACAGGATCACAGAATGTCAGGGATTGGAAGGGACCTCAAAAGGTCATCCAGTCCAATCCCCTTGCCTGAAAAAGAACACCTAGATAAGGTTACACAGGAATGTGTACAGGTGGGCCTGAATGTCTCCAGAGAAGGAGACTCCACAGCCTCCCTGGGCAGCCTGTTCCAGTCTCTGTCACCCTCACTGGGAAGGAGTTTCTTTTAACATTTAAGTGGAACCTCTTGTATTCCAGTTTGAACCCATTACCCCTTGTCCTATCATTGGTTGTCACCGAGAAGAGCCTGTGTCCATCCTGGTGACACTCACCCTTTACATATTCATAAACATTAATGAGGTCACCCCTCAGTCACCTCTTCTCCTAGCTAAAGACACTCAGCTCCCTCAGCCTTTCCTCATAAGGGAGATGCTTCACTCCATCATTTTCGTTGCTCTGCACTGGACTCTCTCCAGCAGTTCTGGAGGCAGGAACACGCACACATACACCCACACTATACACATACACACTATACCATACACCCACACTAGCACATACTGGCCTGGCTGAGGTGCCCGTAGCGGCCGCCCTGCTCCAGAGGCCGGCGGTGCCTCAGGCACGTACTCCAGGTGTTGCCCCGTGTGTTCAGAACAGGCATGGCAGGATCAGCTGCTCCCCTCCGGAGCTTGTTCCCCAGCCCACAGCAGCCCCGGCTGGCCTGGCGTTGGGAGGGTGAGCTTGGCTGGGTAGGTGCATACACAACACAGGGACCTGTGGGCCCAGGAGCAGTTGCCAAGCGTCACAGCAGCCTTGGAGGCATCTTATGGTACAAGTGTGATGGGGAGCGGCTGAGGGAACTGGGGCTGTTCAGCCTGGAGAAAAGGAGGCTGAGGAGAGACCTTATCGCTGTCTGCAACTGCCTGAAAGGATGTTGGAGCATGGAGGGTGCTGGTCTCTTCTCCTAAGTAACAAGTGATAGGACAAGAGGAAATGGCCTCAGGTTGTGCCGGGGGAGGTTTACATTGGATATTAGGAAACATTTATTCCCAGAAAGGGTTGTCAGGCATTGGAACAGGCTGCCCAGGGCAGTGGTGGAGTCACCATCCCTGAAGGGGTTTAAAAGATGTTTCGACGAGGCTCTTAGGAACATGGTTTGGTGCTAGAGTTAGGTTAGGTTATGGCTGGACTCAATGATCCTGAGGATCTCTTCCAACTGAAATGATTTTATGATTCAACTCATGTTTCCTCTACTTATTCACAGATTTTGATCATCAAGCAGGTGGCACCTCTGCGTCCTTCCAGGGCCACTTTTCCTCCTTCCAGCAGTTATCGTTATCTCCTTCGCTCCGAGGAGCAGGAGCTGATGCTCCTTCAGCTCCGTGCCCCACACTGGCTGCTGCCCACACAACTGTGTGTATGGCTTGCGATACTACTGCGAGTTTTTCTGTGTCAGGTATGTAGTGTATCAAGTTTATCTTCTTTGTAACAGACCAATTCACTTACAAACTCTTGAAGTCTCATTGTGAGGCATTGCCTCCAGCCCTTAAATTACAGTTTTCTGTCCCTCCCCTTTTCCAGTTTTTTTCAGTATTGAATTTCAGAACACAGATATTAGGGTCCTGTGTTATCTGTATCCAGGGGTAGGAAAGGCTCTCGTGCATCACTTGGTGTGCCTCCCCTTGGCATCAGGGCAAAGGCAGACTGTAAGCCATTAGAAAGCACAGAGCACAATGCTTTTATTTTCTGTGTACATGTACATACCTGAGATATGTGGCTTTGCATCTGTTTTATGAGGCAGTCCCTTTATCTGGACCCAGTTTACCATGTTTTGAACAAGGGCCCTTGTCATCCTGATTGTACCACTCTGCTGACGTGGATGTCATCTGCAAATTGCATTAGGAGTGATTTTGTATTTACTTCCAAATGACTAATGAAAATATTGATTATGTACATATGTAGTATAGCACACATTATCCTGGAGGGATCTCATTAGAAGCAGCCTTATTCAGTAATGATTTATAACTGGCTAAAAAAGAATCTATGTGGCCAGTGTTTATGTATGTTTAACTGATGCTTTATTACCCTTTATTTTTCATTAAAATATTGTGCAGTTGTAAGTAAAAATCCTTTAATATGTTTATTACACCTTCCAGAGGAAATTGGATTATTTGTTGTCTTCTTGAAGCATGAAATGAGATTTCTATTAGACGTCTGACTGGTGTTAGTAATTCTTCAATCTGAGTCACATAGCGACTTTTTTGGTATTTAGCCAGGAACTGTTCTTACATCTGCACTTACTACATATCGTACAACTGTGCTTTCTAAAGACATATATGAACCTGGTACTTTTTTAGCTTTCCAGAATTTCCCCAGTAGCTGTTTCAGAGCCACAGTCATCCCTGGAAGACAAGAACATATAATGGACTGAAATTTATCACAACACTGTTAAGCAATCCACCCACATATCTTCTTGCTTCTTTACAAACATAGATCATAAATGTTCAATGAACACTCCTGCATTGTTATTGACATTTTAATCATGTCCATCTAGTAATGGGCCTGTACCATCACAAGGGTTTTCTGGGATTTAACCTTGCCAGCTATGGATTTCCTTTGATGTGCTTCACTTCCAATAACTGCTCTGCTTCTCATAACTTCTTATTTATACCAACACTGTTTTATTTCCTGCTTTCCCCATTTTGGCTATTTATTCTTCACTTTTAATCAGTAATAAAACAGGAATTGTCAATGTATTTTCTCTCTTGATTTTGAAATTGTGGCTTTATGATTGCTCAGTGAACTCTTTTTGAGGAGCTTGTATTTGTAATTTTTAGACTTCTACCTAAATTTTTCTTCCTGCTTGCACTCTATTTTCTTATGAGTTGGAAAAATAGCTCTTTCAAAGCACCAGCTCTATGCAAAGTCAGAGCATGAACACAGCTCCTGTCCTGGTTTTGTGAAAAACAAGTTTCTCTTTCAGTGAATTTTTCCTGTCAGCTAAAGCTTCATATTAGCTGCATTTTCCTGGAGCACCAGACACATGTTTTGGTAAACCTAGCAATGGAATGCGAACTTATTGATAAGCACAGATGGACATCTCGCAAGAGGGGCAACGAGAAGCAAGTGACCAAGAAACTGACCAACTGTGTATAACATCCCATTCACGTGAATACTTCATATAAAAGTGGGAGATCACGAGGATCTCGTTCGCTTTTCCCTTTTGCCCTTTTTCCTGCTGCTTATGGCCGACATTAGGAGAGGACCTTGCTAGTCATCCCTGCGAACTGAGGCCTAGTGAGAGACTGAATCCAGCTCCGGTTGGCTGCAGAGTCCAGTCCAGGACTTCGGGTGCCGGCTCTGCAGTTGCTGAGACTTTCAAGATTGGTTTTGTATATTTTGTATTATTTTCTCTATTCTTATTAGTAGCATTAGTAAAACATCTTTAATTTTTTCCAACTCTCTTCACTCTGTCCTTCTTTTCCTCCCAATCGCCTCTCCTTAGTGGAAAGGGGGAAGAGGGAGGGGGAAGTGGCGGCGGGGGGAGAGGGGGTTAACAATACATCTGCCAGGGTTTTATTGTCACCCCGCAATCTTAACCCTCGACAGCTCCCCAGACAACCAATGAACTGCAATCCAGAGATTTTTTTTTTTACTTACTTCATTATATCAAAGTCCGAGTTTACCTCGTGCCACATGTCAAATGGCTCATGTCATTTTTAGTAACTTAAATGACATTTTATTATTGTACCCATATGGTCTTGTGTTAATATTTGTTTTATTTAGATAACTCCTCTCTCTTGAGTGTTCACTCATTCATATGTTTATAAAAAGTAATCAAATTCCTTCTGTTTTGCCAGGTAAGCCATGCCAAAAGCTTTTATTCCTACACTTTCAGCTCTGGGCTCGCCTGTTCATCTCACTAGCCCTCCCATGCACCTGTTCCCATTTAAATTAATCTGTCTTGCACAGTGATATTTTGAAAAGTCATGTTGAAGGGTAACTCTAATATATTTAAATTTTAAGCTCCATTATATTTATAAAATGTATAGACAAACTAGTTCTGTGTCATGTTTTTTACAGTAACTTATCTCTCGTCCCACTCGTCATTCGAAGGACTTAGAGACAGACACGCAGTAACCACAGAACCCCAGCAAGTTTCAGAATGTCGTCATACTCCACAAGTAGACTTGAACTTTTACCTTTGTGATGGTTCATGAAGGTTTATTCCTCTTAAGGCAAAACAACAACAGCCTTGTGCAAGTGTCCCTATGAGTATTACCTCATTTTCTTGTATTTCCTTCCCCTCCCGTGCCCCAGATCAGGTCTTCTAATTGCAGCCTTTTATTTTAAGGCGGCTCTAACAGTTTTCATAAGAGTACACATTTGCTTCTAGACTCCTCCTAGATTCTTTACCACTGAGGCACAAGGAATAACAATCATAATGTAAAAAGTTTTACTTTTCTGTTTTGAAAACATTTCTCTAAGGTATGCACAATGTTATTCACAAGTCCTTAAGACAAACATGGCAATACAGCCATATATTTTTTCTCTGTTAAAAATTTGTGCCAACAAAACCAAAACTTCCTGCTTTTTGCAAAGCATGACTCACATTCTCCATTCTGTTTTGACTGACTGACATAAGAGATCTATTTCAATCATATGACAATAACTTTAAATCTGACCAGCCGTTTATGCAGAAATCAAAGCCTGTTCTTGCAGGATGGATGGGTGTTAATAGGAATGGTGTTGTATGTAACTCCACTGAAGACCTGCCTGCTTTTCTTGAATAACTTGCTGTCAGAGCAGCAAGGAGCAGCAGCAAATGCCCAGCGTTGCCACCCCGTGGCTGCCCTGTACTGAGGGCCATTCATAGACCCCTCCAAAATGATAATTTCATAGAATCATAGAATGGTTTGGGTTGTAAGCGACCTTCAAAGCTCATCCAGTGCCACCCCTGCCGTGAGCAGGGACATCTTTACCCAGCTCTGGTTGCTCAGAGCCCCGTCCAGCCTGGCCTGGGATGTCTCCAGGGATGGGGAATCCACCACCTCTCTGGCCAACCTGGGCCAGTGTCTCACCACCCTCAGTGTCAAAAGTTTCTTCCTTATGTCTAGTCTGAACCTCCCCTCCTTTATTTTAAAACCATCACCCCTTGTCCTATCACAACAGGCCCTGCTAAAATGTCTGTCCCCATCTTTCTTATTGGCTCCTTTTAAGCACTGAAAGGCCACAACAAGGTCTCCCGGAGCTTCTCTTCTCCAGCTGAACACCCCTAGTCCCTCAGCCTGTCCTCCCAGCAGAGCTGTTTCAGCCTCGGATCATTTCTGTGGCTCCTCTGGCCCCTCTCCAACAGGTCCATGTGTGTCCTGTGCTGAGGACCCCAGAGCTGAATACAGGACTCCAGGTGGGGTCTCACCAGAGTGGAACAGAGGGGCAGAATCACCTCCCTCCACCTGCTGGCCACACTGCTTTTGATACAGCCCAAAATATGACTGGCTTTCTGGGCTGCAAGTGCACGTTGCCAGCTAATGTCTAATTTTGCATCCACTAGTACCCCCTCCCCCAGGAGAATTCAGACCATCAAAATCCTGCATATATTGTAATCTGTATACTAGAGCCCCTGCTGATGTCTTTTCACAAGCAGAACAAAACCAAGCAATTCTTCATCCAACAGATCAAACCAGAGACAAGCAGTGAAGTTGGTGTTATTGACAGGATAAAAAATTAGGTAGGAAGAATGTCATTGCTGGGACATGACAGTCTTGGAGAGCTACTGCCAACCAGAAAGCAAGTTTATCTGGAAAGATGAGTCAGAAATGCTTCCACTTGGTTTCTCCAGTGTATTGGTGAAGTTTTACCTTGATAGGTCTGCTTGTTT
The DNA here is from genome assembly GCF_036013475.1 of Columba livia. Classification (NCBI taxonomy): domain Eukaryota; kingdom Metazoa; phylum Chordata; class Aves; order Columbiformes; family Columbidae; genus Columba; species Columba livia. Next base: position 6,070,860 of record NC_088605.1, on the reverse strand, counting down.
TTCAGCTCTTTCATGCCTTATCAAATGAGAGAGACCTACAGTTCATTGGATAAACACATCTGACGCCCACAGCCTGCTGTGCCTTCACTGGGATTTCACTCAGGTTAGTATACACTTTTGCAACAGGTTTAAGCTGGGCTAAGTCTGCCACAGAAGATGTTCCTGCAGCCTTCCTGCTCCCAGCTGACTGATCTTGCTGCCTTCCCCAGGAAAGGTCAAGGAGAACTAACTTTGACTTTGTTGATTGCTTTAACTTTCAGAAATAAACAGCTGTCAACACATGGAGGTAGCAGGAAAACTTGGTAAGCAATGAACTGTAGGGTGCAAATGCTTCTTTTTGAGGGCAGTCCTTAGACCAGAACAGCTTAAGCCAGTTACAAAACTCCCCTTCAGAGTGATATTACAAGCTTGACTGAGCCACTTCAACCTCACTCACCTGGCAAGAAGAAACTGCTTTTTTTTAATGTGTCTGCATGGCAAAATGAATCAGCATGGGGTCAGAGGAATGCCAGAGCCGGCATAAACTCCGTCCCCAGCCTGCGAATGGATGGTGGGTGAAAGGAGTAAAGGGCAGGATCTTCCCTTTTTGTCAACAGCAAGCTGTTATCTCGGCCAGTGTGTAATTTCCTAACATGTAATTTCAGCTTCAGATGCAGAATTCATCACCCAGAACCATGCAGCCACCCGTGCCAGCCTGATGGCCTGAGCTACTCCGCTCATCAGCGCAGCATTTTGCTGGGGTTAACACCTCGCCGTTAACACACTGTTCGACAAGCAAAATGTCTGTTCAAACAAAGCAGGTTCAAACACCTCCCTCTGTACCAGAGGAGAGGGGATGAGAGCTGGCTGCTGGAGAGGCTTTGACACAGGGCAAACACAGGCTTGCGCAAAAGTACTTTGAGCCATTTGCAAACAGAGCTGATTGTCACAGTATCACAGTATGTTTGGGATTGGAAGGGACCTCAAAAGATCATCTAGTCCAATCCCCCTGCTGGAGCAGGAACACCCAGGTGAGGTCGCACAGGAACATGTCCAGGTGGGTTTTGAATGTCTCCAGAGAAGGAGACTCCACAACCCCCCTGGGCAGCCTGGGCCAGTGTCTGTTACCCTTACTGAGAAGAAGTTTTTTCTCAAATTTAAGCGGAACCTCTTGTGTCCCAGCTTGATCCCATTACCCCTTGTCCTATCATTGTTTGCCACCAAGAAGAGCCTGGCTCCACCCTCATGGCACTCACCCCTTATATATTTGTAAACATTAATGAGGTCCCCCCTTAGTCTCCTCTTCTCCAAACTAAAGAGCCCCAGCTCCCTCAGCCTTTCTTCATAAGGGAGGTGCTCCACTCCCTTAATCATCTTCGTTGCCCTACGCTGGACCCTCTCCAGCAGTTCCCTGTCCTTCTGGAACTGAGGGGCCCAGAACTGGACACAATATTGCAGATGGGGTCTCACCAGGGCGGAGTAGAGGGGAAGGAGAACCTCTCTCGATCTACTAGCCACCCCCCTTCTAATACACCCCAGGATGCCATTGGCCTTCCTGGCCACAAGGGCCCAGTGCTGGCTCATGGTCATCCTGTTGTCCACCAGGACCCCCAGGTCCCTTTCCCCTACACTGCTCTCTAATAGGTCATTCCCCAAATTATACTGGAACCTGGGGTTGTTCCTGCCCAGATGCAGGACTCTACACTTGCCCTTGTTAAATTTCATTAGGTTATTCCCCGCCCAACTCTCCAGCCTGTCCAGGTCTCTGGATGGCAGCACAGTTTCCAGTGTCAGCCACCCCTCCCAGCTTAGTGTCATCAGCAAACTTGCTGATAGCACACTCTATTCCCTCGTCTAAATCGTTAATGAATATATTGAATAATATTGTCACTGAAACATGAAGAAAATCCATTTCTAAAACGTCCAACGCTGCCTTTTTGTGTACAGCCAGAGCTCAGCACACCACAAATGAAAGATTTTTCTTGCCTTCACTGGAAGTCTCCAGCAGATTCAGACAAATTGCTGACAGAAAGCCCTGTTATCTACAAGTGGAAATGTTCGCTTTCCTCCAGGCGCATGCACCGCAAGATGTGTTTTCAAGCCAAAGCCACCAGCCGTTGCTGTGAGGATACAAACATGTTTATCGCCCCATAATTAACTTCTGGACTAAAGCTCCACATTCTGGTGAGATTTGAGAGATACTCATGTGTAAGTTTGGGCTTCCTGAATCAGTGTAAAACCCCAATAACTGTTTTTTGTTTCAGACAGCAAACATTTAGGATGCTGAATGGAATAACCCCAAACCCAGTCAGCTGTTCCTTCAGTTTTACCGTTAATGCATCGTGGAACAACACAGTGCTTAGGTGTGATTCTTTCCAAAATATATATCCCACTAGATGTGCGTATTTACACTTCAAACTGTGTAACTTGCAGGAAGGATCGTTGCCAGCCAGCAGAAAACACCGAACAACTGTGTAGCAATCACGTGCTGCTCTCAATAGCAAGTCACCTGCTCAGTAGAGAAAGGTGAGGCCTTACCAGGCTGAGATAAGCCTGGGCAGTGAAAATCCAGGCTTTGTTGAAATAGCACCCCATTGTTCAAAGACCCGTGTGTCGACCCAGGGAAAACAAAAGGAAACGTTTCTAGCCCTTAAAAATCGCAGCGGAATCACAGAGGTTGGCAACAAAACAAGTCAGTCATGCACAGGATTTAAAAAAATGGCCAACAGCAGCTTTTCTGTTGTGCAAATAAAATATATTCTGTACACATTGTGGTCTGACCTTGCAGTGTGTAGTAAGGGGTAAATACCCGCAATTCTCATCCTTCTTGGTGGGACTACAGCCTGGAGAGAAACTGAGATGCCTGTGTCTGGTCTCTCATATTTTTCAGAAATGGTTTCAGCAGATGCCAACCCAGGACAGAGGGGGAAAATACATGGCCAAAAAAAAAGTCTCTGTGTGGTCCCTGGTAGGAATCTTTGGGTTTTGCCTGGACCCTCCTTCAAGGTGGGATAAGGTCTAATAAGCGCTGGTTGATAACAGCAAGTCAAGGGATGAGTGTCTTGTCACATCCCTGTTCCAACTTCCGAGTCGCGTGACACCATTGCTCCCAGTTGGGGCAGGGCCCACTCGCCAGTCCTTAACCCCCAACACACAAAGTTTGAGTAAAACTCCTTAAAAGCTCTGGAAGCCCACCCAGAGCTGCAGTGACACCCCTGTGCTCATCTCATTGCCTGGCGCTGTGCAGGGGCTCCCCCTACTCCTCTCTGTCCCTCCTCCAGCACTTCCAGGTGGAACATTTCACAGAACCACACAGAATCACAGACTGGCTGGGGTTGGAAGGGACCTCTGGAGATCATCCAGTCCAACCCACCTGCTAAAGCAGGTTCACCAGAGCAGATCACACAGGAATGTGTCTAGGCAGGTTTGAAAGTCTGCAGAGAAGGAGACTCCACAACCTCTCTGGGCAGCCTGGTCCAGGGCTCTGGCACCTCACAGTAAAGAAGTTTTTCCTCATATTAAGATAGAACCTTCTGTGCTTCAGCCTGTGCCCACACCCCTCATCCTATTGTTGGGCACCACTGAAAGGAGTCTGGTCCATCCTCTTAACACCCACCCTGGAGATATTTATGAACATTGATGAGATCTCCTCTCAGCTTCTCTTCTCCAGGCTGAACAGCCCCGGTTCTCTCAGTCTCTCCTCATAAGAAAGGTGCTCCAGACCCCTCATCATCTTTATAGCTCTCAGCTGGACTCCCTCCAGTAATTCCTTGTCCTTCTTAAACTGGGGAGCCCAGAACCGGATGCAATTCTCCAGCTGCGGTCTCCCCAGGGCAGAGCAGCGGGGAAGGAACCTCCCTCGACCTGCTGGTCCCCATTCCTCCGCACTTTATGGGAAAACCTCATCCCTGTCAAACGCGATACATCGGTATACACACAAGTATAAACATCATTAAACAAGTTGTTCCGCGGTTGCGGGCACCCCGAGCCCCATCGTGCATCCTGGGAGCTGTAGTTCGCAGCTCGCAGCACTACAAGTCCCAGCCTGCCGGCGGAGGAGGAGGAGGAGGCGGGAGGGAGCCGGCTCGGCCCAGGCCTGCAGCCCGTACGGGTGAGCCCCCCGGGGGCGGGCCGCGGCGGCATGCGGCTCCCCGGCCGGCTCGGCCCGCTCCGCAGCTCGGCCCTGGCTGCCCGGCCGCCGGGGAGGCTCCGGGCGGGGCGGGCGGCGGGGAGACGCGCCCTGACCCGCGGGCGGCTCGGCGGCACCATGGCAGAGGAGGCCAAGAGGCTGGCAGCCTGCGCGGCCGTGGACAAGCACGTCCAGGTGAGACAGCCCGGACTCCAGCCCTGCCCCGGGAGTGGAGCCCACCGGTGTGCGGGGTCTGGGACGGATCCCGGGGTGGCCATGGGGAGCGGGGACCCTCGCACTGCACGGAGCACCGGTGGGGTGCACAGAGCCTCCCCCTGCACGGAGAAGCCCCGGGGTGCGCGGACACCCCGATGCAGAATTGCCCCGGTGTGCTGGGAGCCCCCAATGCACGGAGCGGCCACGGGGTGCACGGGACTTCCAATGCATGGACGGGCTCTGAAGTGCCAGTACACAGAGTGGCCGTGGGGTGCTGGGACCCCCCAGTGCATGGCTGTGCTTCGGGGTGCACAAACTCCTCCAGTGCACGGAGCAGCCCTGGGGTGCAGGGACACCCCTGGTACTCGGAGCGGCTGTGGGGTGCACAGAGCCTCCCGGTGCATGGACAAGACTTCGGGTCGCATGAACTCCTCCAATGCACGGAGCAGCCTTGGGGTGCAGGGATTCCCCAGTACAGGGAGCAGCCACGGGGTGCTCAGAGCCTCCCAGTGCACGTACGAGCTTCGGGGTGCATGGAGCAGCCCTGGGTGCATGGACGGGTTGTGGGGTGCACAGATACCTCCAGTGCATGGAGCAGCCCCGGTGCATGGACGGGTTTGTGGGCTGCACGGACTGATCGCTGCCCCCAAAGCACAACTGGACCCGAAGTGCAAGGGGGGACCGTGGCATGCATGGACGGGTCCTGCGGAGCCTTTTCCTCCTTTGCTTTTGATTGCTCTTCTTTAGCGTGGAGAGAAGAGAGAAAACTATTTTTCTCCTCCGGTCTCCGTGCTTGCCCAGCCCGTGCCTCCCAAGCAGCAGCTCAGCGTGGTGCACCCCGACTTTGTGATAATGTCTTGCACTTTAAACTTTCACCATGCACCCTCCTGTGAGCTGGGCTGTGGTGGGAGTTCAGGCTAACACTGTGTCCTGCTGCTTTCTCCAAGTTTGGGGTGCCCTGCACCCTATTTCTAAGCAGCCAAGCAAGGAGCAACAGCCCCTAACCAGGGGGTCATGTCCTGTCCCCTGCAGGGAGGGAAATGGGGCAAGAGACTTTGATCAACCCCTTGAAGGGCAGATCGGACTGGAGCAGCTTGAGTTGTGGCACAGCCTGATTGTGAATGCTTGGAAGATCGACGGTTAAAGTCACGCAGGGGTTTATCACAGTGTTTGCTGTGCAAGCCCTTTTGCAACAGCGGTGATGAAACCGGTGTAGAGTTGCTGCCAAGGAGGTAGAAGTTAGCAGTTGGGGTGGGAAAATTCCCTTTTCTTTCCTGCTTTCCCTCACTGGATTGGCATCTTTAGGTTCAGTTGCTGATGGCTTCCCTGATGTCCCGTGTTTTGCAGCCTCTTCTTCCTCTGGGCAGCCTGTACCTGCCTGGAGCGTGCACAGCCAAGTGCTGAGACCTACCCCAGGCCAATGCACTCAGAAGCGGTCTGTGGGGTGGGGGATGGACCAGCAGTTACATAAAAATCCCCTTTCTTACCCAAAACAAGCCCCAAAGTTGCACATTAAGGGGTTGCAGGAGGAAGGACTTGTGTCATAAGGGGCAGGTTATTGGAGCTATTTAAGTGAAAGAGGCAGCAGGTGCAGTAATATTGCAATGCTTGTCGTTGAAAATTGGCTTGAAGCCCTGGTGAAGAAGCAGGTTAGAGTCACAATCAGAGTTAGATGGTCTCAGCTATCAGAGAAAACCCATCTCCCCGTCACTTTGCCCTGTCAGGGTGCAGCTGCTCTTGGTAACGGGTGTTTGGCTGTTAGAACTATCGTTGTTAACAGAAGGAGCAGTGTAATCTCTGGAAGCGAAGCTGCAGACTGCTTTCCTTCCATGGTGGGCATGTGTGGGAGACACCACTGCCTTCATAGTTTGGTTTTGCTGGACAAATCTCTTCAGCTTAACTGTGCCGTGAATCCAGGTCACTGGGGGCTTGGTACCGGTACTAGATCAGGCTCCTCGATTGGCTTCCTCCTTCACACCCATCTCCAACTGTGCCAGCACAGGAGCTCCTCGTGCAGCAGATGTAAACCTGGGGGTGGGCAGCGGGGATTAGAACAGGAGAACTTTCAATTTTTTTTAATTAAAGCCATATTGGTGTGTTTAACTGCAGCACTTGTCTGTGAGCTGTGGGAGCAGAGTTCCCCAGTCCTGGAGAGGACACCAAGATGACCAAGCTCAGAAGCCACAGGCTGTGGAGCAGTGATGGCTCGGAGGAGCGGGGCTGGCACAGGACTTGGGGCTTTAGAGCCATAAGCTGCTTGGGTAGAGCTGGCTTTGTGTTTATACAACACCTCAAGGGCAGGTCCTGTTAGCGACGACCTTAGAAATGAAAAGATACGTGACAGCCAGGTGTCCTGTTACTCCAGAGAGCTGAGAATTAATGGGAGGAAACTTAGGCTTCGCACTGTATTTATCTCCTGCTCTTTGTCCATGTAAATCCTAGCCTTGGAAACTTACGTTGGACCAGCCAGCCAGTGTGGTGCTGCTGATACCTACTCGATGTCCACTGCTTTGTTGGCATCTCCAATGTTGGGCACCATCCCTCAGCCCCTGGGTTAGCAGGGACAACACTCTGGTCATTGCTGTCTCTGCATATGGAGTCCATATGTGGGTCTTCAGCTGTGCTGTGGTTCAGTGCCTTGGTTTTATTTGCTGGGATTTTAGTAAAAAACCTGTAATGTCGGTGCTACAAGCTGGACCTGCCTCTTGCTCACTGACCTTGTGATCTGCTTCTGGCCAACATTCACCCTGCCCTTGTTCATAAAAGTGGATGATTTTTGGCTGGTTTTGCCCCTGCTCTGTCTGGGGTTGGAGCTGAGGAGGGAGAGGTGGGAGCTGCCATAAGGCGGGAGTGTGACAGCACTGGTTTAGACTGGCCTAAACTGTTTTTCTGTGAAACCCACTTAAGCCAAGGTCTTGCTGCTCCCTAAGGGAAGGTGCTTCACATATTATCGCCATCATGGGCTGGGATGAGCTCTTCCTACTTCACCACAATGCAGTGACTGATGGTGAAGCTTTCCCCACCCCTTTAGGGTGTCCAGCTGCTCCAAGAAGCTGTCCCAGCCTCTAGAAATAAGGGCAAAGAGAAGAAACTGCCTCTTCCCAGGTCAAAACAAGTCTTTTGGGATCACCGTGTCCTGCCAGGCTCCGTGCAGCTCTGCTTCTCCCTTCTTTGGCTCTGCCTGCTGGGCAGGTGAAATGGAGAAACCTCGGGATCTATTGGGTTTCTGCTGGCAATGTTGCAGGCGTGCAGCTGCGATCTGCTGCTTTCCCCGTCTTTTTGCGAAGTCACAGTGATTAGTGACGACTGGGATATAAGCCACATCTCTGGTTGTGCACTGGGGTTTGGAGAGCTTTTGCTTTTTAAGCTTTTAACCTGAAGAAACAAGGCAAATCATTAATCTTAGGGGAGCGTGACCTGAGCTTCACCTTTCAAGGCAAAGTGGCGTGCCAGTAAGATTTCAGCCGGTTGAAATGCTGCAGGTGTGGATTTTTCCACAGCTGCTGAATTCTGGATTTGCTGCACATGGATAAAGAGCTCCAGAATTGTCTAATGCCCAAGAGATAACACACAACAGCGCTGTGCCTCCATCTCTGGCTGGCTTGAATTCTTTCTCATCTGAAGTCTCTGTGATGATACTGGGCCTCCTTAAGTCAATTTAAGCTTTGGATCCCATCCAAAGAAGGGGAAGTACGTTGGAGATTGGAAGTGTGCAAGAGGCTGCAGGGAGCTCTTGGTGGGCGGGAGACTGAGCTGATAATAAACAGAGATTTCCATCGCAGAGCATCCTCTTGGGGAGGTAACACCATCGCACCCATCCAGCCCCGGCCTGCAGCACCATTTAGAAGTGTGTCTGTGTTACGGTAGCGATGCTTCTTAAACCAGACCATAAGCAGAGAAAGACCAGGGCTGAGCTGTGGTTAAAATGTGATCCTGTTCAGGCTCACCCATCTTTCAAGCGTGTTGCTGGACTCTCATATAGACAGTTGTATACTCTGTTTTGGAGGGTGGTTTTTATTGTACTCTAGGAACGGCTGCTGTGCTCTTTGCTTTGCCCGCCGGTGCATCCGCACTGTTTACTAACAGTACCGTTGGCAGCAAACCCATTGCTTTTACCGTGCGGCTTCCTCGGGAGATGTTATCTTGAGGTTGTTTCAGCTTCTTCCTCTGTGGTATTGTCTGAAGCTCCCAGCTTTCCGGCAGGAGAGGGTGCACGGAGTGCCAGCAACCAGCAGCGAGTGTGTATCCAACACCCTGAGAGTGAGACTGTGGTTGTATTTAGCAAGCATGTCATTTGAGGAGAGGGCAAGATGCTTAAAAACCTTTAACTGTAGATAGTGATTGTGCCCTGGTTGGCACGGTGTGGTCCCTTCCTTGCCTGCAGCATGCTAAGACGTGTGTTGGTGTGCATCTCCAGACAAGGATCCTCTTGCATGTGTTTATAATTTTGTGTCTGCTGGGAAAAGCGGACAGCCCTTCTGCTGAGCCCCCAGTAACAGCTCTGCTCTGTCTCTTTTTGATTTGCAGAACAATCAAGTTCTTGGGATTGGAAGCGGTTCTACGATTGTCCATGCAGTGCACCGATTAGGTAAGGTGCTCCCCTTCGTGTGCCTCCCACCGCAGAAAGTCCCCTTGTCTAGCGGTCCCAACTACTTGGAAAAACATGCTAAATCTTCTGGATGCTGACTTAGAGCTGAAACGTCGGGTCTGTTCAGCGACTGCTGTGTCCTCGTTGAAGCCAAAGGTTAAAACTGGGTCTTGTGCTCCAAATTTATTGCAGGGAGTAATGATTTGCCACCTGTTTTCCCCATACAGCCAGAAAAAGCTCTTTACTGGCACCCACCACAAACTGGAGCTAAACCTCTTGGTTTTGTTCCAGTCCTGACTTGCTTTGTGGCTTTGGGCCATGCAGCTGCTCCGCTTCCGTTAACCCATTTGTATGAGGCTGAGCTGCTTCCTCACATCCTCATTATTCACACTGAGGGCTTTGCTGAGGGGTAATGAAAATGAGGAATGTGAAATCCTGCTGTATTTTGTTTTATACCCTACAGCTAAGTTTATCTGCTTGCCCCAGGTGCAAGTTTGCTCAAGGTGTGACTCAGAAAATTTCAGCCAAATACTCAAGTGAGGCAGATGCCTTTTTGCAAAGAGGATGTGAGGATAATTATCCTCACACCTCATTACAGAGGAAGTTCCCTTCCCAAGGCACTCTCAGCCCTGGGACAGATCTGCTGGTGATGTACCTGGTCCTGCTTGGCTGTCCTTGGATGCAGAACAGAGCAGCTGGGTCTGGAGTGCAGCATCAGCCTCTTTATTCGTGGGGGGTTTGTTCGGACAGAGGGGGACTGAGGTCTGAACACAGTGCTGTGCTTTGCTTTGCAGGGAAACAGCAAAAATCAAGCTGTGCCAGCCCCTTGGCACCCACATTGCCCCGTGCTCTGTGTGCAATGCACTTATTTCTTTTGTCTGGGAGCTGGTTGGGGAGCTGTGGTTCAGCTTTTGGGGTTGATCACAGCATCTCAGCCGCTGCTGACTCTAGGGCAGAATCATTCTCTAAATAAATAGGTGTAGTATTTGAGGTGCATTGCCTGTTCCCCGATGCAAAGTCTGACTTTTCACGTCTGCTGAATACGGGCTGTAACAACATACAGACTCATGTGTTGCATCAGAGGTTCCATCTGAATATGAGGAGAAACTTCTTGACTTTGAGGTGCCAGAGCCCTGGCCCAGGCTGCCCAGAGAGGTTGTGGAGTCTCCTTCTCTGGAGACATTCAAACCCGCCTGGACACATTCCTGTGTGATCTGCTCTGGTGAACCTGCTTTAGCAGGTGGGTTGGACTGGATGATCTCCAGAGGTCCCTTCAACCCCAACCAGCCTGTGATTCTGTCTTGCATCTTCAGTCCTTCCAGCAGCAGCTTTACCATGAGGCACGTAGCCCGTGTGTTTGCTCTGGTGCTGTTGCTGACTCTTGGGCTGTTGGCTCATGCCTGAGTATCATAATTACTAAAACAACATTTTGTCCATAATAGTATCTTAGTAATAGATTTTAGTCATTTGAGGTTAACCCGAGGCAGGAAATATTTCCTTCCATTTAATGGAATACTGGATTTTATTAGTCCTTTCCCTGCCATATATTTAAATGTTCTGTAATAAATGAATATGATGTCCCCAAGGCAACAAGCCAGAAAACCTTTCAGACAGCTGCTGGAGCTCTCTGTTTACCAGGAATACAGCAAAAACCCGTCTAATGGAGTGAGAAAGGGGAGCGGGGCTCATTTCCCAGGTGACGATTTGCTGACGAGGCTCCCCTGCTGCTGGAGACACAAAGGTTAATGGGTCGTGATGTCTTGGGCTGAGCCGGGGTGGGTGTTTAAACATTTCTGACTGTAGAAAACTGAGCCTCAGCCTGTGCAGGGTGGCACCTGTTTGCGTTTTGAGCGTGACTGAGTTATTTGCAAGCCGAGCAAGTAATTGCAGTGATTCAAAGGGGCTGCTCTGAACGGAGATTTCTTAAAGTGAAAGTTGGAGTGTTGTTTTTTCCCTTCTGCAGCGAACAAACTGAGGCGTCTGCCTTTTTTCTTTCTCTTCTCTCTGCAGCCGAGCGGGTTAGACAGGAAAACCTGACGATTTTCTGCATCCCTACATCTTTTCAGGTAAGTGCTTTCCTCCTTTGCTTTCTGCTATTTCCAACACTCACACAAGGGATCTTCCCTTGGGTTGTGGGAGGTAACCGTGCCCCTCTTTGGACTCGTTCATGGTGCGAGTTTACCTAAAGCAGTGGTGATGCAGCCTGCAGACCAGCCTCACAAAGCTGGTGGTGACGCTTCTGTGTTACCCTGAGTGGAGTTTCAGGGATGCTGCAGTGCTGGGAAGAGTGTCTGGAGCCAGTGTGGTGATGCCGGTTATGTCAGTGTTGGTGTGTGGCTTGCTCTGCATCCTGCTTGCAGAAAAATGCTGTTTAGTGGTGAACCAGACTTGTTGGAGACAGTCTGTCAAGCCCTGAAAGTTGTAAAAACCCTTTTGCAAGCAATAGCAAGTTCATGTGTTTTCAGGAGGAACTTGAAATGCATCAGCTGGCTTTTATAAGAAGTTGCAGAAGAGAAATCAGCGTAATCTTTGCTATGTGGCTTTTGCAGGATCAGTTCGTACCAAGCTGGCTGTGGAGAGGTTTGCAGGGAGGAGAAGGTGTCTTGGTGGTGAAACACAGAGCTGCTGGGGAAGCTCCTGAGCTGCTTCCATGCCCTCAGGCAACTGCCTTTGGTCTCTCTGCCTCTGTTCCCCAGGGTGGGAATGCGCTGGAGAGGAGCAGCTGCCACCTTGTCCCCTTCAGGCAGGGAGAGGTGACATCACCCGTCCATGGGGACAGGGACCACGTGGCAATGCCGTGGTCTGGGAACTGGGCATGTGTCCTTCTCACAGTCCTGCTGAGGACCTTGGGATTGTACATTTGTCACAACCATTTCACTGCAAGGACAGTTGGGCAGCGAGGCGGGTGCCGGGGGGGCTGCGCAGAGTCCGTCCTTTGAGGTTTTCAGGACCTGGGTGGGTAAAGCCTTGAGCAGCCTGGTAGCTGACGCTGCTTTGAGCTGGATGTTGGGTAGAGACCAACCTGAATCACCCTAAAATCTTATGAAAACTTAAAACCCTGCAGATGTTCTTGAAGTGTAAGCGTGGGGCAATGGCACTCTCTCTTTTCCCAGCTGTTGCAAACAACCAGTGACCGACTAGGGTATAATACAAACTGCTGCAAAGGCCAAAAAGTGAAAACTAGTTTTTTGTTTGTTTGTTTTGTTTGTTTTTTGTTTTTTGTTTCTTGTTTTTTCTTTTTTAACCTTTATCAGAACTCCTGTTGCATATATAGATTGTGATGAGAGTCTGTCTTTGATCTGTCTAAAATGATCCCCGTCCTGAGATGCCACATCCCATTTTAACCTAGGAAAAGTGGAAAAACATGAGGCCAGATATGAGGAAGAAATGTTTTGCAATGAAAGTGGTAAACTACTAGCCCATGTTGCCCAGAGAGGTGGTAGATGAACCATCCCTGGAGACATCCCAGGCCAGGCTGGACGGGGCTCTGAGCAACCTGATCTGGGTGAAGATGTCCCTGCTCATGGCAGGGGGGGCACTGGATGAGCTTTGCATGTCCCTTCCAACCCAAAGTATTCTATGATCTATGATTCTATGAAAAGTGCTTCGAGTTTAGTAATTAAATCTTACAGAAAACATTGATAAAGCTCTTGTAGTGAATGTGGGCTGGAGCCTGTCCAGCTACAATCCCGCAGACATGGGGCTGCCTCGCATCTTTTGCAGCCTCTTGGACTTCAGTTCCAAGTGAAGCCTTCCCAGGTCAGCAAAACAGCATCTTATTTTCACTACGTACAGGTGTAGATGGCTGCCCGAGCTCACTGGCAAGGAAGAGTTGCTTTCAGTGGGTTTTTATTCTCCTCCCTTCCCTGTTTGTCAGGTTGGGTTATTCCATCACCATCAATAAAGCTAGAGCCGGGGTAAGTATCTGTCCCTTGGCTTTTGTGTTGTTTCTTCTTGTCACCCGGCTGTGTGCCAAGAGCACGGAGCGAGACAATTCTTGGCAAGTTCTCTGCAGTTACTGCTGCTTTTCCCCCGGTTGTGGGAGCTCTGCTTTTGATTCCTGCTGGTCTGCTCCCATCGCCTGGCAGGCAGAGAGCCTGGAGAAAGCCACCTCCATGCACACCGCTGCCTATGAGCCTCTTCAGGGTCTGTCCTGCATGTGCAGCACAGTGTTTTCTCAATGCTTTCAGTTCCCAGATCCCTGAAATCTCTTTATATGGACACCGTGCAACAAATGTAAACCCATTGATTTTTATTCTGTTTACTTTATGAGTCCTTAGGGCAATCCTAGTGCACAGATCAAGAGCCCACGGGTGTTAAAACTGCATGCTATGAAATGCCACAATAAGCGATTCAATCATATCTCATTGCCAGGGTTACCACCTCCTAGTTATTCTTCATGTTTCTGGAATTCCAGTACATGGTGACTGATGCACTTTAGTGCATAAAATTGAGGGGAATCAGTTGGTTTCAGGCTGTCGCACTGGGTTTTTTTGGACTAGCTATGGCATGGTGGGAAATTCAGAATGAAACAGTGTCTGTTCAAAGAGGGCGTCTCACTCAGGTGATGATTTGTAACATGGAAAATTCAACCAGTTCAAGGTTCTCTAGGCTTGAACTCTTGTTTAAACTGACTGACCCAGTGGAGGGTAAATCCAAGTGCTCTGTATTATATTGCCAGTAGTGGGAAATACACAACCACTTCAGTAAAAGTAAAATTGGATCCACCAAACGGCTGTTTCAGGCGGCTTCCCACACTTTTTCAAGAGTTGTTCTTTCCGTTTTTTGCTTTTGTTTCTTTCCAATACAAAAAACATTTTCATTGTTAGTCCCCTATTGCTATGGTGTAAATATTTCATTTGCTTATTCCCATATTTCAGCCGAAGAAAATCAGAGGGGCTGGATAGGTGCAAAGGAGGGTGGTGTCCAAGCTGAAACAACACAGGACACAAAACTACTGTATCTGCCGTAATGCTTACATACAAGTGATTCCCACCAAGCCGATGGCGTCTCCTGCTGTTTAGTACAGAGAGGCCTGAACCCAGGAGTCCTGTTGTACCATGAGAGTTGGTTTTTAGTTCAAATCAGCAGCAGGGTTTTCTTTTGATTAAAATAATCTGGTCTGGAAGCATCATTTTCTCCTTGCCATGAGTTGCCACTGCTGGCTGCAGCTTCTCCACCAGCTCGGGGTGAAGCGGTGGAGCTCTCCCAGGGAATGTCACCAAAGGAATGTCACCATGAGTCCTTTTTATTTTCCTGACGCTAGTAAATGATGTTTGTTGTCTTCTTGGTGCGCAGGCTCGTCAGCTGATCCTGCAGAATGGCTTAACGCTAAGTGACTTGGACCGACATCCAGAGGTAAATGGGACTGCGGAGGTGAGACCTCACCCGACCTTCCTCTAACCTGGTCCTTCATAAAGCATCAAGCTCCTTTGCCCGCCTCTGAGGACAAGAATTTAGGCAGCCATGGTGCTTAACATGAGTGAAAACTAGCTTAGCCTTTTTTTTCCCCTATGCCTTAGTCTTGTCTTAGTGCTTGTCACTTTAGGTGACCATAGGCTGCTAAGCTGTGTTTCCTCCAGGTGTGTTGCATCTCTTCCAGGCTGAGGCTTGCTGGCCTGGCTCAGGGATATTGTGTTGCTGAACTGTCTCTGGGATTTTCCCCAGGAGCTCCCTGCTTGTGTGCTGGTCCTTAAGTGACACTAGGGGCTAAAGTGATGTGCTTTGCAGGCCAGTGGTTAGTTTTTGTTTTTCTTTCTCCTGCTCTCACATGCCTGTGGTTTAGCAAGGGCTGGTATCCTTGGGTGGCTGCTCAGATGCTTGTTTCTGGTCAGGCTGTGGCATCAAAGTGGTCCCAGCTCTAGTGACATTTCTGGCTGCTGCCTGGGACCTGACACCCCCCCAAGATGCTGCACAGGAGGGGTTTCCACACCAAATTTCTCTTCCTACAGCTCGACGTTGCCATCGATGGAGCGGATGAAGTGGACTCTGACCTCAACCTTATCAAAGGTGGCGGGTGAGCCTTGCTGTCTGTCTGTGCATGGTGCTGGTGGCATCTGAGCACCTTTTCTGGCTGTGGGTGTCTCTGAGGAGGGCTGGAGGGACTGGGGACAAGGACAAGGAGGACAAACTGATGGGGCTGACATGGGAAAACGCAGCACCAAACCAGCAAGAACATGACAGACAGGACTGGGCTTTAGGACCATCAGGCACATGGAGGAGCAGTCTGTTTTGCTGATTTTTATATTATTCTTTTTTTCCCCTTGCAGCGGTTGCTTGACGCAGGAGAAGATAGTTGCAGGATATGCAAAATGCTTCATTGTTATTGCCGATTACAGGTGAAAATATTACTATTCATTATGCTTCTCTGTCTCATGGAAGGATTCATATGGTTCTGTATGAGGCCATTATTGTCCTTCCAGCAGGTCAGGGGAGCAGGAATAGGTGGAAATAATCATGACTTCCAGTGTTCCAGCAATTCAATTTAGCTTATCTCTTAATTTTCAACTCATCAGACCTGCTTAGGAGTCAGCAGAGCTTGTGGGGAAAAGGCTGCTCCGCTCTTGAACTCAGCGATTGTCAGTGCAGGATAAATTTCCCCTTCTGTACGTACAGCCACAGGGCTATGGAAGAAACAACTCATGTTCTGCTTGTCCAAATCATGTCAAAACACAGGGCTTATGAGCGAATAGAGCATAGCGCATTAAACTGCTTCTTCCTACACATGTGCACATGTGAACTGACCACTGTGCCCTCCAGGGTGTTGTGCTTGAGGGGTTTGCAAGAGGTATTGTGATCAGTGTGTTATGTTAACGGTTTTAGAAATGCAATACTTGATGCTAATCCCACCTACAACTGTTCTCAGGAAAAAATCAAGGAGCCTCGGGGAGCAATGGAAGAAGGGGATTCCTATTGAAGTCATCCCCATGGCTTACGTCCCCGTCACCAGAGCCCTGACCAAAAACTTTGGAGGTGTTGTGGAGCTGCGGATGGCTGTTAGCAAAGCGGTACGTGTCCCTGATAGCCCCTCATCTCCCCAGGAGCCACGTGAATGCGGGAAAATGGAGGACCTTTCTGGCCTTTCATCTAATTAAATCTGGGCTTTCACTCTCATGAGTGGTGTCTTGTTTAATTCCTTCTAATTATACTTTGATTAATGAACTGTGTGTTTAGGTGTTCAGGCTGCTTGTGGAAAGGCTCTCTGCCTTATGTCTCCTAAAGCAAATATCCCTGAGCAGGGAGAAGAGGGATACCAGCTCAGGTTGGAGGTGTTCAGCCTGGAGAAGAGAAGCTCCAGGGAGACCTTATTGCAGCCTCTCAGTGCTTAGAAAGGGCTGATAAGAAAGATGGGGACAGACTTTTTAGCAGGGCCTGTTGTGATAGGACAAGGGGTGATGGTTTTAAAGTAAAGGAGGGGAGATTCAGACTAGATATAAGGAAGAAATGTTTGGCACTGAGAGTGGTGAAACACTGGCCCAGATTGGCCAGAGAGGTGGTAGGTGCCCCATCCCTGGAGACATCCCAGGCCAGGCTGGATGGGGCTCTGAGCAACCTGGCTGGAAAGTGCCTGGCAGAAAGGGATCTGGGGGTGTTGATTGACAGTGGCTGAACATGAGCCAGCGTGTGCCCAGGTGGCCAAAAAGGCCAACAGCATCCTGGCTTGTTTCAGGAATAGTGTGGCCAGCAGGACTAGAGAAGTGATTGTGCCACTGTACTTGGCACTGGGAAGGCCCCACCTTGAATCCTGTGTTTAGTTTTGGGACCCTCATCATAAGAAGGACATTGAGGTACTAGAGAGAGTACAGAGGAGGTGACAAAGCCAGTGAGGGGTCTGGAGCACAAGTGTGATGGGGAGCAGCTGAGGGACCTGGGCAGTTCAGCCTGGAGAAAAGGAGGATGAAGGGAGGCCTACAACTACCTGAAAGGAGGTTGTAGCATGGAGGGTGTTGGTCTCTTCTCCGAAGTAACAAGTTATAGGATGAGAAGAAATGGTCTCAAGTTGCACCAGGGGAGGTTTAGGTTGGATACTAGGAAAAAATTCCTCACGGAAAGGGTTGTCAGGCATTGGAACAGGCTGCCCAGGGAAGTGGTGGAGTCACCATCCCTGGAGGGGCTTAAAAGATGTGTAGATGAGGTTCTTAAGGACATGGTTTAGTGCCAGAGTAAGGTTATGATTGGACTCGATGATCCTGAGGGTCTTTTCCAGCCAAAATGATTCTATGATTCTATGGTTGAAGATGTCCTGCTCATGGCAGGTGTTGGACTAGATGAGCTTTGAAGGCCCCTTCAACCCAAGCTATTAGGTGATTCTATGAATTCTTCAACTCTAAAACTTCCCCATGACATCTGTCAGGACACTCTTATCACTGGAGTGGAGGGGTCTTATTTTGGCTTCAATTGCCTATGATAGTCTTTTTAGGACTTGAATGTAGCCTTGCTCTTGTGATAAACGTCCCCTCTTTCAGTGATGAAATTGCATTGTTTTCAGCTTCTGCGTGATTTATCTGTACACACGAGAATGAGGAACGAGCCTTGGGTGACGGTTTTACTTACAGTTTATTGTGAAGTGCCCTGATTTACTTGAATGATAACTCTCTCCAAACCATTGTAGCAGGGGTGGCTGGTCCTGGTGAGAGGCTGTGACAGTCCCTGGCTGTGCTCGGTAGACAAGGAGCTCATAGTGCTGATAAATGTGTTTGATTCCCAGGGCCCTGTGGTGACGGACAATGGGAACTTCATCCTGGACTGGAAGTTTGACAAGGTTCATGAATGGAGTGAGGTGAACACCGCTATAAAAATGATACCAGGTACTGTCAGTGATTTTTAGAAAAGCAAAAGCTGGCTAAAGCTTGGGCTGTGCTAGACAGCCCTGACTGTGGGAGCTCTCCCACGGATAAGAGGAAACGCATGTATGTTTGCTGCCCTCTTATGGGTCCCTTCATTTGGTTTTACTTCTGAGATCTATCAGCTGAATTAGTACAACTGTACCTAAGTGTCCTTCCTGTACGGTGGTGAAAACCTGGGAGGGTGCTGGATGACTTCTGACACTATTACACATGCCAGTCCTGTGCTCTTCCTTACTTTCCTTGTGCCTGTTTAGAGATGTTCTTTGAATGGATGTGCTGGGGGATTGGACTGGATGATCTTTGAGGTCCCTTCCAATCCCTAACATTCTGTGATTCTGTGTTTCTGTGACTCTGGAGCCAGGGTTTGCACTGGATTACGGTGTTTTCCAGAAGCTGCATACAGCTCTGCATCCCGTTACCATTGTTTACTCCTCCAGGCTCCCCTTGCTGTGAGGGCACAGCGTATCTTACCTATTGTTGTAGCTATTGCCGTGCAGGAGAGAAGCAGTGGCTGATCACGCTGTTTGTGAAGAAAACAGCCTCTCTGCAAGGATTCCTGCCTTGCAGGAGACCTGCTGCCCAGGCCGGAGCTGCTTCTGGAGGATTCAGGTCTGCCCAGGGGCAGTGACACTCTGTGGGCTTCAGTGAAGCTCAGACACATCTGAGTACCTTGTCTGGTTGTCTTGGCAAAGTCTGCTCTTGAATCTGGTCAGCTTTGTTGTATCCTTTAACTCTGAGTTTATCCCAGATATCTGCCTGTTCCTGTAGTCCTGCCTTCCCTGATTGTTTGTGCGTTGTTAAAGTGCATAAGAAGAGGTTGGGATCCTGTTGCACAAGCCTCGATGTTCACACAAAGCAGAAACGTATTGTCCTGGCACCACGACTAAAACACAAGGGCAGGCAGAGGCCATGGGTGTAGGCTGGGTGAAGAGTCACTAGTAATTTGTAGTTCCTTCTCTTTGGTGGCTTTGCTACCCTCAGTGCTGCTTATAAGGCTGATTTACTGAAAATACACCCATTTTCTTTTTTCCTGCTCTAGGAGCAAACTGCTGGGATGCTGCTTCTACCTTGGTTCATCCTGGTGTCTTTGCTGTCTGAATAACTACCTGGTGCTTGCTTGCAGCCAGCAGTAGATGGCAGGTTCTGATCTTCAGCAGGAGCAGCTCCAAATGAGCCAGTGACCAATCTAGTTGAACTGGTGACCACAGCTGGTCCAGACTGTCCCTGGTGCAGGGCTCTGCATCCTAAAGTGGTTGCTGCCCACGGCTCTACAAATATCTGTACTGTTAGAGCTGGTTTTGTGCAAGAGAGAAACAATGGCTGGTCATGCTGTTTGTAAACAAAACAGCCTCTCTGCAGTGACTTCTTCCTTGCTCTCTTTTGGTTGAGAGATGAATAGTACATGATGGGACACGTTCCATCCTGTTGGTGTGGAGATGGTCTCAGCACCATTTGCTGCTCAAAAATGGGCTTGCAAAGTGGAGAAAAGCATGTTCGCTGCCCAGAAGGGGATGAGCAGAGCTGTTAAAGCCTAAATACAGTGGTGATAGCAGGGCTCTGGCCGCCATGCACTTGTGGTAGCCCTTGCCCTTCATTTCTGTCCAACTTTCTGGCCTCTGGCTGTGGCTTGGGGATCACTGTGAAGTTAGGAGCACCCTGTAATTAAATGCAACCAAGAGTACATTTGCAAATGGGCCACAAATTGCAGAGGTAGAATCAGATCTGCTGAGAATCTTTGAACAAGCGTTATCCAGGTGTTCCCTAACAGGATTACTTTTCAGATGCATTTAAAGGCAAAATGAGTAAGCCTGTGGCTGCTTGTAGCTTCCTCTTGCTCCTGTGGGCCGGCAGGTGGCTGAAAATGCCACGCTCATGATTGTCTTAGTGTAATCATAGAGTCATTTTAGTTGGAACCCTCAAGATGCAGTCCAGCCATTAACCCAACACTGGCACTAAACCAGACCCTTCACCAGCTTCGTTGCCCTTCTCTGAACTCCCTCCAGCAGCTCAATGGTGGTGGTGAGGTGGTGTGAACTTTGCAGGGAGCTGTGGGTTGTTTCTCACTGGAGATGGTTTCCTCTGGGGGTGGCCACATGGAGAAGACTTCCTAGAGGCTCCCTGTGCAGCTGATGCAACATCACCCAAAGAATCCCAGAATGTCAGGGATTGGAAGGGACCTCAAAAGCTCATCCAGTGCAATCCCCCCATGGAGCAGGAACACCCAGATGAGGTTACACAGGAAGGTGTCCAGGCGGGTTTGAATGTCTGCAGAGAAGGAGACTCCACAACCCCCCTGGGCAGCCTGGGCCAGGCTCTGGCACCCTCACTGGGAAGGAGTTTCTTCTCAAATTTAAGTGGAACCTCCTGTGTTCCAGTTTATACCCATTACCCCTTGTCCTATCATTGGTTGTCACCAAGAAGAGCCTATACTCCATCCTCATGGCACTCACTCTTTACATATTTGTAAACATTAATGAGGTCACCCCTCAGTCTCCTCCAGGCTCAAGAGCCCCAGCTCCCTCAGCCTTTCCTCACACAGGAGATGCTCCACTCCCTTCAGCATCTTTGTTGCCCTGCGCTGGACTCTCTCCAGCAGTTCCCTGTCCTGCTGGAACTGAGGGGCCACAACTGGACACAATATTCCAGATCAGACCCAGGTCGGATGCCTCTCTCCAAACACCCGTTGGAGGCTTTAGCACCTTTTAATGAACAAAACCACGGTCAGAGCAGCGGATTCAAGCAATGGGCTGGCTCTGGGGTGGCCCTGGCATTAACCAGCACGTTGAACTCTCGTTCCCCAGGTGTGGTGGAGACGGGGCTGTTCATCGGCATGGCGGAGGTGGTGTACTTCGGCATGGAGGACGGCTCGGTCAGCGTGCGGGAGAAGCAGCCGCGCTGACGCCGGCACGACACCCGCTCCGCGCCACCTTCGGCCAGTTCAGTTCAGCTGTTGTAACGGTGCCAACCTGACGTTTTGCCTTAACGAGCAGCGGTTATCGCAGCCGACGGATGGGAAGTTGATCAGAATCCGCTGACGTGATACTGAATGTCTTTTTTTAAAAAACAAAAAATTATATTCTATTTCTATATATATATATTTTTACTTTACAGGAATGTTGTCTTTTTTTAAAGAACCGTTTAAACAAATTGCTTTAACGTTTTTATTTTATTTTATTTTCTAAGAAATACTTACCAAAAATTAATACTCCTTGTTTTGTCTTTTGGATTTTTTTTTCCTTTTTTTCAAACAGAACTTGAACCCTTCTGGTTGCTCATAGTGCTTAGTGATTGAGGTCAGAAACACAATCCTAATGCATCATTCCTAACCACACTGGCTGGGAGGGTGACATACATAACAGGAGCACATCCAGTCGGGACCTGCTGATGCCTTATTTGGAACCTTTTTGGTTCGGTATTTTATGCCTTTTATTTTTCTACACCACTGTTTTTTAATAGTTCAGGATGTGTTGTTGTCCTCTGTGCACTTGACAGTTCTCTGAGCCTGGGGTGGTCTTTACATCCCTCTGTATGGGACATTAATAAGGGCCTTTTCTGGGTCTCTGTTCATCCTTTGAGCCAAATTCTGCTCTCTGTTAATTCAGTACCTCTGATTAAATTCTGTTCCTGTAGCTGGAGATGTTTGGGACTTTGTCCTTGTAAACCAGGAGCAGAACTGGGTCCTTGGTGAAGCTTCCAAAAGCGTATTTGAGCAGCTTAGGGCAGCGTGGAATACTGTTCAGTGGCAAATTGTTTGATTTGGAATGAAGGTTAATTATCACCTCTGGGAGCTGGTTGGTTTGTGGAAGGGTAGAGCAAAATGCACAGGAAAACCGAGTCTTCCTGCCTAAATTTTCCACATGTAGCAGGAGAGAGACACTCGTTCAATATCTTGTTCTCGGTGTATAGGTGCTTTGCATGGTTCTGGTGTCAAAATGCAAGCCCTCTCTTTGTGTTGTAGACACTGAAATAAAGAGTTGTTATACCAGATTTGGTGGCAATTTGGTTCTTCAAGTAACTGTTTTGTGGACAACGGGGCAGATCATTGTGAGACCAACTTCTGCTGTAGTTTTCCCCTTACAAGGGCACTTCATCCCAGTTGAATCCACCCTTCTACATTGGATTCTTTTTGCTTAAGGTAAATACGTTATATTATTTTAAATTAACCAGCACTTGTTAGCTGCAGTGCTTGCCTCGAGACTGTCTTAAATTTGCATGTCTAAACCCTATGCATCTAAATACAGCTCTTTTTTTTTTTTTCTTTTAACAAGCTATTTTTATGCCTTTAAATCTTCCCCTTCCTGCACATCTATTAATTCTGAATCACTTGTATTGAGCAAACTGGCTGCCATCCAGCCAACAACTTGCTGGGAACACTGGAATATCTCTTCCCGCAAACCTGATGCTGCAGAGTTGTTTGCAGAGCCCTTGTTCTTGCCATGGGCTGTTTCCAGATCCATCTTGGGCTCCTAATGTAATCCTAGATAAACAGGGAGCAATCGAGCAAAGCTTTGTGCCCAAGCGCCTTCTCGCTCAGCATGCTTCTGGAAATGAGATTAGCAGGAGCAGAATGTTGCTGTTGACTCTTCTTTTCTCTTTCTGAAATCAAACAGCTCCTTCTCAAAAAGCCAATAAAAACCATTACTGCGCCATTACTTGCTGGCCCTGGACCAGATGTGATCTCATTCAGCTTTGTGCTTAGCAGGGGCTTGTTAAAGCCAAGCCTGAAGGTGGTAGGTCTGATTTTTGAGCTTCTCCCGGTGCTTGGGATGCAGGTAGCACTGGTGGGTGCTTTTGTAACAGATGTCCCTCCTGGGGTGCGACTTTGAGTGGGTCTTGGGCTGTGGGTTATGGGTAAAGAGTTCACTGGTCTACAGAGGTGGAATTAAAATCCCCGAGTGCCAGAGAAAATTTGGTGTCTGCACCAGTTCTGGAGGCTTTGTGCAGATTTTCTTTGTGCAGACTCCCCCAGCTCAGATTTGCAGAGTCAGTAGATGGGTTTTTGAGTTAAGGAGCTCTTAAAGGTCTGGTCCTTTCCCTCAGAGGCTGCCAGGCTCCCTGGCCGGTCATGACCATCCACATCTCCATCTGCCAGCATGAGTGGGGTGCTTTTAGATGTGGTGCTGGCAGTCCATCCCCTCCCGGGTGGCTTTGGCGTGCCATGGCTCCGCCCTGTCACCGACACAGCCTTCCTGCAGAGCCATGAGAATTTTTGATGAAAAATCAAGTGTACAGGCAGCAGAGGCCTTTATAGTCCCTGGTCCTTGCTTTTCTAGAGTATCACTTTTATCATTCTGTGTGTTTTTTGGGGGAGAGAACGGTTTGAAGGTGAGCATGCCATGGCAGAACTTCAGGTAGGGGCAGGCACTGCAGGTACCCACGATTTCCCCAGCTAGGGGCAGTGCCAGCTCTTGGGCTTGTTTAATTTGATTTTAACACCTTGGCTAGTTTGCACTTTGGCATTTGCTTTGGACTTTCATTTTTCAAGGTGCTCTTCAAAAGAGCCTTTCAGAAGCCTTTAGAAACGCGGCTGCCACCTCTATCCCACCCTGCTCCCTTGCAGCTTGAGAAGAAGAGCCGGGATGTATTTTTAGAAGCTAGCATTAGAAAAACAACATACCAAAGCAGATGGAAGGAGGTGTCCTTTGAAAGCCCAGGACAGGATGGTTGCGGCTATTTCAGGTGTGTTTCTGCAGCGGGTGCCGTTACCTGATGCTGACCATGGCGAGATGATGCGGTCCAGCCCCTTCACGCCAACCCTGGCATCGCCTTCTGGATCCTGCACAGCGGGTGATGCTCAACTGATTTACCATTAGCGCTGAATTATGGATTAACTTGGCCCTGGAGAAAACAAACATTTCAAGAGCGAGCAACAGCAGCACTAAAATTAATGAGCAAGAGAGGTAATGAAACGCTAGTCCCATTAAAAAAAAAATAAGCTGTATAAATATAGTAAGGGAGTGCTTCAGATTCAATTTAATTAACCTTTGGTTAATAGGTTAACTAATTAAGCTGAATTAATTATACTAACTAGAAAGAAAATAAGTGCTTAGTTAAAGCGAATCACCTGGTTCCACGTTATAAAGCAACTATTTGTCGGGTTTTCATTATTGGCACTGTAGGATGGGATTTATGATCTGACATAATTATTGTTCTGAGAAATGTGACATAAAAAGAGATGCAAATAATTAAGCAGGCAGCATAGAGGATGTGTGCTGTGTGTATTAAACCAAACAATTAGAGCCAAAGTGATAAGGAGAAAATAAGCATATTAGAACCAGTGATAAAAATTAGTTGCAATGAATATTAGTGAGCTGTAATGAGCGTTAACATATTTTAAAAGTAAAGCCAGATTCATTTTGTAGCCAGGTGGATTTAACCAAAAATTGTATAGTGACGTTGACTTTGGTCCAGCTACACCACAAAGAAGGAGAAAAAGGGAAAATCTGCATTTTCAAAGTGATTTTTCAAATTTATCAAGCCTTGTGAATCCTTGAAAACTTTGCAGTCTTATTTTACTCAGTACGTCAGCAAAAGGTGATGCGTTTCAGCTTGAAGATGAATTTAAAGGTGCATAAACCGCCATTTTTTGGTACCTAAAACGTCTTTCCCCTTCCAGTAACTTTAATGGGAGTTGTACCATCTCTGTATCTCCATAATCCATTGGGACCAGAAGAGTTTAAGAGCCCCTATATAATTACAGAACTTGACAGATCAGTGATTTCAATGTCTTGAGTCTCATATGGGATTTATCTCCTGACAGGGTGCTATAAATTACCACAAAGGTCCCTAATGAAGATTTTTCTATAGAAGAGTCTTCATAACCTCATCTCTATAGGAAAACCAATAGCAGATATTTATTGTTTTCAGTTCACTAGACTTTCCTGTTTGTGTTTTTACAACTAATGACACAAACATCTTTTAAACCTACTTTATTACACTTGCAGCCTTATGAAAGCAATGTCAGGTTATCAAAGTAAATACAGTGAGCAAAACAGTAAAGGATCGGTGACCTGGCTTTTACTATAAGAAATTACATAATGAACTTTTTAAAAGAGAAAAAAAGAGTGTACAATAATGTCTTATTGTAAGATAGGTTTTCTAACAAATAATCAGTCATGTTGGAAAGTTAAATGCTGCTGATTCTTTATGTTGTTTCTGGAAGTCAGTAGCAGCAAGATGAAGTTCAGTGCAATCAAAAAAGTAGCTATTAAGCCAACCATCTCATGTCTGTAAACCTCCCTACACTTTAATATCCAAGTTAACTTGGGGTCTTGAATTAGGAGTATTCTTAATCATGCTAAATTCAAACTTCATTTCATGCAGTATTGTTAAAAATGTGTGCACATAAATTTGATCATGCAAGAAAGAATCACAGAAGCTAAAATGCCCACTATCTGGAACAGTCCTTTTATTGTGCTCCAAACTTTAAATTCCCTCATGGTGGTCTTCCAGTACAAGATTAATTAAAAAATATACTAACATCAAGTATTGTTTCTACTTACCAGTGTGTCACAGGTTTGTATAATCTCTTACTGAAGCTATTACTGAAATGCCTCGTAGATCAAAATCATTAATTAAACATTAATTCCCTTAAAAGATATTCAAAGCCTTAATTTCAGCAACTTGTAAGTTATTTGCCTGCCACAGTGCACCATCTTATTGTAATCAGTGTTTAATAACCTGCACAGTTTAATCCCAACGTAACGTAGTTGGTGATGACAAATTAAATTGAAAAAAACCCACTGTTAATCTAGATAATACACAGTGATGCTTTTCTGACTATTTTAATTCCTTGCTGAAAAAAGACAGTCTTGCTTTCCATTAATCCTTGCGTGTGTTGTTTTTTTTACATTTATATATAGTTTAGTGAGGGCTGGACCAGATCAGCGAGGAGTCAAATCCAACAGTTCATAACTAATGTACCAAAATCTTGTATAACTGAAGAGCAAACAGCTTTTTATCATTTCTCTCTACTGAGATGGTCAGGTGGCTTCAGGATATGATCCACTATATGAGCGTGGTTGTGGTCTATAATTCATAAAGAAGATTCTTCCATCCTTATTTGAGAGCTCAAGTGCCTCGTGTTGACTCTGGCCAGGGTGTTGAGGTCCGCACTGCACGTTTTGCTGAGGCTCTACGTGTTCACTGTGAATTTGCTGCTGTGATTAGCCCTGGCTGTCTACAGCCTCTTCAAATGTCTGATCACACAAGGCCCCTCCCTGGGCTCTTGTGGGCAAGAGGCTTTCCAACAGCCCATGACCATGACTGCTCCCTCACTTGATCTTTGGAAGCTTGTCAAAGGGTTGTTGTGGGAGCAGAAGATGTTCTTGCACAGAGGTCCATGTGT